>NW_027041209.1:757500-1317400 GCF_037179485.1 Ochlerotatus camptorhynchus
ACTTTTCTTTTGGTCATAAAACACCACCGCGCGTGGGAAAACTTTCCCTTTACCTGGTACATCTAGGAGGTTTGACTTCTTGACGGTAGGTATGTATGTGAGTACCATTTCCTCCCGTTTGCGAGACATGATGAGATGCTTGGGCTATCACTTTCCCGAGTAGCATAGCAGAGAGCACAACATGAGCATAACGGAGAGCCGTTCGGTGCTAATCCCGAACAATAGCCGCGGATTTACGGTCCCTTCTGAATCCGTCGAAAAGGATGAAAGAGTAGGAGCAGGAACACGAGCAAAACATGAAATAAATTTCCGGGTAATTTATGTTGAATAAATTTCATTGTATATATGAGGAACGCCATAAATATTGTCTGCTTCAACATGAATTCGTAATTTATGCTAGGAGCGCTCGCACTCGATTGTTGAAGTGGCTTGTGCACCGACGTCACGAGAAAGAGGGGATGTAGCGCCGTTTTTTGAAAAGTCTCTGTGTATATGAAACTTTCCAAATTCTGAATGTTGTTATTGTACCCTAGGGATCTGGTGGCGCGGTGAGGCAAACTTTATAAATGAGCCACATCATCATGCTTTACACGACCGGCACGTTTCAAGACCACTCGGGCAGGTGTGATTTGTGCGTGAAGCAAGTGCTACTACATAACGAAAATGTCAACAGTGAAACTCATTGACTGAAGGGTAGAGGTATGAGTTTTGTTCATGTGGCCGTGCGAGATGGATAATGATCTACAGTTAGTGATTTGAACTTTAGATTTCTCGTCAAACTCCATCTTTCCATGGCTTAGCTTATTTTTGTTATTGTTCTAATTCTGCCATTGTAGATTAATGCTTCGTTCAGTTAATGATTTTGTTGAAATGTATACATTCTGAAGTTATTTCATCATCTTATACTATATGTTTATGAGGTACATACTGCTTGAAGTGGCTTAATTCTATTGATCAACATTTTCATACTGATATCAAAATCAATAACAGCATGGTCATCACTGATTAGTATACAACAGCTTCTCTGTCACCAGTCAGTAATTATAAACGCTAATGATAGCGTTACTAAGTAATAATTCCAAGAATGTAATAATTCGACAAAGCTTCCAGAATTCTAGGGTTTATCTTCAGGATTGCCAAAGACTCCACGAATATCTACTGCCTTAAATCGTTGTACTGCTCCTTGTCTCGCTCCATATTAGAATACTGCTCGGTTGTCTGGACTCCTCACTACAACAAAGGTGTCGAAAGAGTTGAGTCTGTTCAGCGACGGTTCCTGAGATATGCGTTACGTAAACTGCCGTGGACGGATCCCTTCCGCTTGCCTAGCTACGAAAGTCATTTGCAACTGATCTATCTGGAGCCCCTGTCGGTCCGAAGAGATACAGCAAGGGCATTGCTAATTGCAGATATTTTGCGAGGACGCACCGATTGCCCTGTTCTCCTTGAGAAAATTGACATCAATGTTCAACCCAGAGCCCTACGGAATAATTAAATGCTGGCCATCGCCATCCGGCCATTGCCATCCGGCCATCGCCATCCGGCCATCGCCATCCGGCCATCGCCATCCGGCCATCGCCATCCGGCCATCGCCATCCGGCCATCGCCATCCGGCCATCGCCATCCGGCCATCGCCATCCGGCCATCACCATCCGGCCATCGCCATCCGGCCATCGCCATCCGGCCATCGCCATCCGGCCATCGCCATCCGGCCACCGCCAGTCGGCCACCGCCAGTCGGCCACCGCCAGTCGGCCACCGCCAGTCGGCCACCGCCAGTCGGCCACCGCCAGTCGGCCACCGCCAGTCGGCCACCGCCAGTCGGCCACCGCCAGTCGGCCACCGCCAGTCGGCCACCGCCAGTCGGCCACCGCCAGTCGGCCACCGCCAGTCGGCCACCGCCAGTCGGCCACCGCCAGTCGGCCACCGCCAGTCGGCCACCGCCAGTCGGCCACCGCCAGTCGGCCACCGCCAGTCGGCCACCGCCAGTCGGCCACCGCCAGTCGGCCACCGCCAGTCGGCCACCGCCAGTCGGCCACCGCCAGTCGGCCACCGCCAGTCGGCCACCGCCAGTCGGCCACCGCCAGTCGGCCACCGCCAGTCGGCCACCGCCAGTCGGCCACCGCCAGTCGGCCACCGCCAGTCGGCCACCGCCAGTCGGCCACCGCCAGTCGGCCACCGCCAGTCGGCCACCGCCAGTCGGCCACCGCCAGTCGGCCACCGCCAGTCGGCCACCGCCAGTCGGCCACCGCCAGTCGGCCACCGCCAGTCGGCCACCGCCAGTCGGCCACCGCCAGTCGGCCACCGCCATTCGGCCACCGCCAGTCGGCCACCGCCAGTCGGCCACCGCCAGTCGGCCACTGCCATCCGGCTGTTCCATTCCGCCGTTGTTACAGCCAACGTCGCTTCGCACACCAGACCAGATCGATCCGCCCAATAAACATTGTCAAGAAAAAATTAATCCGCCGACAAATTCTGAGATCCGGGATCTAAAGAGGCCTTTGGTGCCCATCCCAGTGGCTGCCGACAGGCATAAACCAGCAGCTAGGGGTCTAGGCATGTCCCCTTCTGGAACGGTGCAAAACCTCCCGGGGTCCAATAGCGAAGAGTTGCAAAATGTTCATTGATTTTTTTTGTAAGAACGTGTTCTAGCTTCATTTGAAATAAATCACTTTTTCTTTTCTCAAACATGGACCCAAATAAAAATAGTTTCATAAAAAATGTGCAGTAGTGATTAAATTAACATTATATTAACCTTGAAATCTTTTAAACTATACGCTAGCGCTGTGGCAAGAGAACATCCGAACTTATTTTTAACCGGAATACCAAGATTTTAAATTACATATGATACTCTACAGTCAAATCTATAATTATTATTACTCGTTGCAGCTTAAAGCCATTAAAAAAAGTACACTAAACGGACTTGGTCTTTCGAACAGCCAAAATAGATTACACAGTTGCACCAGTTCTAAAAAAATCGTGTGAAATTTTACAAAAAATCCTCTAAATTAATGAAATTGGAAACCTTTTTTTTCATAGTAATAACAGCAATAACCCAATATTGTCAGTTCCCTTTTTGCACCAAAGTATATCTTAATCAGCCATCTTTAAGGTTAATGAGATAGATTTGGAATAACGTTTATGTGAAACTATGAAAAGATAAAAGTCTGATCTGATCTGACGTGGAGGGCTGACATTACTGTATTTTAAATACTTCGAATACAGTGACACTAAGCTAAGTAAAAAACACTTCCAAGTAAATGACAAGAGTCGTTGCAGTTCAATAATCGTAGTGTGAATGATTATTGTATATTATAAAGTATTGAACGCCATTAAAATAAAAATGAAATTTATGCATTAAAATATACTATTCTGTTGAGAAAAACTCATTAAAACAATCAGTTGAGTTCAGTTTCACTTGATATTTCACTTGATATCTAGTACCGAAAGTTTTCTAAGAGACAGCTGAAAACGCATGGCATTTTGATCAATCTCTCCCCGTAGATTAGTTTTCTCCCGGATTACGGTACGTTTTTTTAAATCATTTATTTTGATATATTGGAATCCTCTATTCTCATTTTAATCAATATTAGGCAGGAAAATCATCGCTGTGTCACAAGAGTATCAATACTCGATATTAGACAAGTGTTAATGGATTTTAAACAATCCCAGATTATGCAGAATGTTGTGGTATAGATCCGACGGTACATCTCGAACAATCCATTTCAAACAGTCTGAGCTGTCACAGTCCATTAATATTCTCCTAATCTTTGGCGTGCAGCACTACAGCAGGACACTTCGCCCAAACACATATTCATATTCCTTCCCAGCCATTTTCATCGGCTGGAACAGCTGCTGCAAATGTTCTCGTTCGTAGACGTGTGTTCAATTATATTTAGCTTAGCATGAAAATGAAGCGTTGGCCACTGCTATCGAAGCAGTCACTTGTGTCTTCAAGAAGACGAGACGATGACTGCGATACTGGAGTCCAAAGTGCGACATGAAAAACAAACGCATTAATACCTCATAAATAGTCACTTTCATTAATAAATTATTCAAATGAGCTGCTGCTGCTCCTGCTACTACAAGAGTACGACATGCTTTTGTATATGCTCCCGCCTTGTCATGGTGGTCGGATTTACTCCAAAGGAAGCTTTTCAAGACATATGTGAAATGTTGCGTGCCAGATGTTGGCAATGATTGGAAGTAATGTTACAAGATACATAGATTTGTGAGATAAACTTTCATGTTTATATCCTGCTAAGGTTTTTCAGTATTGGCAGTGTTTAACTATATAAAAAATAAAATATATTACAACTCGTGCTAAACTGAGCGCAAGAGTATCGATAGCATTTTCATCTCTAACTATGATCTATATAAAAGATTAAAGCGGTGTCTTGCAGCGTTTCTGCATCTATAGGTCACAATTTTATTTCAGGTCTATTTTAGCATCTCAAGCCATTTGTGCGATTTTCGAAAGTCGTTGCCATTTTTGTGTTCTTATGGCTTTGGATGTTTAAAAGGCTTTCAGGACGTTCTGATAAATTTAATGGAGTTTTGACATTTTCAAACCTATTCTAGGCTATTTATGCGGCTTAAATCGATTTATGTAATTATAAACAAGAGAGGCTGTTTTCTTATGTTTTTTTTTTGCGTTTTAAAGGTTTATTTTTTTATTTTATTTTTTTATCTTTATTCGATTTATTCGATAATTTGACAATAGTTAAGTGCATAACAATAAATATTTAGAGAACCATTTATTTTTACGTATGAATAATAAAGTTTTTAAAGTTTACGCTTTCTTGAAGTATGCCGATGTTGGAACTATCACTATTCAATTCTTCAGACATTTTTACATGAGGACAGTGTAATATTAATGGCGCCAAATTATTGACTAGTATGATACATAAGCTATGAGGGGAGAGTTGGGCTAAATAGGGGTTTTCAGAGGTCTACCACAAGACGGGATCAGCATAATCTGATTCCCTGGATAATTGGACAACAGTTTAGTGTACATAGGTTCAATATTTAGAGCGCCAGTTCAATTATCCGATTGATTAAACTAATTTTTTTAAGTTTAAGGGGAATCGGATGAAATGGACCACTTCCTGTCGTCTGATCAAAGTGAGACCAGTTCTATTCAACTCCCCTGCTTTTTTTTTAATGGTGCATGTGACGCATTTTGCGCCAAATCCTATTCGGAGCTGGCAGCACCCTCTCAGATTTCAATGAAAGTTTCTTGATGTGTAGACCTTGACTAAATATGCCATACCGACTAATAATAAATATCAGAGTCTTGTTGGCGGTCTGCTTTATCTATCCGTCAATACACGACCCAACATTGGAATCACCGCTTCAATACTTGGACGCTGCGTCAGCAAACCAACGATTACAGACTGGACAGAAGCAAAAAGGACTACGCTATCTGAAAGCAACTAGTGGTCTGCAGCTGGAACTGGGAGGTAAAGTTGGAGGACTGGAAGGTTTTGCCGTTGCCGACTGGGCCGGAAACGTTGCTGACAGGAAGTCAAACTCTGGATACCTGTTTCGCCTTGGCGGTGGTCTTATATCGTGGTGCGCAAGGAAGCAGCCTTGTGAGGCACTATCTTCAACCAAGGCGGAATACATATCACTGGCCGAATGCTGCCAGGAGTTACTGTTGCTGCAGGAATTAATGCGAGATTTTGATGAACCGATGGAAAAGCCTGTATGCATCTTTGAGGACAACCAGAGTTGCATCAAGCTACTCAGCCTACCCAGCGGAAAACGTTCGAAATACGTAGATACTAAATTCCATTTTGTAAAGGACCTTTTCGAACACAATCAAATTGATGTTACCTACTGTTCATCCGAAGATACACACTTAATCTAGCTCGGTAAAATCTCCAACAGCCGATTACCTCGGCATTTACTTTTGCTGATATCTCTGCAAAATATGTGTTTGTTAGCTGAGATCTCAGCAAAATTTTATGTGTTAGCTGAGTCTCGGCAATTTTTTTACCATATCTCAGCAAAATAAATTGCAGAACTACTCGGCTGTTGGAATTTCGGCGAAAAAATTTAAGTGTGTATGCTTGCGGATATCCTGACCAAGCCGTTAAATCGTGTAAAGTTGGAGACGCTGCGAGAAAGGATTGGTCTTCGATCAGCTCGTGATGAGGAGGAGTGATGGCTGGCAACCCTGCCGTGTGTAGACATGAACATCACGTGCCATTTTTTCTATTATCTTTTGTGCTCTACCTGCAATAAACTTCAGTTCAAGAACAACATGTGAAAAGGGCATACAAGCTTTTTGTAAACAAACCTTTGTAGGCCCTCTTCTCGCCAACCGAGGGTCGCCCACGCAAACTAACAACATCATCGGGAACGGGAAACCTTCCCCTATCCGAAGATGTTGATGATTTGCGTTGGTGTCTTATGGGTGGCGAGAAAAGGGCATAAGAATGTTTGTGTACAAAAAGCTTGTATGCCCTTTTCACATGTTGTTCTTGAGTTGACTTTGCTTTCTTTACCTAATCGGTGGTGTTTTATTTTGCTGCGCCATGCACTCCAATAAAATTATCCATAAAGAATCAGGTATGAATAAAATTTAAATTTTATTTCGTATCAACAACGATTGGGGAATTCAACTTATCGTCACCCTTTTGTTATTTATACCTAACTGTCACATTATACAGGTACACTTCATTCTACCTATGCGCACTATAAAACTAAGGTTGATTTTATACAAGCAGCAGTCAATCTGATAACGAAAGTTGTGAAGACAAGTTTTAGTAAAATTATTATTATGGGCCAAAAGGATTGAAATGTTGTGCAAATATAAATAATCCGAGATGCAACCGAAATAAGCTACGGGTCATATCGCTAACGATGGTAGACAAAATAAGGTAATAATTGATTGATTAATGAAACGATGAGCATTTGTGAGTCATGCCGTAGCGTGATATCTCATAATAGAAGTCCAGTTACGAAAAAACTCCGATCGGTTGGAAATGAACCGTCAACTAGTGGGCAGCATAGTGATGATCAAGGTCCATCAATCCGTAGATGAGCTAGGTAAGAACAGCCATCCTGATCAACTTTTTTTCTGCAACCTACTAATTGCACTTATTATTATTTTTTTAATTGTCTTCTTTCCTTCTGATACGGTAGCATCAGCAGATGATCTGCAACGCCCATACAATGTTGAGAAGTTTAATGGCTTTGAGGATACGTTGAATTTATCTCCAATTTCATCGAGGAACATGAGGAGCAATTACGCAAGCAGTGCGAAAAAATATATTAGGCCTAGATACAGCAGACATTAGTAAAGTAGAGGCATACGAAGAAATGATTGTGCAGCTAAAGGAGAAGTTCAATTAAATACATGTGATTTAAAACTGACTCCATGTTTGATACTATTCAAAGTGGAGTAAAATTTGCGAACAATATCGTCATGACTTTGAAATTCAGTAATGGATTTTAAATCATTAAATATTTCAAATGCTCGATCTTGATCTCTGAATTTTAATAGAAAATATAGACAAAACAGAAGACTAGACAATGACAATACGAGACCGAAGACAAATTGAGAGTGATACTTTCATGCTCAGAATTAGTCCTTTTTATATCGTTGAAAAGAATCTTAGGTATGAACACAGGTACAGGTACCCTTTAGTTTTTAGGCTAGGTACCTTCTATCATTATGCATGTATGATATTCAAGCAAATGTTTTGACTTTACCCGAAATACTTGCTAGATACATTAAATGTTTAACCATCCACTATGTGTCGACCCCGGTGATCCCAAATTTACTTTGTTTAATGAAATACGCTTATAAGCAGTTCAATGCAAAATAGTGAAATTAAAATTTAATTGTTGAATCCAATATGTAGAAAACTTTGTAGTTGTTGCGTAGTAATGATGAATATATTTGCTAAAATTTGACCATTTTGGAAGGCACTCGTGCTCCAGTTTTTGGTCCTAGGGCCAAACTCGGATTTAAATAAAATGTCATGGTTTTATTTGCTTCTCCAATATTCATTGACGTTTTTTCGAAGAATAAACATTATGTTTTTAATAAAAAATACTGAATTCGTTGAAATTTTTTTTACTAGCTTTATGACTGAAAAATTATCATTTTTTGTTGAACACCCGTTAGTATAAAATCGATGTTCTATCCATGCAAAGAAATTAATTTGAATTAAATCAAATTGAAAAGGATTGCGAGCATGAGTTGCTCAGTTGAACGATTCTGATCATGTATTATTTAAACTCTTATAGCCTAGTTATTCGATGATGGATAACATGGAAAAATGTTAACGAATTGTTGAAGATCGGAAATGAGACAGCAACAGGTAAATTTAGATTGCCTCAAGATGTTCAATTGTGGAAAAGTTCAAAGTTGATGTAGATTTGATTACTTTTAGATGGTGTTCGATCCTCACTTTGAAACTGGACCCTGGTAAGCTCCTAAAACTGTTGCACTGTGTTGTTTAAAGAGTATTTTAAATATACCAAGTCTCTATTGGATTACAAGCATGAATTGATCAGTTGAATGGCTTTGATCATGTTTGAAACTCTTAGAGCATAGCAGAAATATGTTGAAATTGAGATCTTTTAAAGATCGGAACTTGCATTTATAAGTTTATTTTGATATTTTGAATGGTAAATCAAAATCTAATAAACTTTCCCGGCTTAATTCTTTGAATCAAAAGGTCCCTCCTTTTGTGGTAGCCACTTCCGATTTCCATGCTCTTCGCACGGAACTTTAAAACTTAGATAAATTCAAGTTTTCACTAAAAATAGGCCATCACATGCCGTGAATTGCTTAAAACATTTAAGGATTCAAACGTTGTAGTATGATACTGAGAAGCAACACATTGTTTTACTTAACTGACCAAATCTGAACGCCTGTTCAAGGTCTGCCCAATGGTAAATCCCTGGATCAGATCAAAGATGAATGGACAAAATAACGTAGAGTAGTGGACTTTGATTATGTGAATCAAAATGAAAGTTAAATCCCGTCCTGGCTAATTGCACAACGGGATTTCTATTTATTTAGTTAGTTATTCAGTTTACTTCAATAAACTAAACAACCTTAAGGCCTTAGAAAAAGCTAGTCTTATACGTCCGACTGAAGTGGGAATACTGGAGGAAACTTCCAATAGCCGTAAGAGCCAGGAATTGGGTCACGGAAAAAAATTTGATACATGCCAGCAGACTTGTGATGATTCCTCTCAGCATGTGTAGGAAGATAAGATATATGCTAATGGTTCAAATTGTGGTCTTAACCACTCAATTTTGTCAGAAATATAAGAATAGCGAATCTCGCGCTCCACTTTCCCGAATAGGTACTAATTTCTCTGCTATTAAGAATGGTCAACAAGAATCTATAACAGCTGCTAACAATGTTCAGCGAGTAAGCAGAAATAGAAATCAAAATTCTATCCAACATAATTCTAACGGAAATTTTATTGATTTTGCTAAGTAACATTACTGTTCCTAAAATGGAATTTTTACAGAAATTATTAATCACATGATTACTGATATGCAAAAATTTGACACTTTTCAAACTGTAGTAAAATTTGCGAACAATATCGTCGTGACTTTAAAAATCAGTAAATCATTAAATATGTCGAATTACCCTTTAGTTTTTAGACTAGGTAACTTCTATCATTATGCATGTATGATCTTCAAGCAAATGTTTTGACTTTACCCAAAATACTTGCTAGTAAATGTTTAACCACCCACTATGTGTCGAGCCGGAGATCCCAAATTTACTTAGTTTGCTGTAACACGCTTATGAGCAGCTCCATGCAAAATAGTGAAAACAAAATTGAATCTTTGAATCCGATATGTAGGAAACTTTGCGTTGTTGTTTGTTATAGGCAATGATTAATATATTTGATAAAAATTTACCATTTTGGAAGAATTACATTTTCTCAGCTACAACTTTGCTGAATATTGTTGTTTATTTAAATTGCTAATGAAATAGTTATTAATTTTTTAAGAGATTGGTGATATTATGACATGATCAACCTGATTGACATACCTATTCTCTATTTCTTGCGCCAGAAACAGCAATGTTGCCTGCTTAGCAATTAAATTGAGCAGGACATAAGACATCAGCATTTTCAACCATTCATAACTTTTGTTCCTTACATTTAACTTTTATTAAAGTTTCATGCACAGCACAGTTATCATTTTTTTTGTTGGTCACTATAGTTCATTTCAAATGGTTTGTGCGCTTTCAGTTTTTAACTAAATGAGTTCAAAATTTGGGAGAATAATCAGGGCCCAGTTTGAGCACTGTGGAGCGCGAAAATTTCATATTTTGCATCGCTCTAATATACAAGGACATTTACGATCCTGCGGATGTCTACCCTTTGTGCGCCCAACATGCCATATCGAATGTAAACCCTCCCTTTGCCCGAGCTTTCGTTCAATTAGCACCATCAAAGGAGAACAACGAGACGCATAGAAATGGCTTATACCGGTTCTCTGTGAAAGTGGTTCAACTTGCTCCAACGAAAATTCTCCTCAGTAAGCACGATTGTGATTGCGTTTACAGAACGCAATGGTTTCTTCGCGGAGAATAAATTTATGTCTCATTAGGTGGCAGAAAAATTACTGCTTGGTTGCTTGCTCGCTATTGCAGTGAAAACTGGACGGTACTGGTTGAATCATCAACGTACTTAATTGTTATTAATTGTAGTGATTATGAGCATTTCACGGTCGGAAAAAAGTTAACGGCATCCTTACCTAGTACCATGCTGGTTGATCAAGTGACACTTATTATGTCTCGTTTAACCTTCTTTCTTTTTTTTAGATATACAAGTTAACATTAACTGTAGATACTATAGTGCTCAGTTCACTGTCCATCGTTGATCGGCTTTCCGAACTGAATCTTATTGTTTTAACTCACCTCCCTGCAAAACAGAAATTTTTGCTTTGTCACCGAATGTGATGTATATTTTCGGTATTAGAGTTTTTCAATGCAGACTGACCAACGTTTATGGCATGAGCGAGCAGCCACACACGATTCTTCTCTGTGGAAAATGATGAAATGCGGCAAGCAAAAATAATATTTATTTAATTCTTTCCTCTTCCCACAATTTCCATTCATACTAAAACAATTCCACTGAAAATAAATTTCCCAAGTGGAAATCAAGCGGAACTTGCTCACGCGGCCACCGAGAACTGACCGTTCCATAGTGGGCAAGCAGAAAAGCCGATTCCATCCGTTGGGGAGAGTTTATGTGAAAATACCAGGAAGAATGGCAATTCGAAGCGGGAACTCTGCAAATACGGAATAAATTGGAATGGAAGGAGTATCATTGTTTTTTCAAGCTGCCACTGATAATTATTATTATTCTGAAAGAGAATCCGTTAGTGCCTGGCCGTAGTGGCCGTAAGCTTCTGTGGTTAAAGCATTTTTGATATTGAGAGAAAGTTTTAAATTCAATACTGGAAAGTGAAGCAGATGAACTAGAACATAACATAACAGTTTTTGTTGTTGTCTCAAATGGAACTGCTTGCTATCATCTCAACAACAGTGTTCTTTGTGAACTTCCACATTTGTCAATAGCCTAATAACATATTGTATGGCAAGCACATTGTCTCAGACATCATTTCGGTTTCGTGCAATGATTTATTGATAAATATAGAAAACGCCATTTTAAAAAAAATAGGCGCGGGTGAAAATTACCGATTTTCAGCACAAACTTGATTTATAGCCCGTAGTGAATTATTATGTAAAGTTTTATGGAATTCGAAGCGGGTAACGCTGACCAGAGATGTCCTGGACCGATCCGATGATCCTCTGGCGGTAGCAAACCACGCCTGCTCGCAACCCCGGGCAAGTATCGCAACACCTTTTCTACTTTTATATCAGTCAAGTACCACTATCTCTCCTCACAATCCAGAAACCGATGTAAACCTTAAACCTACAGAAGTTAACAACATCACATCCAAATATCCAGCGGTGGATCTTCAAGGGCACATCAATGAGGCTAGTACGAGTGTATTGAGCCAGTTTATTCCTGCTGGAATCAAGTTGAGTTGTGATTGAACCATTACAGCACCGCGCCACAGTCACCCTAGCACAGTTTGAACTTAACGTGTAATTATCTGTCTGATTGCATGTAACAAAACGACCGCATTGTGTGAAATATTAGCTAAAAATACTGAAAAAAGCATTTATAAAAATTTTGAAAGATAGTATCATCTTCAATGAAATCCAATTAGTTAAATAATTTAGTGTAATATAAATTATCCTGACACGAATGCTACACACTAATGTGGGAAAGTGTCATAAATAAATAATTCGTCGAGGGTAATGTTTAATCGATTTGTTATTTGGCATGGATTTGCTCAAAACTAAAAAATCAGGAAATTAGTCGTTGAGTGACAGAGACAGATCCATCATTTGCGGTATAACACTTTGGATCATGTCCTAACATGCAAAGTTTCATGAGAATTAGAGAGGGTTGCGTCAGTTAGCGCGGAAACATTATCTTCCTAAAACGCCAAAATGTCCTAAACGATGTTGAAAGTGACGAACCAGCCAGTGGCTGAAAGTCACTCTAATAAAGAAAAAAAAAAAAAAAAAACGACGTTGGTGGCAAGCGTGAATTTTGCTCTATTCCAGTGGGCCTGAGTGAAATTCCATTCGTGTAGAGAAGTTACGCCTTTGGTCACGGCCCATGACTTGATGAGTTTGATATGGAAGGTCTTAGTAATGCGTTGCTCCCGTGCACAGTGCAAAATACTCTAAAAGCTGTATTTAGGAAACAACAATTATTGCGCTTAAACCGTTAGTTTTAGGTAAATGGTGCCTAATGGACAGTGTTTATATATTTAAAAGAAAATCTTTTGATATTATTGAAATTAAAGTTGTCCCTATGGTTATTGAGTTAATAATATCAACATTTAGCCATTTGAGATAGACAAGCATAATGATCAACAAAGTTATTTTTTTTCCTGGATTTGTTTTAACATCGATCTTGTTTTCCGTGCTGAGAACCAATGCTACCGACGCCAGGGAGGCAGCTTTCACACCTGGACCTACCCTACCTATCGACCCATCAACTCATGAACCGGGGACCAACGGCTTTACTTCCCTTCCGAAAGAAGGCATGATCAGCGATGGGGCAACAAAGTTGTAGAACAATTTATTTGAAGCAAGTATATTGCAGATATGTACAAATATTCTATCTCAAATGATTATCGTTTTATACTGGTTTTAAAAAGGTAGCTTAGTGAAAATGTCATTTTACCGTTCCGATCAAGCTATGCCATCATGCGCGACTGTTGCTAACACATTTTTAAACAATTTTATCTTTGTTGCTTGCCGTTACTCATCGGAAGGCACGGAAGGTCCTCAATCTTATGGTCCCATCCAAATATCGTAACCAGTTGTGTCTGGTCCACCTGGAAAAGCAATCAACTTTCCTGAAGGATCTCCAGAACATCCGGGCCCTGTGCTCGAACTCCTGCCTACTGTGCGGGCATGGATCTAAACATTGCCACATGGCCAGTCGCACAAACTCGACCCATCCAACATGATTAAGGAGGCTGACGCTAAATGTGCCGGATGGCAGCTCATCCGGCCATGAGCAGGAATTCATTACGATCCGTGAAAAGATCTCAATATCCAACCAGACCGCAGGAGGGTCCCAGAGAAGAACGAGTGGAAATTTACTGCCACCAGCCAGCGGCGCCCGATTCCTGTACTAACGCCACTTCCACTCAACAACCTAACTGGCTGTTGCTGTAGTGGCTACTCCAAGTGCTGGGTTGCGCAAACCTCCGGCAAGCTCCAATCAGAAGTCATTTGCGGCAACCGCTGCATTCCACAGTTCCTACCCTACCCCGGGCCACCCTGGCGTCAAAATGGTGTTCCGCTACCCAACGATAACACTGACTCTATGTTCACAGCGAAGCAGTTGGTTTCGACATTCACCAAGCTTGCCACTCGTCTGCGCTGCTGTCCAACTAAATACGACCAGATATACACTCTGTGAGTGTTTGCGTCTCAGTGTCGAGTAATTTTTAGAATATCGTGTAGAGTACTCGTTAATAAGTTGAAAAAAACATGGCAGGTAGTTTTCGTAAACGTGTGCAGTTTTTCTCCGTCAGTAAATCTCCTAAAAAGTGTAAAGTCTACAAAACCCACCACCAGATGGAGTAAAAACAGCATGTTAGGCGGCCATGAGAGATGGTGACAAAAAGGCCATTATGAACGACATAACGGACACGATGACTGGCGATGGAAAACGACTGGGCTGGGTCACTGACCAATAGTCAAACGACAGTGACCCAAAGAACGTCTTTCTAGGCTACATACACCGATCACGTGAATCATCAAACAACCATCCGAGTTAAACGGTCGATAAAGTCTCTGGTCAAATAATCAAATAAGACAAAACCTAAAAAACATTACCTTGCAGACATAAGATGCTTGAAGAAGTGAAGGAGAGTGAATGGAAGAAACGGACAGCAGGACTCCGCTGTAACTTTTAATCAGTACCGTTAAGGTATAGCTGGTAGACGTACCGGTAGGCTATGCCAGTCCCCAGCCAAATAATGATAATTCCGGCACGAAAAGCCGAAGCCGAGTCCGTCCATCAGAAGTATCTAGGGAAGTTCAGTAGCGCGCGAAAGAGGTATCCGACGCCGCCAAAGGAGAAAAGGAAGAAGGTGGAACGTGGAGTCGAGCGAAGTAGTCATCGAGAAAACGTGGTACTGCGTGGAGCCCTGAAGAAAAAGTAAAAGACAACAGAAACAGGCCAGATAGAAAATAAGAAAGTGGGAGTATTGCATACGCTAGGGAGGAATAAAAATGTCAGTAGAATCCGGCAATAAAAGTGGTAGTTTTGAAAAGTGAAGTGCTGTAGGTGTTTTTACTGTACCAAGTGCGATCATTCTTTTTTTTTTTCCTTTGGTTTGTTTTTTCCGTCGATCTTGTTTTCCGTGCTGAGCACCAATGCTACCGACGTGCCAGGAAGGCAGCTCCCACACCTGGACCCTACCTATCGACCCATCAACTCATGAACCGGGGACCAACGGCTTTACTTCCCATCCGAAGGAAGGCGAGATCAGAGATGTTATGCCTCAGAACATCCCGGCGACGCCGACTGGGATTGAACCCAGGCCTACTGGGGTGAGAGGTAATCACGCTTACCACTACACCACCGGCGCCTTTAAGTGCGATCATTCCTTGCCACGTGGAAACCTAGTTCGGTAAGTGTGCCGACCTTGAGGCCATTGTAGTCAGGGAGTCTCAGGATTGCTCCTAACTGAGGTGGCTAGTACTTACAACTCTTCGCCATCGAATATGGTCTATGAAGTTACACAGTTAAAAATTATGAAAATTAGCGATGATTTAATTTGAAATGTAATTGAATAAATGCTAATGTAATGCAATATCAGACAGAATTTTCAATCAGATAAGACGCAAATAATAATTACATTACATCCAATTTAGTATTGGATCTCTTTTTATATAATTTTAACGTAATGGTTTAATTTTAAATGAAACACCATGTAATTTAATGCAGCACATTCAAATTTCCATCTTAAAAACTATAATTTTAATGTTCTTAACGTAAACGCATCTTGTCTTTGGCTTGCAGCGTTTGACGTTCTCCAGCAAAGTATCATGGCGGCCAGTTGGAAAGTTGCACGCATTAAAAAACAGTTCTGTTCTTGATTAGAAATAGTTGTGTCAGATTATGGTCTATTTTTTCGTGGAATCTTGCTAAGTTGTTATCAGCTAACTCGTGGGTGTTCCGAATGAAGGGAAAATGACGAAGCCTCATCGCAACCCTCCAGAAACGAGTCCAGAAACAACTGCTCTTCGAGAGATCCGTCTGTATCAGAAATCCACTGTGTTGCTGATCCGTTTGCTGTTTATGCGTTTGGAACGTGATATTGTTCTAGTCTCCAAACCCAGATCTGCTCCTCAAAATCTCGACCGTGATGCAGAAGTCAATGAGGATGATTTTTTCAAGTTTGATCGATTCCACTAATTTGTGTGTCATTCCCATCCGTGCCAAACCGGGGACCGTTATTTACTAAAATTTAATCGACGAGGGCTTGCCTAGGAAGTGTTACTGTGAATCTTATTGGAAACAACTTTAGTGAATAAATTTAAACAATGAATAGTTCTCTATACCTTGTTTTAATTCGAAATAATTCGAAAAAGCAAAATCTCAAAATGATTTTATTTCTAACCTCTAAACTTCATAGTAAGAGCAAAATTACATGGAGATTTATTTTTATGGGGGCGACCCCGGCGTAGTGGTTATGGTGCATACCTCTCACGCAAAGTAACGAGTTCAACTCTCACCCCCGGACAAGTCACGAATGACCCAAGAGCGTTAAAGTGACTATAATAAAAACAATATATATTTAATTTTACAGAAAAGACAGACAATTGGAACGCTTGCTCGCTCACGAGCAAGAATATCGAGCTCGTTAATTTCCTCACCGAGCACAACAGTGACATTGCCGTTATCACCGAAATTCACCTGAAGCCCGAGATAAATGTCTTCCTTCCTGATTTCCGTCTCGTGAGGCTAGATCGGACCAGCTTTGGAGGAGGGTGAGTGACCATCGTTGTAAGGAAAAACATGTGCTGTCGGCTTCTGCCGACCTTCCAGCTGGAGACCAACGAAGCCATCGGGGTAAAAGTTTACACTTTTGTCGGCCCTATTACCATCATTGCGACCTACTGCTTCAAACAAGTCAACATCCAGTCCGGATTGCTAGCGTCGGCAGCAGACCTGTGAAGAGACACCATCAAGTTAACTCGACAGCGGGAAAACTAAATCAACACTGACGACCTGAACGCCAAACAGTAAGCTTGGGGCCAACCAAGACCGCACCACCTTGAACAATGACCTGCAAGCAGCTCATTACAATATCTTGAGCCCGTATTCTCCCATCCAGTTGTGTCGGTTCGGTGTTTACGCTACCATCAATATCGACATCGGCAACATGGCGAACATCATCTCACAAACTGCACGGGAAAAATCCGTTCCGAATTTTGTGAACCTCTAGTCACGAATTTCGGAACAAGCAAATTTTTCGTTTACGAAAGTACACCATGAATCATGAAATGGTGAACATATTTCCACAAAATAAACGTAACGCCTGCGTTATGGTGACCGGGCACCAGCAAAGGCAACAAAAGTCATAGAATCATGAACACTGTTCTGAAAATTACGATCTAATTCTGGTAATCGTGATTTATATTCATGTATATGAACCTGTTCTTGAAAACGGAACCATGGTCCATGGACTGTAACATAATTTTTAAAATTTTAAATGGAATGAGGAAGTGCAAAGAAAGCAACGCAAAACTTGATGCGGGTTTCACCCAAATCCCAAACTGGCAGCAGGCTTCTGTCCAGCAGGTTGAATGGACACTGTAAGGATAAATTCGAAAACAACTGAAAATGACAGCTTGCATTGACGATTGCAGAAACGAAAATGACACTTATGAGTTTGCGGTTTTCTGTAAAGTTACGAAATCGTTGGTAGCATGACATGAACTAAGTTCATGGATTCGGCGATTCAGGATTTATTTCATGAAAATATGATTTACTTGATCACGTTTACGGGTACTAAGTCATGAATTTAAATGAGCTAGTAATTTAGGTTATCGAGATTTTTTGTTCACAAATACCGGAATGATTTTTTTTGCGTCTGTCGTCTGCCAAGAGCTTATCTCGGACAACTATCCGGTGATGAGTTTCATAAAGTTTTATTGTGCTTGTCACACAATTTACAAATTCATGCATTAGTTTGTATGGGAAGCTTTCAATTAATAACTGTGAATTTGCATTAAAATTTCTTAACTTGCCCGGCATTCGCTAAGCCGCACCGGTGGTGAAGTGATAAGCGTGATTACCTCTCACCCCAGGCATAACATCTCTGATGGCATGTTCTGAGGCATAACATCTATGATCATGCCTTCATTCGGAAGGGAAGTAAAGCAGTTGTTCCCCGGTTCATGAGTTGATGGGTCGATAGGTGGAGTTCAGGTGTGGGAGCTGCCTTCTTGGCGTCGCACAGTGGCACGAATATGAATAAAGACGGTCAAAAATATTTTCTACCCTTTTTCGACGTTTTAGAGACTGGGTGTCTTGGGAGAAGTTGCTCAAAATTATAACTCGCATCTTTTGAAATACACACCTGAATAATCTTTAAGCTAGTATTACACATCCAAATTCTAACTTTTTCCAGTTACGAGATAATGGTTCCATGTCTTGGACAAAGTTGCAGAGCAGTTGATTTCATGAACATTTGCTAAAGACACCAAATTTCTACATCATATCTCCGTAGAGCTATAATAGATTTTCTTTTAAGACTACCTTAAAATTGGTTTTTTAAGTTAATTAGTGCTTTTTTTCAAATTTGATCAATTTATCATGTTCCAAGAAATTGTTGGCATCACTAAAATATACAACTTTGCTGAATACACCAATGCTTTTCATTGACATCAATGTGATATACAGCCCATCAAGCGTTTTAGTGACGTCATATTCAACGGCTCGAAAAGAGGGTGGACGGGCCCTGGCGGGGTCTAAAACTGGTTGTATTTTGAAGATTACCTTATAAAATATTACTTCTGAAAATTTCAGCGTTGGGTACTGAGGAGTACCTAGCCAAATCTCGATTCGAAAATGTCAATATTATATACAGCCCATCGGACGGTTTTGTTACACCATATTGAACGGCCCGAAAAGATGGTAGGTGGCCCCTGGCAGGGTTTAAAACCGATTGAATTTCGAAGATTACATTATAAAATAGTGCTCCTGAAAAAATCAGCGTTGGGAGCTATGAATCAATGATTTTAACCTACACATGTTTGAACTTGCAAATTATTTAAATTATTAAGCTTAATCTGGAGATGTATTTAATGGGTTTGTTCTTAATGTGTTTGTTCTTCAGTGTACCTACATTGATATGTACATTCATTGCAATATTGATACTCATATGTTAATAGTTGCAAATATTATGATGCAAGCTAATAATATTGGTATATTCTTTGCCCTTTATTATATACAATATGGACTAAAATATCGGTATAACTTTCAAGAAAACTAGAATAAATGATAAAATTCTGACTACGGTTCTAAAGCGTTCCAACTTTGGACCTACCCACCCCACCCTCTTTTCAGAACATGAAACGTGACTTCACAACAGATGTTTGAAACTTCCGCGTGCACATCGCTGAACGCTGCTGCAGATGACTATTTTGCGCTTGACGTTTTGGCGATAGCAAAGAGCGATAGAGTTTATTTAATTAACTAGGTGTGATTTTTTTCACGAACAACTTGTATTGAAGTTGTGGTTCAAAATGAATTCATTCTATCTTTGTCGGATGGAATTGTTCAAAGTGTGGGCGGAGCAGATTCATGGAAATCGTCATGTAAATATTATCGAAGTTAGTCAGGTAAGGAGTAGTTAAAACATATTTTTTTCAATATTGGCATACTCAAAATATCAAAGTTCAGAATATGCAGTTGATGAACAAACCCATTGATTACATTTCAAGATAATGCATTTTTTTATATAGTTGTGAATTTTATCATGAGTAAGTAGCACACTCGTAGCACACATTGGTTTATAACTTGTACTAAATATATATAAACGAGATTTGACTAGGTACCCCTCGGTACCCAAAGCTCAAATTTTTAGGAGTACTATTTTATAAGGTGATCTTCCAAATACAATCAGTTTTCGACTATATCAGGGCCCGCCTACCCTATTTTCGAGCCATTGAATATGACGTCACAAAAACGCATGATGGGGTACATATAACATTGACTATTTCGACTCGAGATTTGACTAGATACACCTGGAAACCCAGCACTGGAATTTTCTGGAGTACTATTTTATAATGTAATCTTCGAAAATCAATCGGTTTTAAACCCTGCCAGGGGCCGCCTACCATCTTTTCGGGCCGTTCAATATGGTGTCACAAAACCGTCCGAAGGGCTGTATATAATATTGACATTTTCGAATCGAGATTTGGCTAGGTACCCCTCAGTACCCAACGCTGAAATTTTCAGAAGTACTATTTTATAAGGTAATCTTCAAAATACAACCAGTTTTAGACCCCGCCAGGGCCCGTCCACCCTCTTTTCGAGCCGTTGAATATGACGTCACAAAAACGCTTGATGGGCTGTATATCACATGGATGTCAATGAAAAGCATTGGTGTATTCAGCAAAGTTGTATATTTTAATGATGCCAACAATTTCTTAGAACATGATAAATTGATCAAATTTGAAAAAAAAGCGCTAATTAACTTTAAAAACCAATATTAAGGTAGTCTTAAAAGAAAATCTATTATAGCTCTACAGAGTTATGATGTAGAAATGTGGTGTCTTTAGCAATTGTTCATGAAATCAAAAGCTCTGGAACTTTGTCCAAGACATAGAATCATTATCTCGTAACTGGAAAAAGTTAGAATTTGGATGTGTAATACTAGCTTAAAGATTATTCAGGTGTGTATTTCAAAAGATGCGAGTTATAATTTTGAGCAACTTCTCCCAAGACACCCAGTCTCTAAAACGTCGAAAAAGGGTAGAAAATATTTTTGACCGTCTTTATTCATATTCGTGCCACTGTGCGTCGGTAGCATTGGTACTCAGTACACACACTAAGATTATTTTACCGAAATCTGTGAAATTTTACCGAAATCTCAACAGCTGAACTTTCGGTAAAAAGTTCGGTGATTTTTCACAGATTTCCTGTAATTTTTCTCCGAATATTTGTGAAAAATTACAGTAAATCTGTGAAAAATCACCGAACTGTTTACAAAACGTTCAGCTGTTGAGATTTCGGTAAAATTTCACAGATTTCGGTAAATTAATCTAAGTGTGCACGGTGTTTCGCGAAAACCCATTAATGGGTTAAAAACTATGGTTTACTCATTAATGGGTAAATGGGAGGTCTGTCAATAAATGGGTGTTTTTTACCCTAATTCTTAAATTGTGTTTACCGTAAAATGGGTAAAAAATACAATTTTTCCCAAATGGATTCTAATAAATTAAAAATAAATGCAGGTGTTCCGATCCGTAAAAAAAGTGGACGAAAAATTTGTTTGATACCTATAACATCTTTCACGGAAATGTAGTGAATTGCTTCTTTAACCTGCCTTGTTCTTTTAATAGATTTGAACATTCGTTTGTTCTTATGACCTCTTACCCCTACAAAGGTTTGAGCTGGATGATATATCTTTAAGATAATTAAATATGACAATTTAACCAGGTTTGCATACAAAATCGAACTGGTTACAGTTACAGATATAAATTTCCTCTAGAGTTAACAGTTGCTTCACAGCAATTTAAATGTGGAAAACCTCAGGCGTCCACCTCTTATTTCGCCTTTTTGTCCACCTAAAATATTCATTAGTATTACAAGCAATCAAGAGTTAATGAACAATCAACAAAGCATCCTATTACACTAGCAACCCCGCAATCTGATGCTATCATAATTTTCAGCAATGTCAGGAATGCTCACGAACCCCCAGCATTTGCCAGAAAACTTACTAACTCAAGGTATCTTCCAAATCAGCATCAAAATTGCATTTTTTTTACCAATTTTTAAATTCAGTCCTCTATATCCGTAATACGCGTGCGAGGCTCAAACCATTGTAGCCTACTTTTTTAAATCTACTACTATTAAATCAAATATTAAAAATCCATCATCACCATCGTGGCGAACAGAAATAGTTTTTGCAGTGCTACAATAATTATTAAAAAGTCGTTATGAAAGCTATCCATATAAAATAAATTAGAGATAACTTTGTCAAGATACATAATTTGTCAATTCATAAAAAAAATCACTGGACCACTGTTCAAATGACAGTTTAAACGTGTGAAATGCAGTGTCTTTTAAATTCTGTAAGTGTTGCTGAACGTTTGATATGTCTATGCATCGAATTGAAAACATTTATTCCTTTAAAATATAATGAATTTTGTGAAGAACAAGTCAAGAAATATGGTGTTCTTATTTCAACCGCGTTTCTAGTATCATATCTATGAAAGTCACTTCCTCTTTCAATTCGCAATATCGAGGCAGAAAACCGTTAACTACTTTAAAAATGAACACCATAGTCAAATACACTATTCTTTGCTTCACCGACAACCAAGGCGTCTAGCATCAAAGTTGAGGAAGTGAATCTATTACATCTCAAAATCAAATACATTTTTTTATTCTACAAGCGCTGTAATCTCAATATTTGTGTTGCGTTGGCTAAAAATAAAATGGAAGGGCAAAAGTCTAGATGAGGAGAGATGATTGATTTGTATAGCTGTATTTTACTAGCAATAGTTAAATCGTTTTTCAGTCGACGTTGAATTCCATACTTCTTGGCTATTTTCTTGATGACATTGTCAATGTGAGAGCTGAACTTAAGTTTGTCATCAATAATCACGCCAAGATATTTAATCTCGCGATCGCGATCAATAGTCTCATCATCAATTACAACAGAGACATTCTCATTTACTCGATTCCGCGAAATTACCATAAATTTAGTTTTACTTGCATTCAACTTCAACTGCTTGTACTTCAACCATCTACTTAGAGAACGTAAATCTTCATTCAAGTGTGTAGTGCCGTTCATCTAAATCCTTAGCTGCAATGAATGACACAGTATCGTCTGCAAAAATATTAATGTCGCAAAATCGTAAAACACGTCGCAAGTCATTAATATACATAATAAATAACAGGGGTCCTAATAAACTTCCCTGGGGCACTCCAAGGTTATTCCCCAGGGGACTGGAAACAGAATAATTAAAAACAGTCCGTTTAGTTCTGTCAGACAAATAGCTTTCAAACCATTTATATGCAGTACTCGTAATTCCAAAGCACTTGATTGATCATGATGGTCAGATTGTGGCCCTCAACAAAACAATCGTCGAGATGAAAAAACGTCTGCGTCTTGCAGAGCAGAGTGGACTGAAAAATGAAATTGTTATTAACGGCATACCTAAAGAGCTCTCTCTCGGTGAGTCGACCATCGTTACGAAGGTAGCTGCTGCTGTTGGAGTTCAACTGTTCTCCACCGACATCGAAAGAACTCAGCGTGCCAGGAATGGTATGCTCCTGGTTGAACTCAGTAACTCCAAAGTACGTAATGACATCCTGCGTGCTCGTAAGGGTAAATCCATATACGTCGATGAAATCGATTTTGGCAATGCGGTGCTACCGGCTGGCTCCAGATCCTCTCCAAACAACAGGCGTTATCATACTAAAGTGTTCATAAATGAGAACCTGACCAGAGAAACCAGATCTATCTTCAGAGAAGCTAAATCTCTCCGAGTGTCTCATGGTTACAAATATGTGTGGTGCAGTAAAGGCAATATCTACTGTAAGCGGGACGACTCTGCTGAAGTTTACGTCATCGATTCCGTTGAGGATCTAAAAAAGTTACGCTCATCTCCGAGGAAAGCCTGATTTCTTACTCTCTGTTGCTGTTTTGCTGCTGCTGCTGTTGGAGGCTGCTGCTGATGGTGTAAGTGAGGAAATTTTGATCTACTCACAATCGACACAATGGAAATAAACGATGATGCTGATTTTATTAGTACCGTGCGGTTAGGAGATAATTTGAGTGTATGCTACCCTTTTTTGAATGAAGTTTTTACAAATACAAGAATCAATTTATTATATGTAAACATCAACTCGATACGAAACAAACTTGATGATCTTTTGATTTATATATCTATGATCTTAGAAGGCAGTTCAATAGTTATACCACTGAGAGAGCCTAAACTAAAAATCGCTGTAATTTATAGACCTCCACATGCCACTTTTAGAGATAGCGTCGATTATCTAGATTGCTGTGTGTGGGTGATTTCAACATGAACTTACTAAGGGCAATCTCCCAAAGCTATGTGTCAACGGTGGAGTCTAATGGGTTCACGTTTTTGAATAAAGTCGGCAGGGAATATGTTACTCATGGAAATGGTCCATCAGGAACGGTAATAGATCATGCCCTTACAGATTTGTATTGCCAAAAATTCTCTGTGTGTCTAGATGACGTTAGTTTTACTGACCATAAATCACTATTAATCAGCTTCGGTTATAATCGTTCATCCAATATTCGTGCAGATAGATGCATAGTTAAATATGATTTTGGTCGCATCTCCACTGAACTAACGCAGTCCTTAGAAACAACAGTTGATATCGATAGTTTCACTGAGCTCATTACCGGTACAATGGCGAGAAATTCGTATCAAGTGCATACTAGTAACAGATGCCGTAGTAAAGCACCCTGGATTGATGAAGAAGTTCTGAGAGAAATACGGTCTAGAAATCTGTTGTATCAAAGAGCCGTTCAATGGCCAGCAAATCATATAATTCAACAAAATTATAAAAGGCAAAAAAACTATGTCATACGTATCATAAAACAAAAACAGAAATCTTATTACCAAAATTTGATAGCACAAAATCGTTGTAACATAAGAAAGGTATGGAGTATATTAAATGAAATTGTTTTGCACAAAGATACTAGAGGCTTCCATAAACGCATACCAGAAATGATTGTCGGTGATACGATATTGAAGGATAAAACGGAAATATGTAATGCTTTCAATAATTATTTCATTAATATACCAAATGAGCTATCCAACAATTTGTCCCAAATTTTCAACCATGATTCGCAAAATTTGACCCTACATACAGCCATTCAATGTTCCATTGTTATGCTACCAGCTACAAATAATGAAATAAGTAACTATGTTCGTGGTCTAAGGAATTCTAGTGCGGTAGGAATAGATGGAATTCCATCCAAACTAATTAAAAATAACATTCCACTGTTTGTTCCCAAATTAACATATTTAATTAATCAGTCAATCGAAGAAGGCGTTTTTCCAAACTGTTTAAAATCTGCTAAAGTTGTGCCTATTTTCAAAAGTGGTCAGAAAAATAACACTAGCAACTACAGACCGATTTCAATACTTCCAATATTGTCCAAACCATTTGAAAAGCTCATTGAGCATAGGCTATGCAGTTTTTTTGATCGACACAAAATAATCAACAAAAATCAGTATGGTTTTCAGCCAAATTCTAATACTACTAGTGCTACTGTGAACCTTGTCAACGAAATTCAACAGAATATTGACCAACGTAGAATTTGCTCCACAATCTTTATAGACGTGTCAAAAGCTTTTGATTGCGTACCGCACTGTATACTGTTATCAAAACTACAAAACTATGGTATAAGGAATAATGCTCTAAAACTAGTTGAAACATATTTAAATGGCAGGAAACAACGCGTAGTTATTGATAACCACACAAGCTCAGATCTAAATGTTAATTTCGGAGTACCCCAGGGTTCCATACTAGGCCCAATGCTTTTTAATGTTTTCATCAATGACATTTTTGAGCTGCCGTTAAAGGGAAAACTTCAACTGTATGCCGATGATGCTGCGATTGTTTATGCTGCTAATAGTATAGAAGATTTATTTCAAAACATGCAGCACGATCTGAACTTGATACATCGGTGGTTCTATGATAATTCTTTAACAGTTAATGCATCTAAAACCAAGTTCGTGATTTTCTCCAGTACCAACCGTTTTTGTGACCTAAATTATGACTTGTGGCTAGGTGAAGAAAAATTAGAAAGGGTTGCTTCTACAACATACTTGGGGCTGATACTACAACAAAACCTTTAGTGGAATCTGCACGTTGATCAAGTTCACCGAAAGTTAGTAAAATTTCTCGGAATTCTTCGACAAAGTAGTCATATGATCCCTATGAAAGAGAAAAAAAATCTGTTCTATGCCCATGTTCATTCACAAATTTGCTACTTAAATATAATTTGGCAAAATGCACCTACTTATGTTACAAGCAAAATATCTACAACTTTGAACAAATTCATGAGAACTATTTTCTGGGAACAATATTTAGACCCGAATGTAAGAACTATTGATTTGTATACTAATAATAACGTGTTGAATTTAAGCCAAATTAAATATTATGAATCGGTTCGATTCATATTCAAAGTAAAAAATAACTTGATCAAACATAATGTAGATTTTCAAACACTAAGTGATACACACCGATATGATACGCGAAATGTTAACAATATTCGAGTTACAATCCCTAGAACCAACTATATTCGATTTGGTTGTATTTATCCCGCTATAGTTAATTTCAATAATTTGCCAATGGATCTTAAAAATATCCCTTCGATTTATACATTCAAAAAGGCCTTGAAAAGGTACGTCACATAAAATATTGCCTAGACTAAAAAGCTTTTTTTTTTTTTTTTCTATATACCAATCAATATAATTAACTCTCATTTGCACAGTTGAATATCGAAAAAGAACCTCCCAATCAGTCTCTAGACTGCCAATGGTTCATTGTAACTATTTTGTATGCATTGTAATGAATTAGTTAGGGGAAGAAACCAAGGATTGTAAACTATTGTTAATGAAATTTTGTACAAATTTTTTGAAAGGGGTTTTTATGCCTGAGATTGAAACATAAGGAATTATTAAATGTTTCCATCTTGGCTTTTCCCCTTGCCGAAAAAAATAAATAAATAAATAAATAAATAAGTTCTATTTCTATTGAAAAAAAAAAAAAAAATAAGGGCCTTGAACAACAAGTTCTAAAATTTTCTCTAATGTGTGCAACATGTTGATAGGACGAAACTCTTCGGCTTTAATCGTTCCAGCAACTTTTTGAACAGGAACCACTAAGGAGTCCTTCCAAATTTGTGGTACATGTCCAGTTTGCAATGATCCATTAATAAGGTCCAGCAAGATGTGGCCAATGACATGAAAGCAATATTGAATAACTCTACACAGTTCGAAAAAGTAGTGAAAATTTCTGTTCAATATGATGCACATAAATGGAGCGTCACATATCATATACGTTTGCATAATATATCATGTAAAGTTCTGACACATTTCATGCAATGTAGCAAATATTGTATACAAAAAGCCCATCTTTGTAAACAACATTGTTTGCAAGTTGCTCGGTTGCGTGAAATGAAATACAAGTCTACGTGAATGAATGTTTACATCACAATTAAAATTCTGAATTTTTATCTGTGTAGCAGAGCAATTCTCGACAGATTGACGAATTTTTTAATTTTTTTTTAATTTGTCGGCTCCGATTTTGATGAAAATTTGCATAGTTGTTTTTTTTCTTAGTAAAGATGCCAATTTGTGTTATCAGTTCTTCAAATTGAATCACGACTACTTTTTAAACAGGGCCTGTGTAAAAATAGTACTAATGAGTTAAAAAATATATATTGCTGAAACGGTTTGTTGGATTGATTTGGTGTCTTCAGCAAAGTTGTAGATATTATTTTGGCAATATTGTTTAAAATAAACAAGGTAAAACAAATCTCGTTTGTTTCAATAAAAAAAAAAATTATATGGGAAATGACGGCTTCGGCATGACAGACTATTTTCGGCAACCCAAATTGAAACCCTATTTTCACTGGATTTTCTTACGAAAACACTTCGCTGAATGCATTCAAACGATTCTTTATGCTTTCAGCTTCAATTTGACTATATTTTTACCACTGAGAAAAAGCAATCTAGCAAGGTTTTCTTGAAATGAAACACACGCACTACAAATTGTAGCTGATTTCGAGTAGCCGATAATAGAACAGCAGATTTACATGCAGTTCAAATGGAACGGTTGCCGAAGAAAAACTGGTTGCCGACAATACTCGCTCTCACTAGAGAAGATTAGAGCTTTGTAAAAGCGTTTCAAAACAGTTTTTGACAATTCTTTCGACTGAAATTATTAGAGCAGCTGGCAGCAAAAGATTGTAAGCAAACCAATACTGCATATGTGTGCGTTCCATAGAGAAAAAGCCTATAGAAAGAAGGTCGCTGCTTAGGTTGCCGAGAATACGTAAATTCCCCTACTTGTTATTCAAAAAGTTGATTTCTCAAAAAGTGCATTTTTGAAAATTTTCGTTTTAAGCCTCATTGAAGCTCATAATGTTTGCTACTAACTGGCAAAGTTTGATGATGGTAAACTATGATGGTAAAAGTTATACTTTTTTTTAAATTTCACGATTTTTACATTTTCATTAAAAACACATGTTTTTTAACCGTGTATATTTTTTCAAGGATCGCATTTTAATTTTGCACACTTTTCCTGAAGACACCATAGCAATCAAGCAAGCCGTTTTTGCAATATAGGTATGTTTATTTCATTAGTGATTTTCTACAAAGGCCCTATTGAAAAGTTAGGATTCATTACATCTGATACCATGAAAAGGTATCGTTACCAACAAAACTAAAAAAATCATTTGATGAATATTGAGCTAGAACTAAATAAAAGTGATATGATGTTCAAACTAGCGACCCTTACTGAAGGAGCAATTCCATTCAAATTGACGATTTTTTAATTATCAGTGATCTTAACGGTAATAAGTCAAATACTCAACACTGTAGTAGTGAACACCAAAACCATCTGTCTATACCTAATATAGAAATTGTACCTATCGATCTGATACTTAAATGAGTTTGAATGGTGAAAACAAGCAGTTGATCACAAAGATTGCTTTTTACCGCATACATCTTAAAAAGTTATCATAGGAAATAAGTGTAACACCATTTGGTTAAAAGGTAAGCATAACCTTCGGTTGTATTTTAATGAAATCATTTTTAAAGATTATTATTTTTAATTTGTTTTAATACAGGAAGCAACATGAGTAAACGAGCATGTTTTATCAGGTGCAAGGGGGCGACCCCGGCGTAGTGGTTAACATCCATACCTCTCACGCCAAAGTCACGAGTTCAAATCTCACCCCCGGACAAGTCACGTATGACCCAAGAGTGTTAAAGTGACTATAATAAAAAAAAAAAAAAAAAATCAGGTGGAAGTCAAGTGCTCGAAAGAGCTGAGGAATATTTCGAATATTACCATCCAGAAATTAAAATCGATTGGATATTCTGAAGCATCAGGATTAATTACTGGTTTTCGCATTTGCACGTCCTGCCGTCTTCGTGTTGATAAACAAGCTCTTTTCATCTCAAACGAGGAACAGCATGTTGCCGGAAGCTCAAAGATGCTAACTACAGTGATAGTACCTGTCGTACCGAGCTATGAAAGCCTTAAAACTGTACCACCAATGACATCAGTTACTTCAGTTCAATCGTACCAAGAATTCACTCAACCAGTCAACATCGAGATATTCAACCGAGGCATTGCAGGAATCCAGGTATCACCGATAGACGTGGGAATACTCAACTACATCCACTACCCCGAAAAGAAGCACCGTGAAATCAACGAAGGTATTAGAAAGAATCTTTTCAACTTCGAGCCTGAGGCTGACGAAGTGAATGAACACAAAGAAGTTTTAGAAAACATGAAGGAAAAGTTTTCCAATGCATCTACTGCAAGAAGTGAAAAATTATTAATTTTATCGTTATTCATGGTCAACACAAAAAGTTATGGTTCAATTTAATGCTAGTAGATATATTGCAACAGAGGGTAAGTTGATAAAGGAAGGTCATTCGTCAAAAACCGCAAAATATGGCACAGCCTTAAGTGATGAAACAAAATTGGCAGTCATAATTTTTTTTGAAGATGATGATAATAAGCCGGCAATGCCTGGTCAAAAAGATTATGTGTCTGTGCAGAAAGAAGGAAAACGACAAGCCATTCAAAAAAGATTACTTGTGATGAATTTGAGAGAAGCTTATAAACGATTCAATGAAATTCACTGCAATGAAAAAATTGGATTCTCTTCATTTGCAAAACTCCGCCCTAAGCAATGTAAACTTTTAACCAGCTCTGAAACCCACAATGTTTGCGTGTGCACAACGCATGAAAACATCAATCTAATTTTACACAGTTTGAAAAAACTTAACCATTTAAATGATGTAAAAACGTTCACTGACAGCCTACTTTGTGAAAACAAGACAACATATTGCTATCTACGGTGTTGTGAAGATTGTCCAGACTCTTCCGCATTAGAAAACATTTTATTAAAACAATTAGACGAAAAATGCATTGATCAGCTTTCATTTGAACAGTGGGTTACCACGGATAGATGTAATTTAGAAACTATTGTAAAGCCTACAGACGAGTTTGTTTCATTTTTCTGCTTGAAATTGACAAGTTTGATACCACATGCTTTCATTAAAACACAGCAATCTAATTTTTTGAAAACTACACGAAATAATTTGCAAGAAGGTGAATTTTTAGTTACTTGCGATTTTTTCAAAAACTACAGCTTTGTGTTACAGGATGAAGTTCAGTCTCATCACTGGAATGTCCAACAAGCTACCATTCATCCATTTGTTATATATTTTAGAGAAAATATGCAAGTTAAACATTTAAGTTTTATTATAATTTCTGAAGAGTTAAGGCATGATTCAGTGGCTGTTAACTTATTTATTTCTAAAATGATAAGTTTTTTACGCATTAACCAAAGTAAAAATATCAACAAGATTTATTTTATGTCCGATGGAGCCACGTCACAGTACAAGAACCGGAAAAAATTTGCTAGCCTTTGTAAATTTAAATCAAAGTATGGATTTGAAGCCGAATGGCATTTCTTTGTAACATCACATGGGAAAGGTCCTTGTGACGCTATTGGAGGTACAATAAAACGCATGGCTAGAAGAATTAACAAAATTATCATTTAGTTTAGCCACAACAGATGAATACGAAAGTATGGCTTCACACCTCAACGAGCAATATAATAATGCAAACATAATTCAAGGAACTCAAAAGTTTCATTCTTTCATTCCTGTTTCAGAAAATAAAATTAAAGCCAAACGTTACTCAAACTGCGATGATAATGATGCCAAAATATTCGATGTATTTAAGAAGTGATGTAAATAAAAATAGAAAGTAAGTGTTTTACAATGAAAATAATTTATGTATCATCTGTCCATAAGGTTTTCGAATAAAAAAAAAGTAAAAAAGAGCAGAAAAATGTATTTTGTGGATTTAAGTTGAAATTTGAAAATAAAAAAGTAGTCGGGATTCACTATTACAAATTGTAATAGCGAACCCCGACTACTTTTCCAATAGGGCCTGTGTGGAAATGATCGGTCAGGATCGATTAGCGAACCTTCGTGGAATGCCTCAGCATTAACATTTTCTACTCCAGCCGATTTTCCTAATGAAAAACAAATAACTCTTAGTTCATCTAATATAATTGGGTGAAAAACTTCAAATCTACAACTACTATTAACTGGCTGTTTTATTTCGTCAGGTTCATCGACCAATACAATGGATTAATTAATCAATGAAACACTGTCTACAAAATAATCATTAAACTTAGCTGCAATTACTTGTTCTGATGTGCCAATAAAATTTATGGACCGTGGTTTGCAATTACTAGGTATTAATAAGATTTCAAAATTTTCCATAACTCTTTGCTGTTGATATCAGCATCAAGATCAATCTTCCTTTGAACATATTCACAACGAGTTTTCTTTATCGATTGTGAATACTTACTACGCGCGATTATGTACCTATTCCAATGATCGTCATTATTTGATCTACAAGACTTTTTGTACCATTTGTCCCTTTTCTGTTTAAGACACAACAGATCCAAATTGTACCAGCTGTTCGAGTTTTTCAAAGAAACAAACTTTTGCCCAACTAGTTGATTGGTACACGTTTTCAAAGCGTTATTAAGAACAGCTGTAGATTCATCTAACTTACCGGCCGCGAATGGAAAATCCACGCTCCTCTCAACAAGCCTGTTTCGAATATTTCCATTTTCATCCAGCACTTCAATTTTACTAATAAATCGTTGTTATTTATATTATCTTATACATTAATCAATCCGTAACTGAACAAATGGAATCAAAATTGGAATAAACGTGATCAATTAAAGTTCTACTGTGCCTGTAAATACGCGTATATTCATTAAAAAAAAAGTTCCAGTTCTCTAAAACTTCAACAAAACGCTGGTCACTAGAACTGGGAGAATGATACAAAACACCATCTTCATGCCACGTACAACTGTAAAGCACAAGAACCAGTTGCCATCAATAACTTCGTTGGAATGAAGGTTGAATTGAACTGATTCTTTGACATAAATAGCAACACCGCCAGTGTGTCTAGAATGTGATAAACAAGCAGCAACAATATATCCCGGAATACTATACTGATCAAAAGCTTCGGTTTCTACAATGTGAGTTCCAGATAATAAAACTAAGAGAAGACGTTTTTCCTCAACAATCTGACGTAATGCTACGTTGTTTGTTGACAACCCCGCAATATTCAAATATAAAAAATTGGTGGAGTTGTGTACAAGACACGACCGCAGCAGGGTTGACTTAGGCTCTGAACCATTTGGTGCATTATTTTAACTTTTGGTTAAAATTTGACAGATGGAAAGTTATCGATTAACCCTGCTATCCGAGCGTGGTTATTTCTGACAGACAAGAAGTTAAATATTGACAACCGTGGCTGAGTTCTTCTCGAAAATCGGTCGATCGACAGCACAGGGATTTTCGAACATCAAGAATAACTTTCGAAATGTCGCTTTTAACTACGAGTTAAATTTAACTCAGCAAATGGTTCACAGCCTTAGACTACGTTAAGCTGTGTAGTGAAATTCTCGTGCCTTTTCTAGATATTGATTTAAAATACAGTAGAAGTAACCTATGATTTCGGTCCTTTGTACATATTTTGGATTTCTTACTTAGTTAAACTTGGTTAAATTCAGGACCTCATAAAAATGCGAATACATATTCTATTTCATTTGGTTCCTAAATAACAATCAGATATTAGTAAGGCTTTCTTCAGGTGATTCATTGAAGCGTCCAGCAATGACCGTCATGGTAGCTGATATTCCCTATCACTTCAAGATTTCTAGGACATAAATCTTGGACGGTTGTGACATCACTCATGAAATTGAAACTTCTTGTGTAATGGACTGCAACAAACGTGAAGTTCCAGTTTCTTTGTTATAAGTTTTGTGAGAGCTGATATCTGTACTCTTGAAAATTTTTTGTGGTAAGGTAATGAGATTGATCAGAAATAAGGTTTCCTCAGCGATTCATCTTCAAAACGCTAAACGGAGTGCACAATTTTGCACCAATGTTATGCAACATTTCATAGTTGATCGGGATATCAATTAGCCATGAAACCATCCAATAAGTTCTTGGTACATCTTTTATCTACCGATTGAAAAAAAAAAAAAAAAAAATACTAAGGCTGTGTTCCATTTGGAAAATTATCACTTAGATTTGACACTTCGAAAATAAATTAAGATGTTCGAAAATCCCTATTGTTGATCGGCCGATTTTCGAGAAAGCGTCTGTCAAAATTGATTCCTTGTCTGTCAGAAATAAGTCTGCTGGATAAGCAGGTTTATTTGAAAATTTTCCATCTGTCAAATTTAAGTAAACATTCACCAAATGGAACACAGCCTTAATAACTTGAGCACAGAATCGTTTCTTGTTGTGTTTGTTGTATTAGATGCGAGATAAAATCTTCTTTTATCGATATGTGTGCTGAAAATACCTGGGCCGAGTAGATTCAAGGAGAAAGTCGACGAAGAGAATTTTGTCAGCGTTACTTAGGACCTAATGAAATGTTCAGATTGAATTGTTTTGCTTAGCTGTTGCAATGTAAACAGAAAATCGACGAAGAGAATCGAACATTACAAGTAGACCCTTTTGAACGCTCACTTTCGAATTTCAGAACCTAGCACAGAAAAAACTCGACGGTACCTCTATTTATGCTAAGAGATAAGCATTGCAAGTCCCTCCTACTTGAAGAATTATGCAATCGAATGGCTGGCTATGCCTCGCCCCATAAGCAAAAAAACTGGGGTTGTATAAACCGTTCTATAGCATAATTTTCCAAGTAGGAGGGACTTTCATAGCTAATCTAAAAGCATAAATAGAGGAACCGTCTGATAATTTCAGTGCTTGGAACAGAAAACTGCAATCTGTGTAGGAAAATCCTTCTTATCACCTCAGAAACACCCCGTTCCCGTTTTCTTATGCAAAATAATGAATGTGCGTTCACAAAACGCACGAAATCTTAAAAAAACCATATCAAGATTTTTTTTTAATTCAATCAATAGATTAAAGATGTACTGATAATTAAATGGAGGGATTTCCAGCTAAAATGTTCTGATCGCCAAATATTCATGATCAATACCGAAATTTCGCATAAATGTCCAACCCATTTTGCGTCGTGTGAGCTGCTGATTTTCAGTGTTGCTCAATGATTAGGGAACTTTCATAAATAACGTAGTAGTTGAGGGAGGAGAGGGGTATCAGAAGTTGGGACCTTCCATGTATTAGGTGTATTGCAAAACACGCTCCGAGGGGGAAGGGGGGTTAATTGGCCAAAAATATACGTAATTTATGGATGGCCCTAATTTTACTTCCAAGGCTGTGTCGCAATGGGCGAGTTGAATTTAACTCGTGATTAAAAGTGACAGCTGAGTTATTGAATAACCCTGCTATACGAGCGTAGTTATTTCGGACCGACTAGAAGTTAAATTTTGGTAACCGTGGCCGAGTTCTGTTTGAAAACTGATCAATTTCCGGCATTTTCGAACATTGAAAATAACTTACGAAATGCCACGTTTAACCACGAGTTAAATGTAACTCGTCAATTGGTTCACAGCCCAAGAAGTATTTCTCGATTACTTTTTCGAAGGACCGTATCAGCTTTTGTAAACAACGCATTTGATTGTCGATTTGGTCGCCCACGCATGCTAGTACTACCATCAGATAGGGGAAAGTTTTCCCAACCTGTTAGCGGTGTTAGTATGTGGGGCGAGCTATTAGTTATGCCAAACCGACGATAAAATGCGTTGTTTACAAAAGCTGATATGTCCTTCCGAAAAGTAATCGAGATTTGTAGTTATCATTCAGGCAAAGAGCGCTTGTGCCACCGAGGCGACGCCGGTACCAGCAGCCAATGATCTCGACGGGAACGACGCGCAAAGTTCGAGGCGCAAAACTCGAACTATTCGCGCTTGACAGGAACCGCCTTCCTACTGCTGCTTCTGCTACCTGCTTACCCGCCGTCCGAAGCGAAAATGAGTTGAGGCAGTAGTAGTAGTAGTAGGCAGGTGCAAAACTCGAACTCTGCGCGCTTGACAGGAAAAAGGAAAAATTAAAAAAAAAAAGTTTATTGCAACAGCTTACGAAAGGTATTTCCTATCGATTGGTGTATTCGGATTTTAATTTCATCTATAAATGACAGAGCTTATAGCGTTCAAAAAATGACGCCTTTTCGTGACGGTCGCAATTTTAGATTTTCGATTTACCTCCAGTACCTTCCCGTAAGACGTAGTCTACGTCAAAAATCGCATTGATTCACATTCATGGAACTTGGCTGCTATTTATTGAAACGCAGCAGCAACCTTTCTCCTACTTATCCAATAAATTATCACTACGGGGCACGCGTAGGATCAATTCTTTCGCGGCACAAGCATAATTTCACCCTTAATTCATCCAATAATTATCACAGTACTGCGAAATAAACTATAACGTTCGCCATTACAATACATACGTATGGCGAGCTACTTGGTAAAGCGTTGTTTTAGGAACTTTACGACTACTAAGTACCGTGCCGATTCAAATTTCGGACACTTAAACTCGAATTTCGGACACTTTTAAAATTTGATTATCTCGGTCGAATATGATCCACATGTCTTGTAAATTTTAAATTTTTTTGACTAGTGCCCTCCACGATCATCTAACATTATTACTTTGTTTCTAACTGGATGTAATATTTAATTAAAAATTAAAGTGTCCGAAATTTGAATCGTCCGAAATTTGAATCGGAACGGTACGTACGCCTTAGGTTATGGAACAGTATGCTTCACGATCCCCTCAAAGATACGATGGATTGTCAGCAAGAGTTTTAACGTCAATGAAAGGATTAGAAATTTCTAAATGAAATGAAATGAGACGATCAAATATCCCAATTATGAAACCTTGAACTGATTCTTTAAACGGGTATTTTTTCATCCATTTTATGATTTCAAAATTCCCCCATTTTTAGTCAGCTGCATACATGGTTTGAAAAAAGGTATTTTTTACACATTAATAAGTTTTCATGAAACACCGTGTACAGAAAACAATATCGACGGAATACAAATCAAGGAAAAAAAACGGCATTCGCTCAAACTCTATTCTGCTTAATGTCGTTGGGATTAAATGCGTTCTGGCACCGATTACTACAATGAAACGAATATCTTTATTAAAACATACTTCGTATCGCTGCTTGGCCGGCAATAAATAATGAGCCGTTATTTTTCACTAAAGTGTATCTTTTCGTGAGGAAATCTACTGAACGCCAATGGTCGCTTTCCATAATCTACCTCCCAAAAACATAACACACATTGGCAGAACTCGAGGATTTGAATTTTTATTTTTTCTTTATTTTAATCCACCTCATCGTCACCGGAATAAATTCATAGGGAAATTATACTAGGGCGCATCCAGCTGCAAAAATAAATTTAAATTATCTAATCTTACGACTTTAATTCTATGCATAACGTCCAATTTATGCATACGATGAGCATCATTATCATCAACGCCGTCGTCCTCAGTCGTCTTCGCCGTTGCCGACGGCGGGTTGGTTGGTTGTCGACAGTCGTCATTTTCCTAGTACATTTCCACCTCCCACCATACCCCATCAAGTTTTACTACTGCTAAATGGATCCGTAGAGGTCCAACATGGTGAGTGAGAGGGCCTTTGGAAGACGTCTCACCTGGCTGTGTCGCCAGACTTCATCGTCACCAGTCCCACTCGCAATTGGTGGATGGAGGTGTTGGTTAAAGACGGATCTTTTCGACGACGGTAACAACACAAACAACTTCCGCATTGCAGATGTAAAATCCGTCCAACGCTTTCACCCCGTTCACTACCATAAGTCGTGTTTTCTGTGAGCTTTTGGGGGCCACTATCACTTACCATTTCCAGTTTCGTAGGTCGCACTCTGCTCGCAAAACAGCAAGCAGCCTTTGATCTTATGCGAGGAATGCCGGGTGCTAACGAAATGTGTTACTGTAGGGAAAGCGACAGAAACACCTTCGCCTCCATTTCCTGCCCTATTCTCTGTAATATTTGCTTACTGCCCGACAGAGTGGCATCAGGACTCTGGTATGTGAGAGGAAAATTTTCAAATGGACCGCTGCAGTGACCTACGAAGGTTTCTCAAGAACGTACGGCTCTGTTGGCTAGCAGCTAAGAATAATATATATTCGTACCTTTGATGCCCTCCTGAGCCTTCTCCATCATGCAAAGCTTGGATTATAGCTACAGTTGCTGTTGCTGTTTCTGTTTCCGTGCTGTGCTTCCGTGTGTGCATGTGAAAAACTATAAGAGAAACGAAACCGTCGAGCATGGTGGAGGGTGGTAGGAAAACTTGCCCAAGCTTACAACATCGCTTTCGCCACCGCTGTTTCGTTGGATATGGATATGTTTTTTTTGCTTTTGCTGCAAACTTTTCTCAGCAGCGTAGAGAAGGTTTTTTGTGCCAATAGGCGCATATCAACAGTTGCATTTGCTGTTAAATTTTCACGAACCATATAAGTCTCAATGCATTAGTAGAAGAAGCCATAACCCTAAGGTTTTTATATTCAAATTCGATATTCCTGGAGGTTCATCCCCTCGTCCCAGCGCCAGTGATTGCCTCACTACGACTGTGCTTGTGCGGAACAGAAATTTCATGTCAAAGGGAAATAGAGATCCGTTTGCTTTTCCTTGTCTTGGCTTCCTTGAAAATTGTCTGAGTTCAACAATAAAAAGTGTTTTCGAGCGTTAACAAAATTTGCAGCAAAGCAATAAAGTAGCGGATAGTGAAGGAGAAAGTTTAATAATAGAATCAAAGCAGCAAAATTTTTGGTGGAAAATGAGAACTTGTTGCTTGTAATGTTTTTACATTGGCTCAAAATGCTGCAGCTTAACTTTGCGAGCGTCTTAAATAGTGACTGCGAGAAGTTATTCCTGAACATAGTTTTTATCCTCCATAGGCCACAATAGTTTATTGCCCTATGCTTGAGAGCAAGCCGCATCCGTGAATAAAAATAATTTTACTAACATATTTCCGATGACTTCTTTCATATCATTTGCACGCTTAATAGATTTTGCATGTATTCACGATAATAGTGATCTTGGAAATATGATAATATTTGAACTATTGATATTCATTTGTAAAACATTTTCGCTTCTAATATTAAATTCATGATAAGAGCTACACACTATTCTAATATTTTTCCGTGTATACTAGGGTACTCTATAAAGGTACTTCTTCTCGAGTAGCATCGAGAAAAGTTTTTCATTTCTTCCGTTGACAGTCAATATTTCACCGTTCCAATATTCATATTTCTTCTTTCTACTTTCCAAGTCGTTGTCGTCTTTCATTTTTTTCTTTCTATTTTCCTCCTCCGATCACACTCATACGTGTTACAACTCACAATAATGTTGTAATAAGAAAGTTTTCTCTTTTCGACAAGCAAACGGTGAACTTGTGAATCCTTTGGGGGATGGTTGTTGGTGGTGAGGAGAAAGCTACACATAAAACGTATGTCAAAGACGACCACAACAGACGCCCTAGTTTTGGCCCTTTCTGTGAAGGAGTGAACATGCCAAAGTGGAATGCACGTTGTATTGCATATTGAGGAATTGAAGAAATTCATTGAATGTCACCGGAATTTTCCATTTAACTTTTTTTAGATCAACTTTTCAATGTATCAAGATTGTTTGAATTTTTTAAACGGTTGAAAATCTGATATTTTAAAATATTAGTTTTAAAAGTCAATGATGTCTTGGTTTCTTGATGTTTACCACTGTAGGCTAGTGATCAGCATAATTCACTTTCCACAATCAGGAAATTAGACATATGATATTCAAACGATCAGCCTTCTGAACTTCGAAGCAAAATAAAACACAGGATGGGTAAATCACTTTTAATTCCATTATATGTTTCTTGGATTTGGTTCTTATTTTTTAACAAGTTGCATTGAATTTTTAAATCACGTAATTTGCGCCAGGGGCCAAGGCCAGCAAGTGTCTACACAGAAAAAATTCTGAATTTTAACTATCGCGCAAAATCTCCCTTCGTTTAATTTTGAGCTATACTTGGCATAAACAACGAAATCGTTTACAAGCTTGTATACAATATTGCCAATTTATGCGATATTGCGCTTAAATTTACACGAAATATCGCGTAAATTTATGCCAAATCTAGCGTTAATTTTATGTGCGCTATATCTCGTAGAAATTTACAATTTTCAATGCGGAACATTTTCATAAATTTGTCTTATGACTAGTAAGTGATGCAGGTTTGTGCTGTGCCTTTGGCTGATCGGAGTGAATAATGGTGATGAAAGTGCCTGCAAAGAAAAATGAAATGATATGGAAGATAAATGTATCATAGGGAAATGACGGCTTCGGCATGCCAGACTATTTTCGGCAACCCAAATTGAAACACTACACAGCAAAAAAATTATTTTGATATCACATCAAAGTGGATGCACTACAATCATGTCGAAAATTTCATGTAATTTTTATGACCACATAAATAAACAAATGCAGTAAAAGCAGCGTAATGTCAGTTCATGCATTGTATTAATGATAATTTTGTCCTTTTTAGCAAGTAATATTACACCATATTTTCGACCTGATTGTAGTGCATCCACTTTGACGTGATATCAAAATTATTTTTTTGCTGTGTATTTTCACTGGATTTTCTTACGAAAACACTTCGCTGAATGCATGCAAACGATTTTTTATGCTTTCAGCTTCAATTTGACTATATTTTTACCACTGAGAAAAAGCAATCTAGCAGGGTTTTCTTGAAATGAAACACACGCACTACAAATTGTAGCTGATTTCGAGTTGCCGATAATAGAACAGCAGATTTACATGCAGTTCAAATGGAATGGTTGCCGAAGAAAAACTGGTTGCCGACAATACTCGCTCTCACTAGAGAAGATTGGAGCTTTGTAAAAGCGTTTCAAAACAGTTTTTGACAATTATTTCGACTGAAATTGTTAGAGCAGCTGGCAGCAAAAGATTGTAAACAAACCAATACTGCATATGTGTGCGTTCCTTAGAGAAAAAGGCTATAGAAAGAAGGTCGCTGCTTAGGTTGCCGAGAATACGTAAATTCCCCTATATAATTGTGCGGCTAGAATCGGGCGGAAGTAAATATGCGCAGTGATGGTTTTCATGTCGGTTTGTAGAGAATGAAGTGATATGAAATTTAAATATTACAGCAAGCGGTACGAGGTGAAGATTTTTCGATGCTGTGATTTTTGTGATGATGTGTGTTTTATACAGGATAGTGATAACGATTATCTGCTATTATCAATTGTAAGTGAAAACGATACTTTGCAATTTCTCTATGATAAAACCAACCACTTAGGACTTCATCAAATTAACCATGTTAGTAACCAGCTTCAGTTCCTATTTGAATTTTATGTTTACTAATTGCACAGAAGGTTTTTGTATTGTAGAAGCAGCAGATCCATTCGGTACGGCTATTGAATACTCAGTGTTCACAGACTCGCATTGGTCACGCCCAAGCGTTGTTGATTTTGAATTAGTTTTTGATTTTAAAAATGCAATTGCTCCTGAAATTCAGAGCAGACTTGGCAAAACCTTTTGAAATACGAAAACGACATGGACAAGGCTGTTGACATATTTTATAATAACTTATACAATATCATTGAAGTATTCGTTCCTAAAAGACTAAAGAGAAAAGTGAAGAGCACCAACTATCCTGTGTGCTATACACAAGAAAATAAAAATATTAAAAACAGGAAGAAAAACACTCAAAACGTATACAAAGTTTAAAACATCACAAAATTTTAAAAACATATTTGCAAGGCACTTGATACAAAACTATCGTCAGCATATGAGAATTACAATTCAAGAGTAGAGAACAATGTAATTTGAAGAGTTTGATAGCTTTATTAGTGAGGATATTTGTAACCAATTTGCTCGCTTTTTCTAAAACATATATAAGAAATCCAAAAATGCTAATTGTTTTTAACTAGTTCGTTTATTTACTAGGCTCAGTCGTGTGTGACACTTTGTGGAGCCTAAAATTAGTAATATGCAAGTAGCACAGAAATAGGAGGATAATAAGACTAGGACACAATGGCTGACAATTGTTTGGAAAGGAGGGAATAGTCTCATCAAACTTTAACATCAGACAAACAAAGGAATTCGTAGTTCACCTGCATGTAGGGAAGATCACGGGTTCCTAATACATCTCTTACTTCACGTAAAGGTTGTCTACCTCGGGCCACTAGGGTATCCCACATTTGTGCTCTGGAGGCGTCATTACCCGGGCAATACCAAACTGCGTGATCCATGTCATCATAATCGGTTCTGCTCCTAAATATATTGCTATCAACGAGGTTTATTCTGTAGAGATGTGGGTCTAGCAAGTAGTGGTTGGACATAAGTCTTGACATCACACGAATCAAGCCCCGACTTACTTCCAGACCTTTGAACCACGCTTTCGAAGAAACATTTGGAATAATGGAATGTAACCACCGCCCAAAAAAATTACTTGTCCAATCGTTTTGCCAACTTTAATGAGAACTCTGACATACTAATGGAAAAAATTCATCATGTGACATTTTATTATTATAAATCTCGTCTTGTTGTTGTGCCCACCTTTGCGAGAGAGTCTGCCTTCTCATTGCATGAGATTAAGCAATGTGAGCCCAAGTAACATTGCAGGTTTTATCGAGGTTTTACAGCATTCATGTTCTACAGAACCCTCATAAAACCAAAATTGTTACTTGGGAGGGGACCCATACAGAAGTAATCATATATGATCTTTCGACCAGCAAACTCATCTGCTTCCTTACCTTTGAAAGGAAATAAGATGAGTACCTACCTTGTTTCATCGATCGAATAGCCTCAGTCTAACTGAGACCATTCGAGAAGATGAAGCAATGGTCTATGGGCATGTCGGAAATTATCTCCAATGCGAAGTTGATTGCTGCTAGCTCAGCAACATAAACGGAACAAGGTTCCTGAAGTTTCCGGAAGGCGGTTGAGTATTCATTGAAGACATCGAAGCCAGTGGATCCATCAATGCGTGATGCATCAGTGAAAAATCTTCTATTGCAATTGACTTGTTGCTACTTTTCAGCAAAAATACGGGGAATTGACACAGGTCAAAGTTGATCTGGAACTCCTTGAATAGCCTGTTTCATGGAGAGATCATAGTAAATGGGGCAACTGTAGTTAATAAAGCGTATCCGATGACATATAATTAAGATAGATTCGCACGAATCTAGACTGGATGCTCAATTTGAGCATTGCTTCGAAGTTTTCAATGACAAGTTTGTTACTGACACTACATTTGAGAGCTCCCAGAAACGGGTTTGCAGGGGTTTTACTCCCGCTAGAACCTCTAGGCTCATATTGTGTGTTGAATGCATACAGCCAAGGGCAATACGTAAACAACGATATTGAATGCGTTCTAATTTAATTAAGTGACTTTTTCTTGCTGAGAGGAAGCAAAAAGAGCCATACTCAAGAACTGAAAGAATAGTCGTTTTATACAGTTTAATTCCCTAGTAGCACACTTGTCATTGAACAGTTGTGCTTACTTGTATGTAACTTATTTCAGTCACAATCAAGTTGCAGCAACTTATGTTGATGGATGTGTGTTGCTTGGGTTAGGTCTTACGGGTGAGCACCCCACCATGTCCCGGAAATCCAAGGTATTTGAAGTTTAAAGTTTGGATAATGTCTCTGCCCAAAAGATTTAGATGCAGTTGGGCTGGAAACCGCTTCCTTGTAAACACTACCAATTCAGTTTTTTTGCGGTAAAAACTCGATCCCTTAATTTCGTGCCCAGAAAGACAGATTATTTAGGGCATTGTGCAATGGTCTTTGCAAGATTTCCATACGTGGACCTCTCAGGGAAACCACGGCATCGTCAGCAAGCTGTCTAAGCGTGCATCGAATATCTAAGCAGTTATCAATATCTGTGCCATTGAAAATTCCAGCATTGTAAATAGTTCATTCAGAGAACCGTTAGTTCGGGCTGTATCCCGTAAAGTTGGTTGTGCTGGTACAGAGTCTGGACAAATCTTTTTAGCGAAGTCGAATATCCATTGGGAGGAGTATTCTTCTCTCTTATTGGAAGATGAGCGGTTTCGCATATAGCGAGCTTTTTTCCAAAGCGTTGTCATCGAGGTTTCTCTAGCAAGCCCCTCGATAAAAGTACGCCAGTAATTTCGTTTATCTGCTTTTAGTAAGTTTTAAGCTTTTTTCAAGCTTTAGATACTTTTCAAAAAGCTCAGATCTTTCATGTCTGCGATAATCTTTAAAGGCATCGGATTTCTCAAGATACAACTTTGTGCATTTGTCATCCCATCCAGGGGCGGTGGGTCTTCTTTTGAAGAATGTACTTGGAACACATCTATTCTGAGCTTCTAATGCGCTTTTGTAGATTAGTTCGGCAAAGAAACGATACTCGTCCAATGGTGGTAGAGGATCGGTTGGATCAATGCCAATAAAAACTAAAAGTTAAACTTATGAATTTAGCTCATGATTTTTACTCGGATGATTCATGATTTCGGGAATCTTGGGTGCGTTACGCAAACATAGCATGAATATTATTCATGGTGTATTTTCATAACATGAAAATACTCTATGTTCATGAAATCATGAGTAATTTTTTTCATTTAAGATTTTTGATTTGTTCGCGTGTACGACATTTTTTCAAATAAATGTGATTCCTGCAAAGATGCCGATAGAAACAAATATGTTTATGATTTCCCAAGTTTATTTGGCATGTTTTGAATACATTTATTTCATGAGTCCACCCTGTTTCTAGTTCACCTGAGGTAATCTGGAACACACGGTCGTAATATATGACGCTGACATCGACGCACATGCATTGCGATTGGATGACTAAAGTGAATCCACACTGGGATGAGGAGTTTCACAAGCCTTAGCCTGAACATAGGCCCATATTGAATAATCTGCCAAAATTCCTTCAACCAAAAATTCAGGTTCTCGGTCAGCTAAACTTGGGTCCTTTTATATGTATAACAGGGTGCTCCATCCTGCTGGAAATCGACGTATTGGTCTTTTCTAACGTTGACTTTTATGTATGGCAGCGCTGCCCAACTTGCTGCCCGCGGGCCGGACGTGGTCTATGGATCTCAGCAATGATATCTTTCTTGTCTTATTTTATTCCTAATTATGAATTTTAACCCAGAATGAATGAGAAATAAAGCAATATGTAGCTTGAAACATGTTCATCGTTTAAAATCCACACACACAAAATTCATTCTCAAAATTTGAGTTTTTTTTTTCCGATTATAACCAAATTTTCAGGGAGTAAAATGAAATAGCTGAACATTGCATTAGGACCTAAGTAACATTGATCGATTTTCTTCGTCGACTTTCTCTTTCGTTAATAACATGAGCAAATAACCGTTTCTTGTTGTGTTTGTCGTATTAGATGCTAGATGAAAGCTTCTTTTATCGATATGGGAATGTCTTAAGATGGCCGTGGAGATACAAAGAGAAAGTCGACGAAGAGAATCTGTCAATGTTACTTAGGACCCAATGCAATTTTCAGCTGGAATTAAAGTTAGTTTTGGCATCATTCACTTAATTTATTTCGCCTTTATATCCGAATGCGCGAACCTTGGCCTTACTTCTAATCATAAGGTTCTGCACGACCTTAGAATCGACCGTTTTTTGCATATTAACCCATGCTCTCTTCATTTCTTCTTCATGCTTCACCACTTTAGGTCGTTTTAGAGGGTGCTCCTTCATAATGGCTCAGTATTTTTCTTATTGGGCGCAGTTCCGGAGTGTTGGGGGGATCCTTCGTGTAGTTTAGCATGATGCCAAATCCGGCCAGAAGATCGTCGGACCGTCATGAGCCTTCAGGAGAGAGAGAAGCCGCTTTTGGAGACACTCTTGCAAATACGCCTGTCCAAGAGTGATGCAAAATTTGAAATTTTCACTCCACAATACTTAAACGATTCCAAATCGGATCCTGACTAACCTCTCAAAATTTGAACCCATTTGGTGAGAAACTGAGATGGCACAAACGATTTGAAATTTGTATGGGAATTACTATGGTAAAACCAAGATTTTTGTTCATGTCTATTTAATAATTCACCATATCGGTCTGCTTCAAAAGCTTTCAATTGTACTTGTAGACAATTTTCCCAGCTACAACTTTGCTGGAGACTATTTTTTGATTAAATGCAAGGATCGAAAGTTATCAATGGTTCAATGCGCTGATGTCTTATGATCATGCTCAATCAACTGCTCAGCAGGCAACATTGGTGTTTCTGGGGCGTTGAATAGGACACAAAAATCATGGCTACTATGTCACACTGCAAAATACAGTGTTGCCTACAGAGCAGCTGCTTGATCATGTCATAAGTTTACCAATCTCTTAAATAATCAATAACTTTTTCCTGTCTCGTTTTACTTAGAAACGGTCTTCAGCAAAGTTGTAGCTGAGAAAATTTTCTATAAGAATGGCTATCGAATTGTTTTGCAGCTCAATATGGAAAAAGAATAGAAGGCAATTAACAAAAAGTTGAGATTTCCCATAGTAATTTACATGTAAAATTCAAATGGCTTGTGCGAAGTCTGTTTCTAACCAAATGAGTTGTAGCTTTGGGAGGCTAATCAGGACCCGATTTGAAACCATTTAAGCACTGTGGAGCGAAAAAGTCAAAATTTGCATCAGTCTACTGTCCATTCATGGTGCTTGCGGTAACGAAAGGTGTACTCCGCTTTCCGCAAGTACAAATCGCTTGCCAAATTAAGAACTTCTTGGTGAACTTCGACATCTTCTGTGTCCGGAGGTTCTCGGGAACATCACACTTATCCTTGGCAATCACATACAGGTTTCTTGGAATCTGGTTGAAGTCTGCCTTCACATATGTCTCGTCATCCATTACGCAGCAGTGTGGTTTCGTTAACTTCTGGTAGTACAACATCCGGGCACGGCTTTTTACGACCGTATTCTGTTTCCCGTCACGGTTTGGGGCCTTCTGAACCATAAACGTATGTAGTCTAGCTCGAGTTTTGTTATTCTGCCCGAAAGTCTTGGTCACATGCAACTTTTTAGCCACATATCGAACTGAGGCGTTCGGTTTCAGTTTAAAGGCTCCAACCACGCGTTTGTGATCGTTGTCGTAAACCTGACGAATTTTTTTTCTGGATCTTCGCTTCCGATCAACAGTCAGACGTTCTTCAAACCGTTTTATGATACCAGACACCGTGAAATTCGTGATTCCCAACTTTTTTCCGATGGCACGATGTGACAGATCCTTATTCTCAAAGTACTCGTGCAAAACTTTTTCGCACACGCACTGTTCTTTCGTCGCCATTTTGAAAACTTTTGCGCACCTGATGAAATCAACTCACATAGTGTAAACAATACACATTAAACAATGTCTACGCAAAATTTCAATTAATTTTACCCAACGGATCAAAAGTAAGAGCAATTTTAGTGTGTGCGGATTTTAAACGGTAAAGGGTGATACGGTCAAAATTTGGTCAAGGGAAAACGCGTGTAAATCGGTGAAATCGTTTATTTAAAAAATCAAATTAAATTTCTTTTTCAAGTTCAATTAGTATAAAATTCAGGAAAAATATTCAGTTAGGCTTCCGCTTTTCCAAATCCGAATTGCCGGGCCTTACGCTTGACCCCTGCCATCAGATTTTGTACAGCCACCTTGTCCACCTTCTTCGCCGCAGAAAGCCAGTTTGCCTTGAACTGCTGCTCGCCCTTAGCAGTTTTTTTGGTCTTCTTTAGGTTCCGCTTGACAATAGCCCAGTATTTCTCAATTGGGCGGAGCTCTGGCGTGTTGGGAGGGTTCTTGTCCTTGGGAACCACCTGCACGTTGTTGGCGACGTACCACTCCATGGCCTTTTTACCGTAATGGCAAGATGCCAAATCCGGCCAAAACAGTACGGAACAACCGTGTTTCTTCAGGAAAGGCAGCAAACGTTTATTCAAACGCTCTTTCACGTAAATTTCTTGGTTGACAGTCCCGGAAGCTATGAAAATGCTGCTTTTCAAGCCACAGGTACAGATGGCTTGCCAAACCAGATATTTCTTTGCGAACTTTGACAGTTTCATGTGCTTGAAAACATCTGCTACCTTTCCCCTTCCTTTTGCCGTATAAAACTCCTGTCCCGGAAGCTGCTTGTAGTCGGCTTTGACGTAGGTTTCGTCGTCCATTACCACGCAGTCAAACTTCGTCAGCATCGTCGTGTACAGCCTCCGGGATCGCGCTTTGGCCGTCGTATTTTGTTTATCATCGCGATTTGGAGTCACTACCTTCTTGTAAGTCGATAGTCCGGCTCGTTTTTTGGCTCGATGCACGGTTGTAGACGATACACCCAGCTTATTTGCGGCATCTCGGAGAGAGAGGTTAGGGTTTCGCTTGAAACTACCGGCAACTCTCTTTGTCGTCTCAGCGGCTTCCGGTTTTCGATTTCCCCCCGATCCAGACTTCCTGGCTGTCGACAAACGTTCCCCAAACACTTTAATTACATTTGTAACGGTTGATTTGGCAACTTTTAGCGATTTTGCCAACTTTGCGTGCGAGTAGCTCGGATTTTCGCGATGCGCGAGCATAATTTTGATACGCTGCTTTTCTTGCTTGGACGGCATTTTGACAACTGAAGAGTGAATTCCAAAATCAAAATAGGAGCAACATTCTACACACACACACCTTCAAAATGAGGGGTGTTCAGGTTTTTTAAATGCAAAATTGAAAGAAATACGTCAAGTTGATATTGACCAAATTTTGACCGTATCACCCTTTACACCCTTTAATCCAATATATTACGAGTACAAGATAGTGAGTACATTTGTAAAAGTAAGTAGATCAACTGTTCGCGTGACTTGCTGATAACAAATTCACTGTAAAATACATGAATAGAAAAATTTACATCTCTATGACTTGAAGTGCTGTAGTTAGATAGTTCTCTAGTGGCTGTACATAAGGTATCACGGTTGAACAGTCCTGAAAACTCAGAAATTGCAGCTTGTCCATCTGATTAATTAACTTTCTCACAAACAAAGTAGTGCAAACTAGCAATAGTGATGTTAAGGAATGCAATCATTTCTATGCTTGGATAGAGTGGGAGAGAATTTGCAGTGTGTTTTAAGATCCGTTGGATTTGTTTTGTTATCCTTTTGTTGCAACAAAGTTACAGTCACATTTCCTCCTCACACACGCAAAATGAAACCCTCGTTCAGATGATATATTTTGCTACAGTTGTAGAGTGAGTGAAATTGAAGTGACTGGGTGAAGCTGTTGGCTCGATGAAACTGATGCGAGCATCTCTCCCCCGCACCCCGAAAGGTGAGCCAAGCGAGTGCATAACGATGAAAAATGAAAATTGTTTTGGTTTCCTTTGTGCACGCTTGTTTTATTTTTTTTTTTGTTCCACTCGCTTTCATCATATGAGCTCCCGGTGTTCCTGCACGTATGCCTGGGCGCTCGCCAGTTTCACGGATGGTGCAATTTTTTCGACAACCCAATCCCTGGTGTATTCGCTGCTGCAGCGTAGGGTACAATACGGGTATCTTGCAGAATCGTTGGCCACAAATATGATGTCCATAAAAAATCACAAGAAAGAAATTAATATCAAGTTATACACACTTGGAAAAAACATGTAAATTTAGGTGCAGTGAGGCTGACATATACGAGCGTCAATTTTTACACAGCCGCACAATTCAACTCAATCAAACGTAGTTTTCGTCGAGTAACGAACTTTTTAATCTAGGAGCACTTAATTTTACATGAAATAATTGTTTACGTCTGAATCTTTATGTCAAAGATGGATTCCGTCACGTGTAAAATTAGTTATTTCTTAGTGTGTACATACATTATATCAACATCTGCAGTTCTGCGTGATAAGGTACTACTCATTTTTGAAAGTGCTTCGATTAAGCTCAGATTGTATGTACTTGTTCCTTTCCTGAAAATTTTAGACCCGTGATTTTAATTTTGTCATAAGCGTGTACCATTCTGAGTAAGGGGGGTTCAAAAATCAAAATATTTGCCTATATGCCACGTGACCGATTTCAAATATTATGGTCACAAATGAAATGGTTTTAAATGTCTTTTTGAGAATGTATAAAATTAAAGTTCAAATGTGTTTATGTATGCAACACAATCGTTTTTCTTGAGTGGACATTTTTTTTAAAATATTTGTTCAAGTTTTTACTTCTTAACTGCCATGCGCCTGCATTAATTAAAAGTGATTACACGAAGGTCCCAATGGTTTTTTTTAGTATTTAGCATTTTCTTTCCTGCATAACGTATCAAAAATTGTAGAGTGTTGTTCCAGCATTTTGCGAGATAGGGTGAAACATATATTTTGGACATGTATTTAGGACACGTTATACACATTTTGAGCAATTATTAAATATTTGAAATATAACATCTCAGTCTGATTATTCAGAGCGTCTAGAAAATCTCTGGGTCTCACAGCCATATGATTTTATGGGACAAAATATTACATATTTATTGAAAATGAAATAAGTCAAGAGAAAATGTAGTTATTCACAAGTAAATTTCATCGAAAGACAAGAGGAACAGTGGAAATCTACCTCACATCATTTGACTATCACGTAGATGTCCGTACTTTGTAGATAGTGATGATTTCAAGATATAGCTTATATATACAAGAAGATTACATGTACACTAGTGCCGCGTAGTAAGAGAATTAAAAATATACCTATGTACCATCACCATTTGGAATGCCTTGTTAATCTTATTTATAATGCTGGAAACAGAACCTTCTTAGAAATCCAGAACCTAGTTTTATGATTTTACTGCTTCTATTTATGTTCGGGATTTCCCGGCTTTCAGCGCGCAATAAATACAAACAGAAGTTATGTTAGGTATACCGAAATGGAGCTGCACCCTATACGGTATCCGGTGAGCAGCTCTTAATTACCATTTAATTCGGTAAAACATTTTTTTTATAAAATCAATAGAGTTAAGGCCCATATTTTAAAACATTTTTAAGCATAATGTTTAAATAATTAAAATGCTGACATGATAAAAGTCACATAAGAAGAAATGTACTTACAAGAATTGTTCAAACTGTATAGAGACTCAACTATTTAAGCTTAAACCCAATAGTGAAAGCCGGACACACTTGATCCCAGGGGATACTTGTTCCCCCTGTTTTCTTGAAATCCAGAAAGATGTTTTTTTCGGTGCAAGTTGCCAATAACTTTTGTTTAGGTTTTAACTCTGCAACACTAGATTTTGGCCAGCATGAAAATCATCAATAGCTGTTTGAATGTTCATCCAAAACATTTCTATTCTAACATTCACAATTATTTAGTTGTATGTATGTATGATTTTATTTGTACAGTCAATCCCAGTGACTAGCTTAAATTAGGTAACATGTAAACATAATATCAAACAGATAAGGCTGTCACTTAAAATCATAATAATTATTGTTGAAGTTTCGGTTTCGGATGCCAATGAAGCAATGAAGCAATTGTCTTCTGTTGCTGACCCTATCATTGGCATACGAAACAACGAAGTCGCTAGTTTTGCTAAGCGAAATTTGCCCCAAGGGTCGCCAAAAGCCGTTGGTAGAGTCCCCATTACGTTACAAACCCGGGGACCGTGACATTCGAGAGCTCGGACCGCAGAAGTACGAAGCCAATTGCGTACCTCGGTTTGGATTTTAACCTAAGAGGAGAAAATTTCGCTTAGCAAAACTAGCGACTTAACGACACTCCGTTTATCTACCTACGAGAGGCGGGCCTTCGCAATGCACCCGGGTCTTGTCCGAATCCAACGGACGGAAATGGCGGCCAAGTTGACGCCACGACAAACCAGACGTTCCGGCGACGATGGAAGCCAAATTTGCCGAAAATTCCAACCCGTACAAAAAAAACCCGTTGAACGCGAAATCACAAAATTACTCATTTAATATTGAAATTTGCAAAATTAATTAACAATTACCTTTTTGTATTTAGACACACTATCTACACAGCGGTTTGAAACGCGAACTACTTGCTACCGGTAAGAAAAATCTAAATGCACAAAAAGAGCTATCGAATTAAATTACTGACTCGAACACTTCTTTTAAATCAATCTCCTTTATCTTTTTGATCGAATTTCACTGAGTTCACACTTGACTGACGAACTTGAAAACCACGTCAAACACCACTGCTTTGCAGCCGATTCGTTATCGAAATGGCAGAGACTAGAATTTCTTTTTCCCAAGAAACCACGGAATTTCTTAAAGATAAAAGGATCGGATATGGCGCGAAAAATTAATGTTCGGCTTAGTCATTTTACTCAGGTGTTCATTTGAATCCAATCTTTTTCACCTATTTCCCAAAATATAAACAAAAGCTACATCTGCTAGCTTGCTAAGCTTCATATCTACAAGCTCACTTTTATCTTGCCATAAAAATCCCGACAAATGTACGTATCCCGAAGCTTTTTGCTACGTTGCATTGGAAACGGGTCGCTCTTTTTTTTATTGCATTGAAATTCTTAATTAATTACAAGATTCAAATACTAACCATAGTTATTCTAAACTAAACTAAAAATTGAAAAAAAAAATAAACGCCCGACGTTACAAAACGTCCCCTAATTTAAATACTGCGTTTTCTGGCAAGTTTTAGAAAAACGTACTTTAAGGAATGTATATATCATATCAGAGACTTGAAAGTTTTCAAACAAAGTCATATGATAGGTCCCTGAGCCCAGTTTCCCTAACAAAAATGCATGTCATCCACGGATCAAGTCTCGCTCAATTTTTTTCAAAATTCTGTTGTGGACATCTTTCAGACATCTTGAGAATTTATGTAATTATATATCCCTTTGGAGGCTTAAGAGTATTATCAAAGTTACTTCAAAACTGTTAGACTGAACACTTAACACTAGATAACGGACAACACACAACATCCAGTAGACCAGTTGGTAAATTTCAAGAAGAACAAAAGAACAGTGCGTGTGAGAAAAAGTTTAGCACGAGTACTTTGAAAACATCGTGTTGTCACTTCGTGCAATCGGAAAAAGTTGAGAATCGCGAATTCCACGGTGTCTGGCATCATAAAACGGTTTGAAGAACGTCTGACTGTTGATCGGAAGCGAAGATCCGGAAAAAAAATCCGTTAGGTTTACGAGAACGATCACAAACGCGTGGTTGGAGCCTTTAAACGGAAACCGAACGCCTCAGTTCGAGATGTGGCTAAAAAGTTGCATGTGAGCAAGACTTTCGTGCAGAATACCAAAACTCGAGCTATACTACGTACGTTTATGGTTCAGAAGTCCCCAAACCGTGACGAGAAACAGAATACGGTCGCAAAAAGCCGTGCCGGGAAGTTGTAAAGGGTGATACGGTCAAAATTTGGTCAAGGGAAAACGCGTGTAAATCGGTGAAATCGTTTATTTAAAAAATCAAATTAAATTTCTTTTTCAAGTTCAATTAGTATAAAATTCAGGAAAAATATTCAGTTAGGCTTCCGCTTTTCCAAATCCGAATTGCCGGGCCTTACGCTTGACCCCTGCCATCAGATTTTGTACAGCCACCTTGTCCACCTTCTTCGCCGCAGAAAGCCAGTTTGCCTTGAACTGCTGCTCGCCCTTAGCAGTTTTTTTGGTCTTCTTTAGGTTCCGCTTGACAATAGCCCAGTATTTCTCAATTGGGCGGAGCTCTAGCGTGTTGGGAGGGTTCTTGTCCTTGGGAACCACCTGCACGTTGTTGGCGGCGTACCACTCCATGGCCTTTTTACCGTAATGGCAAGATGCCAAATCCGGCCAAAACAGTATGGAACAACCGTGTTTCTTCAGGAAAGGCAGCAGACGTTTATTCAAACACTCTTTCACGTAAATTTCTTGGTTGACAGTCCCGGAAGCTATGAAAATGCTGCTTTTCAAGCCACAGGTACAGATGGCTTGCCAAACCAGATATTTCTTTGCGAACTTTGACAGTTTCATGTGCTTGAAAACATCTGCTACCTTTCCCCTTCCTTTTGCCGTATAAAACTCCTGTCCCGGAAGCTGCTTGTAGTCGGCTTTGACGTAGGTTTCGTCGTCCATTACCACGCAGTCAAACTTCGTCAGCATCGTCGTGTACAGCCTCCGGGATCGCGCTTTGGCCGTCGTATTTTGTTTATCATCGCGATTTGGAGTCACTACCTTCTTGTAAGTCGATAGTCCGGCTCGTTTTTTGGCTCGATGCACGGTTGTAGACGATACACCCAGCTTATTTGCGGCATCTCGGAGAGAGAGGTTAGGGTTTCGCTTGAAACTACCGGCAACTCTCTTTGTCGTCTCAGCGGCTTCTGGTTTTCGATTTCCCCCCGATCCAGACTTCCTGGCTGTCGACAAACGTTCCCCAAACACTTTAATTACATTTGTAACGGTTGATTTGGCAACTTTTAGCGATTTTGCCAACTTTGCGTGCGAGTAGCTCGGATTTTCGCGATGCGCGAGCAAAATTTTGATACGCTGCTCTTCTTGCTTGGACGGCATTTTGACAACTGAAGAGTGAATTCCAAAATCAAAATAGGAGCAACATTCTACACACACTTCTTCAAAATGAGGGGTGTTCAGGTTTTTTAAATGCAAAATTGAAAGAAATACGTCAAGTTGATATTGACCAAATTTCGACCGTATCACCCTTTACGACCAGAAGTTAACGAAACCACTCTGGATGGATGACGAGACATATGTGAAGGCGGACTTCAACCAGATTCCAGGAAACCTGTATATGACTGCCAAGGATAGGTGTGATGTTCCCGAGAACCTCCGGACACAGAAGATGTCGAAGTTCACCAAGAAGTTCTTAATTTGGCAAGCGATTTGTACTTGCGGAAAGCGGAGTACACCTTTCGTTACCGCAAGCACCATGAATGGACTGGTGTATTTGGAAGAGTGTCTGCAAAAGCGGCTTCTCCATCTCCTGAAGGCTTACGACGGTCCGACGATCTTCTGGCCGGATTTGGCATCATGCCACTACACGAAGGACGTGCTAGAATGGTATAAGGCGAATGATGTCGATTTCGTGCCGAAAGATCTGAACCCCCCAAAAACTCCGGAACTGCGCTCAATAGAAATATACTGGGCCATTATGAAGGAGCACCTTCTAAAACTACATAAAGTGGTGAAGAATGTAGAAGAAATGGGTTAATATGCAAAAAACGGTCGATTCTGAGGTAGTGACTCCCTGAACATTTGGTGATAATCGGATAAAAACTCGAATTTTTAGAATAAATTTTGTGTGTGCGGATTTTAAATGGTACACCCTTTATCGTGACAATTGAAAGAACACCATATTTTTAAGTGATAGCTGGTAATTTTTGAAGTAATGAAATTGGGTTGTTAGAGGAAAGCTTAAATAAAACAGCAAAAAAAAGTCTTCCATTTAATTCCACTTAATTAATTTTGGTATCCATGACAGATACGTATTTCGACTACAATGTGCAGTCTTCATCAGTGTCATTCATTTTCAAAATCTAACAACCCAATTTCATTACTTCATTATGATGGCTACCAAGCTTTTGAGATTTTCCTTATTAGAGAGTTGTATAGATTTTTTCTCCATTAGTTTACTTAAATCTTTGGTTTTTATTAGTTAGGTAGGTTCCGATTCAACACATTGTAGTTTCATTTTTATACCTGTGATCTTGACTTTTTTACCTAGGGATGAGTACTTAAGGGGTTTGATTTTGATAAGTTCTTTAGTGGGAATGACAGTGATGAAGACTGCACATTGCAGTCGAAATACGTATCTGTCATGGATACCAACATTAATTAAGTGGAATTAAATGGAAGATAACCTTTTTTTGCTGGTAATTTTTATTTTGGGTGTGCTTTGCGAGTCATATATAAATGATTTTTATTTTGGAAATTTTCACCATGAGGTCACGAGTTCAAATCTCAACCCCGGACAAGTCACAAATATACCAAGAGTGTTAAAGTGGCTACAAGAATAAAACAAAACCATTATCCATAGTATGTTTTATATTTCGTCTGAACCGCTACGGTGTGCCTGGAAACGGTTAGTTCTGGGGAAACAGTCCGCCGGATGGTATACTTCAGCAATGTGCTGCTGTTGGTTCTCGCTGATGATGGTTGCATAGTGTCGTGCATACCAAACGAAGCGATTCTGGCTGCAAACCGTCAGCCCAGAGTGGTTATCCGTCGCGCCACCGATGGCCACCACAAAAGTACGAGAATGCACCTGAAGCAGACGCAACGCCACTGCTGCAATGCTCCTCTGTTCGCTTTGGCCACTTGCTCGTCATCGTCATCATGTATGCATCGAGTACTTACTTTTTTATACAAATTACGATTATGATAAGTTGGATTATGTGGGTGTATGATGCTCGGAATGATATCAACATATGGGTTGGTAGCTGGACTCAGTTGGGTGGAATAAGCGATAGAAAGAAAAACGAAAATGATTAGCTTCATGGAATGATGCGCTTTATTCTCTTTGAAGATTATATGCGTGATGCACATGTTGGGGAATGGATGAACTCCGACTTCACAGGAATACTGATTAGGCCATGCATTATGATACTTTGTTCTATAGGCCACTGAATCGTTCGGTAGCTTAAGAATGGTTATTTGCAATTTACTCGCAAAGGTTGCTGTTCATGATTTCATCCAACTTTTATGGGGTTCATTTAAAATTAAACTAAAGGCATAGCAGGAAAATTTCTGATGAAAAAAAGTGCTTTCTTTTGTCCAGACGGGTAGCTTTGAACCATAATTGGAAAATTCTATTTTTTAGCTATATAATCAAGAAAATACACAATTTTGAGTAGGTTTTCTCCATTATCAAGACCATCATTTTAGAACATGTATCGAATTTTTTCGTTAGACGTAGTATCAGCTCATGGAGCCTCCCTCGCGTTGGTACACAGCAAAAAATTAATTTCAATAACAAAATGGATGCACTTCAATCGTGTCGAAAATATGGTGTAATATTACTTGTCAAAAAGGACAAAATTATGATTAATACAGTGCATGAAGTGACATTACGCTACTTTTACTGCTTTTGTTTTATTTTTGTGGCCATAAAAATTACATGAGATTTTCGACATGATTGAAGTGCATCCTCTTGGATGCAATATTAAAATTTATTTATTGCTGTGTAGCATTGGTGCTCAGCACGGAAAACAAATCAAGAAAAAAAAGAACTTTCAAGTTTCATAAAGATTGATTAAAGTTCCGACAGAACTGCCAAGTTCCATAAAGTTCAAATAAAGTTTCGGCAAACTTTCAAGTTCCATAAAGTTCAAATAAAGCCCCGACAGAACTTTCTTCTCAAGCAACCAAAAGTTCCTCCTCCTTTTTAGCAACATGAAAGTTTCTACAAAGGTCCATCAAAGCCCTCACTAAACAATCCGTACAAGTCTTTATTAGTAACAAAATTTCATGTTCATAAATATGAAATGATCAGTTGCCCAAATAAATCACAATTCTTTAATGTATTTATGCAGTGCATCAATATTTTATTCAAACATTGAAAAAAAAAACAAAATTAAAAAGATCAACTTTCTGGATTTGAACCCGTATATTAAGGCATGCAATCTACAAACGCTAACTACTGCGCCACAAGTGAGTTGGAATACCATACGAGCAAACACCAATTTAAAATTCATTAAGGTGTTGTGTTTAGTATTCAAGTCCGTCAGCTGGCACTGGAAACTCCAACAGTAAGCGGGACAACAGCTCACTTCAATATATCTCATATGGCGTGCGGTTTGTGCTGAGGCTCTCACGCAGAAGGACTGGGTTTAATTCTTGAAACAGGTCTAATACTAATAATGCTGCTAAATCAATACACGTTCATAGATGGCTTAAGAAATAACTTTCAGACATACCTGACTTTAGAATTGACTTTCATAAAAGTGCGAACTACAGGGCTGGTAGTGCTGATGCGATAAAATAGTAGTGACTTTAGTGACTAAAATTACGGAAATAGTGACTTGTAAATACTAAACAAGAAACCATTTATATGGTAACTTAGAAATTCAAATGCGGTTTAATGTTGAAAGAATTTTTTTATGCCATGGAACCTAAAATCAAATCTCATAAATTCCTCTAATTTAATCGAATCGCACAACGGAATCTCCTGTGAAGAGCATTTGAAGTGATTTGTATAATTTACTTTTGTTTACGTTATACATGATGGCTAGCAAATAGTAATTCCCAATGATTCTGCGTTTGAAATCTTTAAAATTTTGATATATCTAGATAGATAACTTTGATAATTTGCTAAGAACTTTTCACAGAATTTCTTCAGAATGATCTCCAGAACTTAGAATAATTCCCCTTCTCTTAAACTTTAAGGCAAGTAAGCTTTTACTAAAATAATATTGCATTCTTGGAAATCTTAGCAACAATCAACAAAATTATTGGAAATAGATTATTTTCGTAGTTGGAAATGATTAACATCAAATATCTGGATTAAAGTGGACATTTTATACGATAGATGAGGAGATGAAAGTAAAGAGCGATCATATATCAGTAGATAGTTTCTTTATAGTGTGAAATTTGTATATAGAAAGTAGAAAGCGAACAAAGACAATTTCGAGGAAGGTACTAATCGGGTAGAGCATCTCCTTTACCAAGCTCATCCGTTAATGAGGGATGGTGAGGGGTGTTTCCCCTGCCACTGGCAAGAGGGATGATCGCCGATTTGCTCATATACCTCCGATGTGCGGAAACAGTTCTGTCGATTGTTTCACACTCAAGTCTCATCTGACGTAAACAACTACCTGATTCGTACCTTCCTCAAAGTTGTCCTTGCTCGCTTTCTACTCTCTATTTACAATTTTCACACTGCAGTACTATAACGGAAATATCAACTCTATAATTTAATCTCCTCATCTATCGTATAAAATCTCCACTTTAAGCATCTTAAGCATGAAGTAATAACACATGATTAGTTGAAGAAGATTATTTTAGTTTTTTTATTGATTTTTCTTGGAACTTCCTGAAGGCTCCTTCCATAAATCCATTTTAAATTTATTAGAATTCTTTTTGCAATTAACCTCAGAAATATCAAAAATTTCTGCTTAGAATAATCTTGGACTTCTCCCCTGCATTCAATTGGAAATTCAATCCGTATAAACCACTTCATTCGAGCAGATCAAATGACGTTTACTACCACTCAAACTTTGAAATGAAACATTATTTTGAGATTTTTTCTTCTAGAACCTCGAAAAAAATAGCCAACATTTGTGCGTTTCACAAAAAAATAGAAATTAGTTGGTCCAGTTTTGTGAAATCGCTGGTAGAAAGTCACACCAAAACTGCTTGACAAAGTGGTCAATTGTCCTTAGAATTCTCAAAACAAAAATCCATCACAGAATAACTTTGAAACTCTTCTCAGAATTCCTTTGAGATTGAACCCTCAAAATTCGATACTATTGGAATTCTTCTCGGGATTTATTTCAAACTCTTTAAAACTCTCTAGGAAGTATCGTCAGAAATCACCCTTTTAGAACTATCCGCAGAGACCATCTTTTGAAGTTCACGGGATTTTCATGGAATTTTCATCAGAGCTCCCTTAAGCAAAATTTCTACTAACTAACTTGAAACTAATTTTGAATTCTTATTAGCATTGGACCTAGAATCCTCATCCAATTGTCATAGAATTCTTCTCAGAACTCTCGTTAAAATGCACTCTCAATTATATTGGAATTATTTCCAAAATTGTTTCGGAGCTGAATTTTGCTAATAATTTAAACAACAATCAAAAGCGAAGCTCATATGTGTTAAGCCAAGTTTAACTATATAGGTAAACCTGGCATAAGATTTAAGCGGAGATGAAGAAATCGGTCCTCAGAACACTTAGTTTTACATGAGACTTTCGTAGTTTGTACTTTGGTATTCTTCTCTGATATATGTTGGTGTCATGCCTAAAATCCCTTAAAATTCTCTTAAAATTTACATTGGATTTTTTTTTAACTTCGTAATCATTCAAGGATGAAAATCTATGCACAGACAAATACCTTTGGAAAGTATACAAAATTTATAATATATTTTCCCCGATTTATAATCGAAATTGAAGGCAATTTAGTTTTCCTAGTATTTTAATGTTTTGCGGTTCACTGGTCACCCTGGTTAAAATTTTCAATTGTTCATTTTTTTTAAACTACTGTAGACTTTCTTAGTGCCAAGTACTCAATTTAAACATTTTATTGATATTTTTAAATTTCACTCTATTTAAGTAGTGAAAAAGTGACTTTAGTGACTATTTTTAGGGAAATAGTGACTTTAGTGACTTTTTGGTGTAAAAAGTTACTTTTTAGTGACTGGCTTCAAAATAGTGGCCAAGTCACTAAAAAGTGACCTGCTACCAGCCCTGGAACTAAATATAAAATATAAAATATATTGACATTCAATTTCCACCAGAAGCTGCTGAGAATGCTTTTCATTTATGGTACCGGGATTTTCAAGTTGTTTTATTAGAACTTTCAGTTACTTGGATAGATTTCTGAAGCTATTTTGGAATCCAAGGCATGGTAACTTCCGATTTGTGGATAACGCATAACACCTGTCAGAGTACCCTTTTGAGTTGGCAAACCGATTGGGACACTGGAAATCTTGGACGGTGGTTACATTCAATTATTCCTAATGTTTCTTCGATAGCGTGGTTTAAAGGCTTGGGCTTAAGTCGTGACTTCATTAGCGTGATGAGTAGACTTATGTCTAACCACTACTCGCTAGATGCGCATCTCAATAGAATAAACCTCGTGGACCTGTCGGGCAAAATTTGAAATGTTCGCTCCAAAGTGCGCAAGTGGTTCCAAATCGGGTCCTGATTAGCCTTCCAAAAGTTTTTACTCATTTGGTAAGAAACTGACTTGGCACAAACCATTTGAAGTTTTTATGGAAATTACTATGGAAAATCCAAACTTTTTGTCCATTGACTTCTAGCATTTTTTTCATATTGCTCTGTTCGTAAGTTTTATATCTATTTTTATGGGAAATTTTCTCAGCTACAACTTTGCTGAATATTGATCTTCAACCAAACGTCAATTTAAATAGTTATTAATTGTTTAAGAGAGAGATAATCTTATGGCATGATTAAGTAGCTGTTTTGTGGGCAGCACTGTATTCTGCAGGGTGACATAGTAGCCATGATATTTGTGCTTCATTCTTGGCACCAGAAACACCAATGTTGCCTGCTGATCAGTTGATTAAGCGTAATCATAAGACATCAGTGGCTTGAATCTATAATGACTTTTGTTCTTTACATTTGGTCGAAAAGTGGTCTTTAACAAAGTTATAGCTGAGAAAATGTTCTACAAGCCCAGCTATCATTTTTTTTTAAATCAGAGCGATGTGGTATTCTGCTTGCAATGTTTGTAAACATTTAAAAAAATAATGAATTGTGAATCCGTGAAAGCTTCCGCATTTTGAGCCTTGATTTTCCCATACGGACTTAATGATTATCATGTTAATCCAAATCGAACCAAATTCGTTCATATTTGGTACAGATGTTAGGGACCTCAATAAATCCTGCCCTGCCCTGCTACTCGAATTGGCAGTGAGCAACAGCTGCCTTGTGCGGCATAACAGTCCCATTAGCATTTTTGGCGAAATACATTGGAACCGATTGTCAACTACCATCACATTACAATTTACACGAAAAGTTTCCTAATTTGTTCAGATGATGTCGCGAATAATGTCAAAACTATGTTGTCCCATCCATAAGAACCCATAGAAAAAAAAATCGACAGCGATTGTCTCAGCTGTTTTAACGAATGGTACAATTATGCTGAAAAGGGCAGAACAGGAGGTTGCTGAACTGAGCAGTTCCAGGCAAAATAGCAAATAGAATCTTTGCAACTTTGTTATTGGCAATAATTCACATTTTTGCTAAAATTCGGCAATTTTGGATGCTGTAAAATTTTCAAAACTGCGCCCTTGTGGTTTTGTGAAAAATAATGTCTCTCTGAGCGGCGCCGGTGCTGTAGTGGTAAGCGTGGTTACCTCTCACCTCAGCAGTCCTGGGTTCAATCCCAGTCGGCGCCGCCGGGATTTTCTAAGGCATACAATATCTGATCACGCCTTTCTTCGGCGTAGGGAAGTAAAGCCGTTGGTCGCTGTTAATGAGTTGATGAGTCGATTGTAGGGTCCAGGTATGGAAGCTGCCTCCCTGGCGTCGATAGCATTGGCGCTCAGCACGGAAAACAAGATCGACGGAAAAAGAATCAAGGAAAAAAATGTCTTTCTGGAACGATTTCATTGTATGGATCAAATTTTATTTTCCATACAGCAACAGTTGTGTATGTGCTCGAAAAACACAACAAAACAACATCCTATGTTGATTACGTACGTGGCAAGCTCTTCAGAAAAAAAAAAATTACAGTTTCAATCGCAGTAATGTTTTATTCGATTTGTAAAATGCTTCCCCAACTCTTAAGATGACCCGATATTTGTTTGGATTTCTCAACTTGATTCAGCAGCAATTCTAAAAACGAGTTTTTCGTCAAAATCAGCTTTTCATTTATTTTCTTTTATCTATTTTGAGAATCAATTGACTTCAAATCTTATGGCCTATAGAGAGATTTCTGTTCAGTTATATACAATTGACAAGTCTAATGAAATATATCTTCATTTTTACAAAGATTCGTTTACCTGCACTATCTAAAAAGTATCTCAGATTTCTATATAATATTTGCATTTATTTCGTTTGTCTGCGACTCTTTTCACTTTAAAATTTCATTATTTACAATTCCATAAAGTTCGATATACAATTTGATATATTCACTTTGCATCGTTTTCACCTTCGTACCTGTTTCAGTAAAAACTGTATAATATTTTAACTAAGTACTTAAACCTCTAGCTATGTATATATATCTTTAAAGAATAACTACTTATCAGTCAAGGGGGATCTTTGCTCTTAATCGATAATATCTCTTAAAATTTTCCTTTCTGTTGTTTTGCTAAAACTTAAACGATAATAAAAAAAAAATAATTTGGTATATTACACACTCGCAATCCAGGAGTACGTTTTACTTTGTCTAATGCTCAATCATCTTTGTAATGCTAGCTCCAATTTCGTCCGATTTTCTGCTTCACATTAAATGCAATGACTGTCAAGTTTCTATCTTAATTTTCCTCCCCTGTCCTGTGAGAGGAAAAACAGACGACAGCCAGATTGCATTGTACCTGAGCGATGCTCTGTTCTATTAAGAGGGAGACAAGTGTTCCTTTGCTTTAACGTTATTTTTTTTCTCCAGAGGCATCCTTTTACTGTATCTGTCTGTCTGTCGGGTGCGTTGGCATTTCCAAGAGCGAGAGCACTATTTCGTTAAAAAGGATCATTCGGTGTAGCTTGCGTTGTTAAAAGGGAGGGAGGGGAATTGGCAAAAACTTAATACGTATATGAAATCTTGTTTCTACATCTTATCTCAACTTCTGCTTTTTTCTGAGGAGTATCTTTCTAATAGTGAAAACTTTTTTTTTACCTCGCTAGAACTGTTTCAATTTTTCGCTTCAGAAAGACCTTTAAAAGCTCAAACCACAAATGCAACTTGTTTTCCCTTTACTGGTTATCGGTAAAATAACTTCACTATTTAGTAACAATTTCAAAATGCACGCCTTGCTGTTTTCTTTTTCTTTTGTTTGTGCTACGCAAAAATTTCAACCGTTTCTCTAAATAAAAGTGTATCAGATTTTATAATTCGATTTTCAATATTACAGCGATATACACAGTTTCGTTTCTTTGTTTCTGCTAAAAAGTTTTAAAGCTCAAGCCGAATTTTCGTTAAGCTACGATAAAATTTCGAATTTTAGATTATAATAGACTTTGCTAAGAACAAGTTCAAGAAAAACACTCTGTCGAATACTGTTCCTCTTATGCATCTGATTTTATTCGTTTTCGGTTTCTGAACTGTTGTTTTGTTTCTCGACTAATAAGGCCACGCATGTTTTCTCATCTTCTCTACGGGAAACGAAGAAGAAGACGAAGTTTGTAGGGTTTGATGGAGCGACTGGCAGCGAATCCGATGGCGAAGGCGACGGCGGAAGAAGATATGCGCTACTGAACACACACATTTACAAGTACTTGGTAAGGGTAGTGGGGCGGGAAGGTTCTGGGTGGTGGGACGGGACGTAAGAGTACAACATGAGGAGATCCTTTTTTTGTTTTTTTTTTGTTTGGAGCATGTTTCTGGAAAGATGAGATTGGGTTCTAGGTTTCCCTTCCAGCGAACGAAAAGTAAATCAATACTGGTCTGCATTAGCGGCACATTTTCGATGTAACCTTTTACTAGATTAGAAACTTTGGTCTTGAATAATATTTGATTCTGTAAATTCGGAAAGATGAAAGAAATAAACTATAACTTGGGTGGCAAAATGATGAAAACATTATTCTTTTAGAGGCATTGAATGATTTTGCAAATAAAAAGATGTTAAGAAAAGTTTTGCTGGTATTGTTACCAGTTCTAAGAAACATTAATGTGTTAATTTTTATGCATAATAACAATGTCATACAAATTCAACTGAAATCTTATGCATTTATGCAAACGTCTGAATTTTCGTTCCAGTTCGTTTTCAGTTGGAGCGCGGTCACACTTAAGAAAAGTGTACGTTTTATCTAGCATACCTTCAAGATATTATCACAATTAAAGCCTAGAACCTCCCATCCATCCAAAACTATCACTAGTTGGGTAAGGAATAGAAGCTGCTCACAAACATTTATACACAGGGGGCAGTGAGTAACAGGTGAATATCTAGACGCTTACGCTAGACGTGTGTTGCCAGGGCGCCTTTCCGCAGATCTCCATTCGCTGGTAGAATAAACTGGCCAGGTCCGGGACTCGTTCCAGACGTTGGCAGTGTGGGCGTTGGCTGACTCTGTTGGGACGTTTGGTCCATACTGGTGTTAGCACCGGACGATGATCGTACCGATTCAGGACTCGTTAGGCCAGAGGTGATCCCGACGATACTTCCACTGTTGAGACCATTGCCGACGCCCAAATTCACCCCCATTGAGAGCAGAGAATTTTGGCCACGACCAGCACTGTAAGGAGGAGGTGCTGGAGTTACCGCCGGATTCGCAGTGCTTGGTGGTGGCAGTGGCGGCAGCTGAGCAGTGCTACTGCGCAAGTACGGATTACCGTAAGTGGCACTGTACCGAGGATCTATGCTCGGAGCCGTCATGAGTGAGGTGTCTGTAATAAGAAATGATCAAACCATGAGTTATTCCATAACATTTCTTCCTGTAAAATAATTGCTTACTCATAAGACTATTGGACAGCGATCCCATGCCGCTTCCAATACTCGGAAGCCCATTATCTTGTCTGAGTTCCCGATGCCTCGTCAGGCTCATGTTTCCATTAGGCAGCTGACCATTCGTGTGTACGTGAAGTGGCATGTTGTAGTCGTGAGCGTAGTCAACGTACGGCACATAGCCGCCATTACTTTGCCCAATTTTCGACTGCAACGGTCCGAGCCCGTCGGTGAAATCTCCCGAATATCTGAGGACACCGTTAACAAATGAACAGTTATGATCTGACTGCAAGCATACTGAATTCAAGACAAACTCACCGATAATCATTGGGAATTCGTACTGGGCCTGCCAGTGGGACGCCTCCCCCCATACCTGTTCCTGCATGACCGCTACCACTATTGTTGCTCCCACTCGACGAACCTAGGATGTTCATTGCCAATCGCGTCGCAATACTGTCGGTTCCGGAACATGTTTCCGAATATTCATGATCACGATCGATCTTCAGATCACTTACATTTGACGAGCGGTCACTTTCCTTGCATGCTTTCTCGGTGATGTAATGTTGCTGTGGAAAGAAATGCTCGTGTCATATTTTCCATTGAAATCCGATCGTTACTACCATCTTACCTCTGGAATGACATCAGCTGGAGGAAGCTTCTTCTTGCTCTTTTTCACACAAAAACACATCGCAATGATGATCATGACGGTGACTACAATTAATCCTCCGATGGAACCAAAGATGATTAGCGGAAGAAATATGGTTTCTAGGGTAGAGAACAATGTTTTAACGGATTTGATCGAATTTGATCTACGAGTGTTCGGTTTACCTTTTGAAACTTTGAACTGGATTTCGATCGAGTCCATTCCGTACTCGTTGATCACAGTGCAGTTGTACACACCAAAGTGTTGCTTTTGGCTGTTGTTGATGATGAGCGTAGATCGAACGCCTTCGGGTTGATGGTTTTCCAGGATTGTGTAGTCATTTTCGTTGTTGATTTCCAGTCCATTGTAAGTCCAGATGACGTGCTTCGCTTTGGGAACGGAGAGCGCTTCGCACTGAATCTGGGAATTATCGTTCACCACTCCATATTGGTGCCGTTGAGATCTGATTCGAGGAGCTCCTTTGAGATAAAGGGACGCCATCGACTCGATTTCCGGGAATCCCATAACACTGGCTTTGCAGTAGTAGTTGCCGGCCGTTTCCCGTGAAGCTATGATCGTTATATTGGCTGACGTGGATACCACTCGGTTCGATTCCTCCTGAATCCAAATGATCTCCGGCTGAGGATTACCATCAACGTCACACGTTAAGGTAACCGGTCGATCCGCATCGGCTTCTATCGATTTCGGTCGGGACCGGAAGGTGGGACCGTAGCTGATGTCAAGGATTTCGCTTTCCTCGCTTTTTCCGACGGCATTGTGCACCTCACACTTAATAACAGCGTCGTGGAACTTTTTGGATACGTTGTGAATGATCTATATTTCGAAGGGAATGCACATGAGAAAATTTCCACATTTGTGAAGTTTTCAACAAGACTTACCATTTCGGTGGTGTAGTCACCTGGAGCTGGCTCATCAGCAATGTACCACTTGTAGCTGACGTCATTCGGATTGGCATCTGCATGACATGACAATCGCACCTCGGCTCCTTCGGGGATTCTACCACCGGCTAGGGCTCCTCCAATTACTGAGACACTGACCTTGGGAGCGTACTTGACTTCTAGCTTCAGTTTAACCGAACGGTATGTCCGATCAGCTGTATTCTGAGCTTGACAAGTGAAGGATGTGTTGTGATGTTCCTTCTTTGGTGTCAGCTTCAGAATCGATTTAGCCGTGTAGCGACCAGTGTCAGTTAGGGGTTCTTTGACATATTCGATGCCAGAGGATATGACATTACCATGACCGTCGATCCAGGTTATCTGAAGGCAGTTACCACTTGTTATTAATGGATAACCTAGATAATTTCAATATTTAACAATAATTTACCTCAGCAGCTGGTTTTCCCCCGACTGAAACGCATTCGAGCTCGATTTCACGGTCTTCAGTCGTTACGAGAAAATCACCTTGTATGATTTTTGGCGGCTCCGGAGGCACTAACACGGTTATGGTTGCGAAACGCGATCGCATACCAGGTGTTCCTGTAATGAAGGTGAAAGTTGCATTCTGCCCAGCATGTGATTCTAGCGACCTTTGAACTTACCATCTTTACCGGGACTGACTTGGCACTGGTATCGCGCTTCATCGTCGAGCATCACTGGATAGATTTCCAGTGAATAGTCGCCTTCCTCGTCGCTACCGATCATCGAATAGCGATCAAAACCACTCAGGTTCCGATGCCATCCCAAGCCAAAGTCATCCTTGGTCCACTGCAGTTGACCAATTTTGGATTCCACTCGGCAGGGTAGCGTTACTTTGGATCCAACAATCGCCGTTTGGTCCTGAGGTTCCATGGCAAATCGTTGGGTGCCGGTATTGACCACTTTACCTGTGGAACCGGCTGAGATCAACAGAGTCAGCCATAGATAGCTGACCACTTGGTAGGTTTGTTGAGGTGTCGTCATAATTGGTGTAGTTTGTTGGTCTGATTTCGTTCGGTTTTTTGTTTTGATCAGACTCGTACCGTTTGTGCGAGTTACGAGCTAATAAATTGATAGTAGATATATGTGAGTAGGTGTGACCGTTTCGTGGAAGATGTGAATGTGATGAATCACTCCCAGCTTAGCTGCTACCGTATGGTGGACATTGCAAAAGGGGTGTTTGTTTAACTGCCCAACCTCCACTGTAGCAATGGTTACATTATTTCAATGGACGGTGAATCTGGAAAAGCAAGAGAAAATAGAGATACGTTAAAAGTGACATTCGCCGAATAGCAACGGACGTAAATTATATTTTTTATTAATGAGCAGTACAGTAGAAACCACATGAATCTGGTGCAAATTGATAACTTGACGAGGTGAATGAAAGATAGCAATCGGATGGCTATATAAAGGCAGTGAACAATAAAGTCATTGATTCCAGTCAGTCGGATACGATGCCAGAAAATCACGTAAAATCGAACAACGCAAAAAGTCTGTTTAAAATAAATAAACCGACAGTAAATCAAAATTCAAACGACAGAAGATGGATCTCACACACAAACGAATTGGGGGTGAAAGAGAGAAAGACATCGTAAAACAGTGGCTTTCCCAGGAGGCAAACAGATGTTTGTCAGGCCCCCCAACGAATGTAGAATAAATTTCATCAGAACATAAAAATCAAATCTCCCGCCAAGACCGGGCTCCTAAAATTCGATTGAAAACTCGTAAAACAGTCGAAGAAATCTACATGACAACGATTCAGCCTGTATTATAGAACTACTGCTCTCGTTGGATAACATGCGGGCAGACGAGAGCGAAGGAATGAAAAGACATCATTCCAGACGTACCATCTTCCGAGTACATTATAGGATCCAAACAAAGCCAGTTCAAATCAATTTCACATTTGAACGGGATTTACTTTGCATACCTACGACCAGCCGAGAATGAGATCTTTTATCTGATGTCGAATAACTTTACAGCACGCTCAATTATGTTCAATTATTAGTGTTTCACCTCAAACTCTCCGGAGTGCTCCTATCTAGATGCTGATGGCAGAGGTTATTGGCACTTTTAATGCCTGATTGGAGATGATAAATTTCCGCCCCTCTTTCAGTAATGCATCTGGGGACACGTCATCACAGAAACTAATTGTCCTTGTCTAACCATGCAGCAAAATCATCAAACGTTAGCTCCATTTACCACCCACAACTAGCACCCAAAGTTGAAAAAGATATTCTTCAAGTGATATCCATAACTTTATTGTATTCATTAGCCTAAGCGAGGATGAGGGTGGTGGGTAATCATTCCTACCGTTCATCCTCTCACTCTTTCTCCTCATTCCTCTCAACGTAAATGTGTTTACTTTTCATCTGCTTTTCAATTTGCAACAGCTCAAGTGGAATGTTATTCAGCTGAAGCTAAACCGCTGCTGCCGCCTACACCATGGTTGCATGCGAAGAAGACCGGTTCCCCTTCCAATCCGGGTCAAGAACTCCGTATCCTTTAGAATTGAAAGAAAACGCAATTAATTAAAGAACGGTGGTGGGACTGCTCTACTTTGTCGCAACACAAATAGGTGTAGAGGTGAAGGAGAGAGCCCAGAATCCTTTGACCGAATGAATGTTCTTTGTGGGTAAGAAGCAAACCAGGTTTACTGCAGTAGAATAGAGTTGCAGAAAAACTCTTTTCAATTGCTGGTAAACGAGGGAAAGTACGACGGTTAATTGGGAAAGGAAATTTCTTTAATGACTCTGACAAGGAGAAGTTTGCTCAAACATGAGAATTTTGAGCTATAAAAACTGTGTCAGCAACGCATATTAAATTAACTAAATTTCAAGGTTTTCGTCTACATTGCTAGTCCGATGAAGTTGATAACAGCTCCGACATAAGTTAACACTTACTGGTGGTTAGGTTTACTCATGTCAAGTCACAGACCAGAAATTACGGAATGAACTTTACTAGTTACACAGTTCGAAAATGTAGTGTAAATTTCTGTTCAATTATGTGCATGGAGCGTCCCTTATCATATAAATTTTCAGTATATATCATGTAAAGTTCTGAGATATTTCATGCAATGTAGCAAATATTGTATACAAAAGCCCATTGTTGTAAACAACGTTGTTTACAAGTTGCTCATTTGCGTGATATGAAACACAAGTTTACGTGGATGAATATTTACATCACAATTAAAATTCGGACTTTTTTTCTGTGTACGTATATGAATAAATTCTCTGGACTGAGAAGGGTAACGGAGCTTTTGTTACTCAATTTGATATTTTTGATTTTTTCCAGTTTTTCCTGAACAATGTTTCTAAAATCATACGGTTTTATAATAAATTTTGTTTGTTTCATTACAATTAACCTTTGAGCTCCTTATATGCGCGGCGATCTCACCGACCGGGAAGGATCAACGCTTTTTTCCTAAAACTCAAATATTACTTGTTTACGTACCCGTCCCTCCAACCGAATTTCATTACGTTTATATCATATTATGAAAGAAAACCAAATTAAAGTATAACTTTATAATGCGACGGAGCTTGGATTTGAACCCATGACTTTCTGCTCAGTAAGTAAAATCGGTCACCACAAGGCCACCGAGCTCATTATTTCATAAACCAATTACGACTAAGTTCCCGTTCAACTTGATGTTACTTGATTTCGATACTGGCGGTGACCTCACTGACGACGATTAAAACTACTCTTGAGAAGGATTTGTTATAGATTTCTGATCAACACGACGTGCCTAAAACTCGAATATTATTTCCTTTACGTGCTCGTTCTTCCAACCGAATTTCAATACGCTTTGTATGTTTAGTGTGAAATAATAAAAGGAAAACGTCGATGAGAGCTTCTTGAAATCTGAAGTGATATATCCGAGATTACACTTTTTTGAAAATAAATTTACTCACTAGTTTACTTTTATCTTTATGCTATTGTACTTTCTTTTAACTTTGAATAGGAACTAAAAATAGATCGATAATGACCGATCCAGTTGATTTTTTAAGTCTTGCAGACCGATTAAAACCAACGATAAATCGAACCAGACGAATCGATCTTCTGAGAAAAGATTCAAAACCGCCCATTACTAGGCGTGGAACTCGGGGGTAGACTAAAACGGGTGTTGCCAGTTTCGGAAAAAAAACTGTATTTTGTTGCAAGATCATTGTCCTGTATATTTGTTCATAGCTCTGATCAGGTTCAAGGTTTCCCACCTTATCTCGGTGACAATAAAATCCCAATTCTTTCCCTATTTTTCAAGTTTTCTTGATAGAGTTGTCACCTTGATAAAATCTCTATTTTTGCCCGTATAACTATTGTGGTCAATTTATATGGTCTGGAGCTTACTAATGAGATCTTTGAAACTAACCCATAATTTTGAGAAAGTTGATCCAAGAGATATCAGAATGTATATAATTTATTAGGCCGAAAGTTGACCCGTAAAATCTCTAGAATTTATGCCTAAGCTTTTTGCAAGGGTACCTGAGAGTTTTTTCGTTTAGTTATCGGTACATAACTCAAACAAGCTTCATGCACTGCTTATTTAGTTCTAATTGAAGAATGTGATAGAAAGGTCAGTTCTCACCGCAAATGGCTTAATGCAGTTTTTTTTAATGTAGCTCCGTGAAGGAAACTTCTAAGATTCATTGTTTTAATAACGCGTCTTTATTTAGTCTCAAATAATTTAATAAAATGAGATATCCAGTCCCCTCCATTCCAGGACTGAAATAACAGAAAAACGGATAAAATTAATTAAAATTAATTTTCAAAACCCGATATGGTCTTTGAAGTATGTCTGTGTAGCAACTCTTTGCTATAACTGACGAAATTATTGAATTTACACACTACTGATTGAGATATTGATGTAACGTTGAAGGATTCCGAATCACTCCAACTTAGATGCATGTATTAATCAATTTGAACTATACACCAATCGTAGCAATCTATATTCCAATCAAAAGCAAAACGCACGATCGTCATTCGCACAACATTCGATGTACGTCAGACTTTACAAGTAGAATTTGTTTTGCCAAACGATTCCACTTAAAATAAACACGTCAGTTCCATCGATTGTACCTGGCACAGCGCCCTAGAGCACCATCACTGCTCACTGTCCCTCGCGGATGCTCTCATTTTCCTGGGAAAAATACACTGCCTTTCCCTGCAGGGCAACAATCAATCAATACTGTCCCTTGCATTGACACATCAGATGTCAAGTATAACAGCACAAACTAAAAGAACACAGGCGGACGTTGTCGATTTGGAGATGATTGGAAAAGTCCTCCTGGCAACAACAATGATCCGCAGCGGAGGACGAAGGACGGCGGAGTTTGCTTATTTTCCCAAGCCCTTCCGCCGTTCGTTGTTTCCTCAGTAACGTTAATTCTAGATAATCGATGCGTGATAATCGCTGCTTTGTCCTTTCTACCCGGTATTCCGCGCTCCACAACACAACCCTCCGACTCGGATGCCGCGCTTGATCTGACAGCCGGCAGACACTTTTCCCTTAAAGCCGATTAGCGCTGTTTCGTGCACTGAATCCGTCATTGTCGTCGTAGTCGTCGTCATCGCCGTCGCCGTCGCCGGGCGTTGCGATGTGCGACAATAAGCTAAAGACTTGAACTACAATTGGCCGGAGGCCTGACGCTGCTGACTTGAATACTCGGCTCCATATGCAAAGATACACCTACATACGCGCCTAGCTACGTAGGGGTACGAATAACGGCTAAACGGCGCTAAACATCAGCCTTGGCATTTGGGGAGTTGTGTCACCGCGCTCGAGGAAGCGTAGATTCAATATGTAGAGGAAGAAGCAGTAAGACAAACATCAAAAAACGGCATCAACAAACAGCATCCACGAGGACCCTTCCCTGTCCTGTCCCGATGTTTTTCCGCTTGAACGGAGTGAAGGTGCTAGGAAAACAGTTGTCACACAATACCCCACACATACGTCCATACTTTCAGACAAACACATACACACACATACACAAAGCACCGGGCCTCGACGAGCGTCAGCACAGCAGCGGTAAAATGTGCCACCCACTCCCTCGGGACATGCCATGCCATGAATGATAAAACTATTGTTAACTGTTTTTCTTCTGCTAATGGAGCGAGGAAATTGATGCCGTGTGGTGGGAGATGGATGCGCGGTTTCTGGATGCTGGCTGGCAACTTGATATTGCAAGGGAAGCTGTACAATAGAACAACAGAGAAAAGTTTTCATTACACATGTTTCCGCTGGGCAGTGGGGTTGACCTTGTAGACGATTTTGTGGAAATATGGCATGGTTTGTGGATACACTAATTAACAAATATTAAACTGAAGTTCGAAGACAGTTTTAAAGGATAAAGGATTTACTACCCACGTCAAAAAAGCATACAAAAAATTTAAAGCATAATTCAGGGTATTAACTTTTAGAGTTAAGTAAGCTGACACATGTAAATATGCAGCCATGATGCATTTTTTTTTGTTAATTCGTTTATTTGTACAGGCTCAGTCGAATAAACTTTACAGAGCCGATGTATTCTTTTTCTTCTACAAAAAGAATCTTAAAACTACACACCAAAAAATTCTGAATTTTACTGGCGATGTAAACATCCATGCATGCAAACATTCATACATGTAAACTTCCTTTTCACGCAACCCGGGGGCAACTTGACAAGTCCAGTACATTTCCAGTGTACTCCGAAAATTTGGTGCTGGTGGTTCTGTCAAACTCACAAATTTCAGAAGTGTTATCTGAATAGGGCGAATGCAGATATGTAAATAAAGTAAATAAAATACTGAACATAAAAACAGATAGCCTCATCTGTTTCTTGAAACTTCAAGTTGGTGGGGAACAATGTTAATTAAACGGACGGGTGTAACAAAAGACAATCACTGAAATTTATTCGTTTTAGAAGCTCATTATGAATATCTTTTGTTGAGAGACGCTTATTTTAATTTATTTTATTTATTTCTTCATGTTTGAATGAATATACGAAATGTTAGTGTTCACACAGCAAACCTGCTACTCACCGCGAATAAGAATCAATTTTGTATTTTTTTTCACCCCTCAATAGAAAGATGGGGAAGTAAACTGTTTTTAATGATACGGCTTTTTATTGCAAGTCTTCACCGCACAAGTATGCTCAGAAACTTTATTCTTAAGATTGATAATATTCAAGAGCAAAATATAACAGAATCAACCAATGTGTTTTTATTTCTATTTGATTATATAAGAAAAACTTCCATCAATCTGTTCCAATTTGTTTGGATTTATTTCATTTCACCACGAAAATCATAAATCGCTCTTTTCACATGGCATTCTTGCTTGTTGTTTGACATCCACACATGGTGAAACAAAAAGTTGCCTTCCCATAGAGAAATACCATTGCGGCGGTGAAGGGCAGTCCCTTTGTTTACGTTGTGTGGCGACATCTACTATTTGCAAGTGGGTACGTGAAACTAAGATTATCTGTCACCTTGCCGGGGAGTTGTTTTCACGTAAACTAGCAGCTTGCAAGAAATGTTGCAAACAAAAGAGGACAGTTGCATACAATATATGGAATATTGCAGGACATGTCTCATAAATTTACACGATCTATAATCTAAACTTGTATGATGTATGACACTCCATTTATGTGCATCATAGTAGCGTACATTTACACTACTTTTTTTTAGCTGTGTAGAGTTAAGGGGGTTTAACCGATTACTCGCGGTCGTCTCGAGGTTAGGGAGTTTTACAATTTAAGGATGGGGAAAGGTTGAGTAATGCATTTTTACCCAGCAGTTTTTTTTCTTATTTAGATCATAGCCAAATGAAGTGGAGACATCTACACCTGAATTATATGTTCATGATGTAAATTGACATTAATTGACAAATTGAAATTTGAGGGAATCCAGTTGAGTCAATGAATGCGAATAAAGGGAACCAAGGATTTACCAATTTGTGAATAAATAAGAATAAACAGCAAGCGGCGCGGGTGGTGTAGTGGTAAGCGTGATTGACAGGGCTTGGGTTCAGTCGGCGCTGTCGGTATTTTCTGAGGCATAAAATCTCTGATCACGCCTTCGGAAGGGAAGTAAAACCGTTGGTTCCCAGTCCATGAGTTTGATGGGTCGATGTGTAGGTAGGGTGCAGGTGCCTCTCTGGCTGGTATCGGTAGCTTGGTACTCAGTACGGAAAACAAGATCGACGGAAAACAAATCAAGCAAAAAAACTAATTAAATGATCTGACAGGGGTAAGGGATAATATGTTTTACCTAAAGGCTTTTTAAGTGTATGAATCGATATCAATAGTCTTATACCACTCTAGCACGTCCTACGTGTAGTGGCATGATGCCGAATCCGGCCAGAAGATCGTCGGGCCGTTGTGAGCCTTCAGGAGAGGGAGAAGCCGCTTTAGGAGACACTCTTACAAATACACATGTCCAGTTAGTGCTTGCGGTACCGAAAGGTGTACTCCGCAAGTACAAATCGTTTGCCAAATTAAGAACTTCTTGGCGAACTTCGACATCTTCTGTGTACGGAGGTTCTCGGGAACATCACATTTATCCTTGACAGACGCATACAGGTTTCCTGGAATCTGGTTGAAGTCCGCCTATTACGCAGCCGACGTGACAGCTTATACAAGCTACATTCAAATTCTTGCCGTAGACCCGATATTTAAAATTCGTTAAACAGTACCGCCATCTACTCATCCGATCGCGTCACATCATGAGTAAGGACACGAACGCTCGTAGAATTAATATTGCCTTGGTTTGCGTCTCACCTCGTTTGAAAGATCTGATCGCCCGTTTGACAAATCGAATTGTGGACAAACGAAATACTCTTGTGGCATGTCGGTTTGTCAGTGGTACAACTTCCGGGCACGGCTTTTTGCGACCGTATTCTGTTTATCGTCGCGGCTTGAGGACTTCTGAACCATAAATACGTACATAGTCCAGCTCGAGTTTTGGTATTCTGCACGAAAGTCTTGCTAACATGCAACTTTTTAGTAAATAAATAACTATCGCTAAAGTGGAAGGTTCGTCACCCAGTATGTCCCTAATGCTGTTGGGAAGTGCGTACTGCTCCCGTAGTTGTTGGTATTGCGGACACAGGCATAGGATGTGTTCCACCGATGCTGTGGTTCCGCAAACGTAGCACATTCTGTGGAACTGCGTCCCATCAAAACTATTTGAGATCCTTGTATGGCCTGTCCTAAGACGAGAAACCGCCTTCTGGTCCCGTATTTTCGACATATCCGTCCACTTGCTCGTCGTTCCTTTGATTCTTCGGATGAAGAGGGATTGGGATTGGTACCACTCTGCTTCCCAGGCTTCCCACATTTTGCTGACTATCCATCGCTTTATGTCCTGTAGTGGCACTTCGTCGGTGTACCGGGGGTCTGCTGGTCCAGACCCTGCCAGGCTGTCGGCTTCGCTGTTTCCTGGGATACCGCAGTGCCCAGGGATCCAGGAAAACACCATGTTCGGAGGTGTGGCCTCCACAAAACCCTGTATCCAGGGGTGAGTCATGGTCTCCGATGTAAGGGCTTGTATCACACTGTACAAATCGGATAACACCAGTATGGGCCGGTCCGAGGGTGTTGTAACGGCAACAAAGATGGCCGCAGCTTCGGCGGAGAAAACCGAGCATTGTGGCGGTAGGCTGCTACTCATCGGTGCTGAAATTCCGGCTACTCCAATTCCGACCCCGGCTCGGGAAAGCCATCCGTCTGTGTATATGTGGGCATGGGTTGGGTAGTCTGAGCCTAGCAGATCGGCTATTGTTCTCTTCAGCGCTGCAGAGTTATCTCCAGCCTTGAACCTGCTTTTTATCCGACTCTCGATTTTTGGTGGAGGTATGCGCCAACTTTTGTCTCCGTACCAGTGGACCTTGGCCACTGGGGGAGCTCCGAATTGGCAGTCATTCGGAGGAGTCTGTTCCCCTCATCGAGGAGAAAGTCCTGTCATTTCCGGAGGTCATTACGGTAAAGGCAGCGGCTTTCGTTGCAATTGCTGCGGTTATACGATGGCGGATGGAAAGAATACCCGCGTGGATGCATGCGGCATCGGCGGGCGTTGACAGAAGAAGACCGGAGACAATCCGAACGTAGGTGTTAAAAGTTGGTGCTAGTATCTGCACGAGCTTTTAGGTGGAGATGCACCTCAACTCAAGACCGTACAGTAGGCGACTATCAATGACGGCTCTTGCAACCCGGAAACGAGTGTCGCGATTGTTAGACCGGTGGGGGCGAGAGATAGTGCGGATCAAGTTGATCCTACTGCGGTAGTCGTTCTTGATCGCCTTAAAGTGCTGCTCGAAGTTGAGGGACCGGACAACAAGTACCCCCAGAATACGGACCGTCTTCTTCAGTGGTATGGGCTGACTTTGAACTTTAATAGGTGGCCCGCTGACACGGTGCCGGGATGGACACACGTGGCACAGCTTTGGAATAAACATAAGTTTAAAAATCTGACAAAAGTTCTTTTTTTGTTATTGAAACTTTAACAGTTTTTTTTTTTAGTACGAAAATTTGTGATCTTTTCCAGAGAGTACTTTTTGTATGCAAGGGCAACCCAGTTTCCTACACCATTGTTTCAAACGTCAATTCGATTGGTTGAGCTGTTTACATGCTATGATTTATTGAAAAATATCGAATACGCCATTTTGACAAATTAGACGTGAGGAAAATTGGCCGAACTCCGGTACAATCTTGGTTTAATGCCCCTAGTGAAAAATGATGCGAACTTTCATGAAATTCAGAAAAGGGGGTCAAATGAAGTCGATTCATCAGTTGGTGTGGAACTGCTCTATAATGACATTTTTCTCTTGCTATTATTTTCTTGATCTCCATTATAATAAGTGCCAGTTTTCTCAATGGGGGCAGCGTTGCTTTCACTCACTTGCTATAATTAAAAATTACTTTTAAAATGCAGGGTTTGTAAAATGTGTTTGACTCATAACACTTGTCATTTTCGTTTTTATAGCTACAATCAACGATTTTATGGTTCGTGAACGTTCACTCAGAGGGGAGCACTCATGAATCGTAAAATCGTTGATTGTGACGCTCTGAATGCAATATTAAGCCGGCGCCGTGGTGTAGTGGTAACCGTGACTGCTTTCTCACACGAATGGGCCGGGGTTCAATCCCAGCCAAAGTCTGTGGGATTTTTCTGAGGCATAAAAATCTCTGCCATTTGTCCTGGCCTATGTGCGATATCCTACGCAGGAGTGGAAGCTGCCTTCCTGTGCTGTGCACATCGATTGCCGTCAATGGATGGCAATCGATGTCCGTCGGTGATTGGCACTAGATTGCAGAACAGAGAACGACGTTAAATAAAGGAATGAAGAAGAAGAAGAAGAATGCAATATTAACAGGTTTGATGTGTCAAACACATACTTTACAACTGCTTCTTGTAGCTTACATGTTCTAATTATCTATTTATTTATTTATTTCGTCAACCAACGTAGACTAGTACATATTAGAATACAGTTTTGTTTTCTTAAATTTATTTATTTAATTCGTCAACTTTGGACAAAAGGTTAAAAGTATAATTTTTTCTTTAATAAAAATTAAGCAGTGTCAGCTTTCCTATTTTTTATGAGTTATAATGCCTTATGGAGTAAACATATTGTTTTAGTTTATGCCGAGACATTGTAAAGTCAATGGTTTCGCAGTATTGAAGTAAGTAACGTCTCATGATTTCATAATTCAGGAAATATTTTTTATATAGCAAACCCTGGTGGTGGTTAAATTTTATCGGGAGCAGACTAATGATGGATCTGAAAATGGTTTATTTTTATTGATCGACTTATCTTGAACACATTTCTAATCTAAAATCTAGTTTAGTAGATATGAAGGATAGTTTTTTTAAAAAGAGCCGTATCCAACCACCCTACAGCATGTTTACTAACGTCAATAGAGAATCCACTTTTGGAGCAACACAAACAATACCAGCACTTCTCGGGATGGTGTCGAAGTAAGGAATGCTTCCCATCTGACTACCAATTAGAATATGAACCCATACACCTATGGCGATACACGTGGCAGCGATATGCGAAGGATGGCACCCTCAATAGTGTCATAATTTCCGTTTTTAACTCAGCTATGTCGGTATTTGTACGTGTGGAAGTGGATACGGCTGAACCAGTACCAACCAGCATGGGGTGGGTGCTGCTAATAGCGCGGGAGTGGTTTTTCGCTTCAGGGCATTACAATGCAGCGGAAACAAATTTCAACCACAGGCAGCGATTAACATTTTACCGCGAGGGTGATAAAAACAAACCAACTGCATAAATGTGAAGTTGAAGGATAGCAGAACGAAAATGCACTTTTTTTTTTGAAAATTGTTCGGACTTTCACTATCAGTGTTGAAATCAACAGAAACCTAAGTCAATGCTGCATCATTTCCCTCTGTTCCGAAAAGTTGAAATACTGATGATGCGAAAATCGAACCACGCCTGGACGACGCTGATGGACAGGCATCACTCTTTTATACTGGATCGGTTAACGTTTGTACGGTCGTATGTGGCAAATGTCCATTATAGGAAAGAAGCTTATACTGGCTATTTTTCCTGTTCTCCCTTCTCAATGCTGTGGTTTGTGCTTCACTAGACCGGTAGGATGAAAAAGGATTATTTTCCTCCAAGTGATGAGTTCAATAGGGAAGAAGCTAGTAAGAAGCTTACCCTAGATATGTACACGTCTGTCAGGTACGTTACATCGCCGACTGTTGGGCCACCAAGCAACTCCATCACCAGTCAGTTGAAGCAAGGAGAACTAAAGGAGCTTCGTAGAAAATAAATACAAGTGAAAATCTAATAGAGACATGAGTGATAGCACTTCATTCCGTTTGCGGTTGGGATTAGACTCTTGTAGTCGTGGCATGCGTGGGTTGACGACGAGATTGATGAATGGTTCAGTTATTTGCGCTGAAAATTGTCGTCCGAAAAGAGGATTGTGCGTTGATTTGGAGGCGGTTCGACAAAAGAAGGGATTTTCCTATTGTGTAAGGTGCTTGTCGGGGGCGCAAAAGATGACAAAGCATTGTTATCAGATTAGGGACGTTGGAAGTGCGATTGGGGAATTGATGTTGTTGTGCTTTGTAATCAAAATACGTCTGGTTGGTGATTGTCAGATCGTTGTTGGAATTAGCAGGTCCCAAATAAGCTTTCTTAGAATTTCTATTATGAAAGGTATACTTAAGATTGACGAGGTAGTTCAAAGCAATTGAATGTACCGTAATCCGGAAGCAAATTGATCACTTTTCATCGTAAATATAGAAATAAACTGTGAGGACTCCATCGTTTTGAATAAATACTTTTCTTATTAGATGTATATATGAATACACCAATTTTTCTCAAATAGAAATGAAGCACTCTTAGCGAGTCAATTTTGTCTGACTTTATTCGTATAACGAAGTAATTTCAATGATGTTTCAATCTGTTTTTACGAATTTTAAGTTTCAATCTTGTATGACGAATTTGGAATCAAGAAGCTTTATTATCTTCTTCTTCTTCCTCGCAATTTAAGCTTATTGCATATGGCATATTAGCTTATTGTGTGCTCTCAACTTAGTGTTCTAGATGCACTTCCACAGTTATTAATTAAGAGCTTTCGATGCCTGTACCATTTTTGCATTAGTATAATTGTGTGGCAAATACAATCATACTCTATGCCCAGGGAAGTCTAGAAATTTACCAACCTGAAAAATTCCTAGACCGGACCGGGAATCGAACCCAGCCACCTCCAGCATGGTCTTGCTTTGTAGCTGCGCCTTTACCGACTGAGCTAAGGAAGGTCCCAGCTTTATTATATTTCTAACAAAACTTACACAATTTGTGACTCTTTATCAAATCCAACAATGCATTTAAATATGCCATTTTTTATTTAAATCTGATCAAAAAAGAGAGATAAAACGGGGGTTGTGCTTACTAGGATGGAAATTTGCCTATAAGAAATGAAACATTTTTTTTTAAATGAAGCAGCCGACATGCCTTGAGCACTTTCTTATATGCTTTTAACGAAAACGTTTAAGATCTTTTTTCAGGCATTCCTGCGGTTTCTCCAAAAGTAATCCGATCAATAAATAAAATTTAATATAACTTGCAATTGTAAACAGCTTTAGTTTAAAGCATTCATTAATAATAGCTAAAAGTTATTTGAAAAAAGGAAATGAAAAATTATTAGAAATAGCCAAACAAAACTAACCAAACAATCAAATACAAATATAAACAAAAAAATCGAAAAGACTATTGGAAAACCCTAGGTACCCGAGCAAACCCGACAGTGATTTTTGGTACAAAAGTACTTCATATCCTGATTAATCAAACAACGTTAATTTTGGCTGTCAGAAACTGCCATTTTCAGAGAAATTTTAACTGCAAAATTTGTGAATTTAAGCTTATTGATAGATGTAAAATAGCTTTACAAAACAAATGAAGTGATTCACAATATTGCTGTCTTGAGAAAAACTGTGGATTTTGATAGTATTGAGCATTTTGTCAAACATGTGGAATCGATTAGTTAATATTTATGATGCAAAAAAGGAAAAAAAATAAAAAACAAAAAAACAAATTTTAAGGTAGTCCTGACAAAAAATCATATATATCTTGCTAGATTTATGATGTAGGAACCTAGTTTCATGAGAAAAGTTTCATGACATTTATAGTTCTACAAACAACCGAAGACATATGTAAACCTATTATCTTGCGATTACAAAAAGTTAGTTTTTCTAAGTGTAATACCACCCAAATTAAAATGATTATGCCTAATTCAAAAGATGCAGAATAACATTTTATGAAACTTCTCTGAAGACACCTAAACGTTAAATCATCGGGAAATGTATGAAAAGTGTTTTGACCGTATTTTTTTCAGAATAGTCCCACAGTCAACATTTATACATCTTACGCTGAAAAGTCACGAATGACCAAATATACCAGGTTAGTTTTTCTTTATGAAGGATGACCCAATAACACTCGTGGACAGTAAAATAGAAAAAAAAAATTGAACGATATTTATTTTTTCATTACGAGACGGTAACCACAACGGTACTTCATAGTCATCAACGATCATAAACCAGAAAAAGTTTCTTCCACCACCATCGTCTGCCCTTATTCCTGCTGTTAGCCCATGATCGCTCTTGAATGTAATTATTTGCATTCCATCGACTGGTTTTCCCACTCGGTGACATTGTAGCCGGCAAGTAGAATCGATTGTAATTGCCCACCCATGATCACCATACGCCGCAGTCACCGCCGTCTTGATAGCCTCGAGCTTTGTAGAATGTACTGTGCTCATCACCTATTGAGTGCCAACGGCGGCGGTGCATCTAGCGGTATCATTCGATGACCATCTGCTTCAATCGATGCAAATACCGACGGAAGACGGCAATCTAATGGTTTACCAATTATCTTCCCAGGGTCTCAAATCGAAAGATCGGATGATCCGAAAGTGGCGCTGTTCTACTTGTTTCGAACTAATTTGCGCCTCCAAATTTGTCCACGGAGCTTTGAAGGATCGACGGAATCTGCGCTCACAGCGAGTCTCCCGCGAGCACAGATAATTATTCATAATCTTGGAATTGGCCGCAATTATCCGCTGGTCACAGTGGCGACGACTCAATGGCAGCTGCTGCTGTTTTCTACGCCCCAAGTATGCATGATATGTTCCCTGAGAGTGGGTTATTATTTATTGCCATAAATTTCTGAAACCCCTTCGAAAAACAACCAATAATACACCGAAAAAAAAAGTGGAAGTGAGCTTTGCTTACAAGTGGAGCGAACGAGACGCACGCGCTTCGACAGGCCAAAAAAGTCAAAGGTTCAGCTTTTGGTTCACTGCGGGTGTACCGACTGAAATATGCAGAGCTGGAACTGGCTCGTGATGATGACACGAGTAAGGCTTTCCCCTAAGTTCGATCCTGAGAAATCGGTCAGCCAAAGCGAGGACGCGGTCGCGCGACTGATGCTGTGCTATAAAACGATCATAATAATAAGCGACGGAGAGGGCAATCGACAGCCGATCGCTGGATCGAGATGAAACCGTCAAATAACAAAGCAGACAAGAATCGTGGTCAAATAAGAGCAAGAAGAGCATCTCCACTGACGGAGGAGCGAAAATCAATACACACACGCACAAGTGCGCGGTGGTTTAATTTGATGAGTTCGCCGTGGTATAAATTAAAGGTAAACACAGCAAGCAAGAAGTGAAGAACCTCCACCCCGCGCTGTGGATGGAGACCTCTTTTGCGCGAAGAGGAGGTTTGCGACACACCACAGCCAGGCATCCGCTGCTGTGCTGCCAAGAGCCCCGGTAGGCCCCAACGATTTGCAAGTAGAGAGTGTTGCAGATTCTACGACAGGACTCTTGGTGGGTAGAGTAGAGAGTGAGAAGTAGCGAAGCCAGCGGGAGTGCGCTCGTCGGTTAGGGTTTGTAGAACGGTTTCGTGGTAAATTGTCATTATGGATAATGCTTTATATTACGGTTTCAATTTTGCTCTGTTTGATGAATTTAAATGCAGTTAATAATCCAGTTCAGTTAGTTCATTCCTAAATGTAGCACAGTTATTTATTGAGGCTTTTCTTTGCCAACTAATTTGTCTGTGTATCTGTATATTGAGGGGAATGTAATAATTCAATATGATTTTTTAGTACCAGTGCATTGGAGGAGTGCACTCACTTTGTTCGATAAGTAAGCTAACATAAGTTTACAAAATTATTTGAAACACTTTCCGACGACCACATTACATAATCTGTTCATGCGGTGGAACATTGAAAATACTGTATATACAAATCTGTAACAGAGTCTTACACTTCCCGGTTGAGTGTAGACTATCTGAGGCTCCTCGAACCACCATATGCTTATGACAAAACAACAAAACGTAAGGTACGAGATGTTCCATTTCATCTAGGGTACATGTCGGCTTCAGAGGGGTAAACATAGACATAGAGCGCTCAATTTTGGGCAATCGATGCTCTGAAACATGAAGTATGTGTATGCAATAAATAAGCTGTCGAGTATTCCGTTTACACCCTGGCGATAATTTGTTATGGTGTTACAGAAGCAGACATTTACCCTATTTTTGTCTTCTGTAGCATCGTGCTGGTTGTTTTCAAAATCATCTTGCCCCTTAATAGCGCACAGTTTGCCTAGTCGTCTTGAAGTTAGATTTTAGTCAGCTCTCAACTTAGTGTTCTTTGAAGTACCTTCACATTTTAATTGAGAGCTTTCTATGTCTGTACCATCCTATGCCGAAGGAAGTAGAGAAATTTTCCAACCCGAAAAATTAATAGACCGGACGGGAATCGAACTCAGTCGCCTCCAGCATGGACTTGCTTTGTAGCTGTGCCTTTACCGACTGAGCTAAAGGAGTATCGTTTGTAACCTTTGAAAAAAAATTTCAATGTATCATCTTCAGTTATTTATGTATAGTATAAGATGTGAGTAATTAGTGAACATAATAAAACACACTTACATTATTAGATTCTATTGAACAATACCGGCCTAGATTTGATGAAACATTATTAAAAAATGCATTTTCATTTGAAATGCAAATTTTCTTGAAAGTTAACCTTTGCGTCTCTGGCGTATTTTGCTGTCCTAAATGTTGTAGTTAATTTGGCTCTAGTTTTCTCAATTTTTGACCGATTCAAACCAAACACCCTGCACATAACCGAGAAATTTCATAAATCACACTTGTTGTTCACGTCGCGGTTCTGTATTTACACGGATATTCTTTAAGGTTGATGCATTTTTTAAAAATTCAAAAGCAGTTTTTTTCGACGCATTTTTTAAGATTGCAAAAAGCTCGCGTCATTATGTGTAAAACATCAAAAGGAATCGAATAGGGTTAACTACCCCATTCCCGGCCTATTAAGCACAACCCGCACTTAGTCTTTTTTAATCTAGCGCAGTTTAGCAGCAAAGGGAATGTTATTATTACTGATGGCTTTCAAATCTATTTACCTTTCCGTACGTACCGTAAGATTTGATAAAGAGAAACCAATTGTTGAGATATATTCAAAAGTCTAACACTGCTTCTTGACGCCATACTCGGCCTACGGATTTTAAACTCAGCCTAACGCATTGAAACACCATTGAAACGCCAATGAATTCACTTCGGCTTATCGGATGAAGATAAAACATGATTCTGTCGGAGCGCTTCTTTTGTTTTTCGGAATAAAACCAAACCTTTATATCATGCGTTCTCATTGACTTCGTTCGGTTGCTTATTAACTAAAGTATCGTACCAAACGCATAATTGACTTGTTAACTCTAAAGTCATGGATTTATTTGAAGTTTTCTGCTCGATAGGCCCAAAATGGGCGATTAGGCCGAAGTAGTTCTCTACCCTAGTGCGAGCTTTTTGCAATCTGAAATAATGCGTCGGAAAAAACTGCTTTTGAAATTTTCCAAAAAGCATCAAAGTAAATTGAACCTTAAGGTCTGACCGATGGTGAGACATTTTCATATTTTTTTTTATTTCTAATATGAACCTTTTCGTTGTTAAAGCATAACTGAATCGTATATATGTGACTTTGTGGATCATGCACGACTTATTACTATGCATACCGGAAATTATAGGTTTTCCAAATCGTCCATGACATCAGATGGTTTGTTCTACTAGATCAATCAAGACTGCAATAATGTCTGTGGTATCGAAAAATGTCCAATCAGATTCAGAGTGCCTATGTGGATCATGCATGATCTATTTCCGAGTAATCCAGATGTTGTAGGTTCTTCAAATCGAGTTCAGATAATTTGATCTACTAGATCAACCGAGATTGGGACAATGTCTTTAGTATCGAAATATTTCCAGACAGATGCACAGTGTCTATGTGGATCATGCATGAACTATTGTCATGTATACCAGATGTTTTCAGTTATCCAAATCGTTCTGGAGTTCAGATGATTTATTCTACTAGATCAACCATGACTGGGATAAAGTCTGTAGTATCAAAATATGTCCAAACAGATTCATAGTGTCTATATGGATAATGTTTAATTATTTCCACGTATAACAGATGATCTAGGTTCTCCAAATCGTCCTGATGATTTGTTTGACTAGATCAACAAAGACTGGGATAATATCTGTAGTATCGAAATATCGATATGGAAATCCTAGAACATTTGGCATACACGAAAATAGGTTGGTATGATCCACATAGACACTGCCAATTTGTTTGGACATATTTCGATACTACATATATTGAATTACTCTTGGGTGATCTAGAAGAAAAATAATCTGATCTCTGGAATGATTGAACCTATAACATCTTGTATACGTAGCAATAGGTTGGACACGATACACATATACACTTTGAATCTGTTTGGACATATTTCGATACTACAGACATTATTGCAGTCTTGGTTGATATAGTACAACTGAACTCCAGGACGATTTGGAGAACCTAGAATATCCGGATTCATGGCAATTACCCGCATATATACGATTCGTTTATGATTTGACAACGAAAAATGCTATGTTCATATTGGAAATTTAAAAAAAAATGTCTCACATTGGACAGACCCAGGGAATATCCATGTAAATCCGGTGTAACTTATGGAATTGAGATCATTTATCGATTATTTGCAGGGTTTTTGGTAAAAAAATAAGAGCCAAATGAACAACAAAATTGATGACAGCAAAATAATCCGGGACGGAAAGGTTACAATGAATTCCACAATTTTTGCGATAACACATCAGTCCCTTCGCGATTTTCGCGACATCATTTAATGTTTCAGTGATTTTCACGACTGAAAGCTGAAATCCACGACATATCCACGAAAATCGCGAAATCCGGGAAATTCGAAAATCCGCGAAATTCGCGAAATCCGCCCTGGAAATATCATTTTACAATTTCTGGTTTTTCCCGGTTATCCCGTTAAAAGTTTTAAAAATATCCCTGTTATTAATATTAAGTTAAAAACTAAAGTGTTCGATGATCACATTTTATATAATCACGACCATGTACACATTTTTGAAGTTATGTGCGGGTAAATCTTCAGCAGGAAGCATTTTTAAAATTTTAAAGTACATTCAACTAAATGGGTCATTTGATATATACAAAAACTGAATGGATCATTTGACCAAATTGTAAACAGTAAAATACTGGATCAATGCATTGTTTTAGAAACATTTTATTTGATTACAAATGAGATCCAGGGAAAATTCATGGAGATTTCAAAACAAGAAAATATGTTAACGCACCGTAGTCTGTCAAATCATAAACATATTGGTAATTTAAAAAAATCCATGGCTGTGAGGCTTTGACTTTTGTTTAGAATCTTAGCCTATTTAAATGTTTAGATATTTGTGACTTATATAATTCTTCGTTATCTTAGACTTCCAGAAAACAGCCAGAAATAGAAATGTTTTCATCAATTTGAAACTGATAAAAATACAATCAAGATTACAGATTATGCCATGAAAAAATGGAAGGTTTTGGCATTTTTAAGGATATGCAGGGTTCTAAAACTGTTACGGATTTTTTCTTTTATTAATTTATTTGATAAGGCTCAATCGAATTGACTTATCAGATCCGAGGATTCTTGTTCGCTATACAAAACATCGTGAAACTATAGCCAAAAGGAACAACACAATAAACACTTTATATTCCGCTATCCAATAAGCCTCCTCCATCAGAACGGTATCCACTTCCATTGGTTTCATTGTATGTAAGTATCGCCAACGGGGGGCAGAGCGCTTCCATTGCAGCAATGGACGCAAAACGTGGACATCACTCACACACTTATCACGAAACGGTTTCTTTCCAAAATCGACCGAAAGAACTGACGATGATGAACAATGTGGAGGACCAAACAATGCTTGCTGCCGAGTGAACACTCACTTTTAAGATTTGTTTTATAGAATTCTGCTGAATTTTAGGGTGGGTTTAAGTGGAATTAAAATGATTATTCCAAATAAATGCTGAATAGTATTTTTGAACATATATACGTAAAATTCTAAGGGAGTTTTGATCAATATTCCAAGAAAATGTTGAGATAATGTCCTAAGCAATTCTGAGCTGAATTCCACTGAATTTCTAGGAAATTCTGAATTGAATTCATAGGTGACTCAGAGCAGAATTTATTGGAAATCGTGAGGAAAATAGCAAGTGATATTTAAATAGAATTTCAAAAGAACTCAGATGGGTGTTCAAAAATTTGAAAGCAGAATTTAAATAGTGTTCTGATAATGATTTCAAAGCAATACTGATGAAGGCTTAGAAAATACATTAAAAGGAATTTAGATAAAAAATATCCAAGGCATCGTATTCTTAACATATAGGAACATAATTTAAAAGAAATTGCTTAGAAAAGTTCAAAAAAAAAAAATCTGAATAAAGGTTTGAGCTCAAAGAAAATTTTGAGGATAATTTCAAATGAATTTAATTCTCATAAAAGCTGAAAAAGAATTTTAGAGAAGGACTCCAAGGAAATACTTGGGAGAGTTTCAAGGGAATTTTAAAGACAATTCCAAGACAATTAATACGAGTAGATCTCTGGCAATTGTAGGGAGAATTCCGTGATATTTCCCAATATGTATTATTTATATGTTTAGACATGTCATGTGAAAAGCACAGTTACTCTTCGTAATGTTGAAGAATATAACACTAATAAACATAAGCTCCCAACAATTATTATGAAATCTGGTTTACATATATGCCATGCCAGTCTTAAGAACTGTTTAGTGTTATAAGCAGATTTCATGATACACTGACCCCAAAATTGTGGATCACTTCCAATTGATTACCACGCTAGTCTGACTGATCCACAATTGTTTATCCACAAAATTATACTTTCTTAATTGGATAAGATGCCAGAAACACCCGCACCCAACCCGTACCCCACTATTCCACGTTGGTTGTTACCTGTATCTGACCCGAACCCGAACATTTACTTATTTGCATATCCGAACCCAATTCGCATCCATCAGGTACGGGTACGGGTTAGGTATCGAGTAGAAATACCCGTACCCGGTCATCTCTACTCAATAGGCTATTTATTTCGGGATGATTATAAGAATTACTGAAAAAATCACCTTAAGAAATAGTTCCGATACTATTTCGATATGTTTTGATGTGTTTTTTCCTTGATTTTTTTTCCGTCGATCTTGTTTTCCGTGCTGAGCACCAATGCTACCGACGCCAGGGAGGCAGCTCTCATACCTGGATCATACCTATCGACCCATCACCGGGGACCAATGGCTGTGATCAGAGGAGGAGGCGTGATCAGAGATGTTACGCCTCAGTACATCCCGGCGGCACCAACTGGGATTGAACTCAGGCCTGCTGGGGTGAGGGGTAATCACGTTTACCACTAAATCACCTGCGCCGCTAAATGTTTGATGGTGTTTTCAGTAACAAATTCAAAATGGCGTTATCTGTAGAATGTCACATGTACAGTAATACAATATTTTGGTATAAATTCAACCTTGAAATGTGACATTTTGACAGCCGCTTAAAATCAACGGCGTCACGTCACCTTGTAACTCATGCGGTGAGTGACCTACGCTTTCAGAAATTTCTCCATACGAATGAGTAAAAGTGACCCACTCTCTGGGACAGTTTCGTTTTCAGTGAAGAGATTTGATACTCCAAATGGAACCTTTTCAACGTGCATGAACATATCGAATCAATTCGTACTGCGTACTGCAAACCCTATCCATGCCACCGCACTCCAATCGCATCAATAAGCCGAAAATTAACCTCGTAGCAACTCCCGAGGTTGCTGCTGCGTGAACGAGAAAAACAGGATCTACCCTCGGTCTTCCTCGTGCTTCTGCCACGCTCCTGCTGGTCGCCCAGGTTCAGGCTCAGATGTGTCTATAAAATATAACTTGTGTTGTGTAGTACACTTTGCTCTTAATTTCGTGATTATACCCGTGATAGCCACCAGTATGTGTGTTGTTGGTCTTCTTGGCTGTTTTCCACCTCATCGAATGAAAATTTCCTGCTACGGCCTTATTATTATTATATGCCTTAGTTTTTTTTTTCTTTTGCCTTCTTCATTATATCTTGGCGTTTGACCGCATACTATCCTCGTAAGCGCTGCATGCAGCGAGGTTGGTCCTTTTGTTGTTCATGGATGCAGCATCATCACCACCAGCACCACCACCACCACCACCACCACCATCATCAGCAGCAGCACCGTCAACGGCCCTTCGGGCGCATTCAAGAAGCTTCGGACAGACAACACAGCAGCGCAATAATCGGTGCCAGGATACTGTGAGAACTTCTGGCAGGTGTCTCAAGTTTCCAAAGAAAACGGTTCAGAAGAAGGAGAAAAAATCAGGTTATACACAGTGAGAAGGAAAACATCGGATAACAAGAAGAAAGAATTAAAATAGCCTGCATCCAGTTGATTACACGTTACAACCCCGATGGTAATGACTTTTTTGTACCCCGCTACCCGTTTCTCTCCTGCCAGGTCGGTGTCAGCATCTTTGTCATAATTTTTCATCTCGCGCCGAGCGTAGCTTTTTTGCGTTTTGGAAAGTTTCTTTTTCGCTTTTAGTTCGAAGAGGCAATTTCTGATTGGTTTGACATCGGAGGCCAGCTGCGGCCTGTTTTCCGTTTTGAGTCCTTTTCGTTTTTGGTGTTACAGTAGTGATTGAAGGATTTTGACCTCAAAGACCACCAGAAAGTTTTTCCACTCAAGGATTTCTGGGCCGTAATCCTCTGGCCAACTGCGCGATAGCTTATAATGCCAGTGCTGAGGGTTGTCATTATGCTTCATAATCACCAACCACTGTCTTTCGCGCCAGCATACTTACTCCTAAGCCGGTTCTGTGGAATGTCGTCCCAACGATGTGGTGATAAATTACAGAGTTGCAAAAGGACTTCTTTTTATTCACCTCTTCGAGGCGAGGGCAATCAGTCTTGCTCGTCATCCATCGACTCTGGAGGCGAGAAAATGCAGTAAATGTCGTTCGAAATGTTGTAGATTAAAATATGTATAGGTATATCGAGAGCTGCCCGGGGCGTGCGCGCAAAAATGTGGCTAATCTAGTTTGCCAATGCAGACAGCAACATCCTTTCTGAAATGAAGATGCACGTTCGATAGCATGTCATCCCATCGCTAGCGTTATCTAGCCTAGGCCATCCTGTTCGCTTCGGGGTAATTCTTCATGAGCTTGAAAGCGGCCACGCGAAAGGCACACCACCGCGGAGACACGCCATTACCGCTGATGACTATTCGCTTAATAAATGGCGAACGCATTAAGGTCCGGTTCGTGTTTGGGCCAATGACAACGACAACGACGACCGGCGATGCGACGGCGGCCGGGCAGCAGCGAACGGCGGCGCTGAGTGGATGAATGGGGATAATTGAAATCACTCGCGTTCGCGTGTTTGCTTTAGCTTTTGAGGGTGCACTCACTCGCGCTGAACCCGAGGTGCGAGATAGCCATCAAGTTGCAAATGATGCTGGGTGACAGGTTTTTTTTTGGGGGGAAAAATTTAAGCATGAAATATGAGAACTTAATGCAATGATACTTTTAGACTGAAATGCACTTTTATTGGGATATAACTTGGCTGTCATATTAAAAAGCTATATTTCGATAAATAAGGGTGCTTATCTGAATGAATGTACAGGGATTCCCTGAATAGCGGTGGTGTCATTTACCCACCGCAATTTCTCGGCTGTCTTCCAACCAATTGAGCTAATTTTCTGTAGGTGAGCAGTTAATGGTTTTCTTCTTATAATCACAGCCGAGAAATTCCGGTGGATGGACGACATCACCCACCGCGCTATTCGGGGGATTACTGTATTTCATTGAGTACAATTTAATACCCATTGCATTACTGTGTGTGACGTTAACCGAATGGCTAATTAGGGGTTAGTTTTTCTGTAAAACACAGTGTTTTTAACTGTAGTGCGCTACAAAATGCTGTTACAAAAAAAAAAGAAATCTGGATCTTTTTTTTTCGTGCGAGAACCTTTACAAGATGACTTTTCAGATCCAACGCATAGATCAACAGAAATAAAATAAAAATACTGAATTGTCTACGCTATACACAACCGGCAGCTGTAATCTGAGAACGTTCCAATATTGTAATGTTGCTATCAGTTCGTTGGGCACGTACCTACAAAAATCAAACGTTCCCCCTGACCAAAGAACAATTCCGAAAACTCCAAGAAACCGAAAAACTTAGAACGACACAATGGGCGAGCGCACCAATGTCAACCGATTATGATATGTTTATGGTGAGTAGTGAGTTCATAAAGTAGAATTCCACGAGGAAAGCCTAGGAATGCATGTCGCCTTCTTTCACTACACACCCCTGCCTATAGGATCACTCGATGCAATGGCGGTGAGTTTCGTGCTGTAAAGTCATTCTCTTTGTTTGGCGTCTGTTTTTAGAAACTGGAACGGCACCAGGTACAAAGCAGTCGTTGTAGTTTGCTGCGAAAGGAGCAAATCTTCGCCCGGCCAGATAAGAAGGAACCACTTTCTCGCACTCGTACTTGCATATTAGATTATACTCCTGGGTAGCATCGTGTCATATTTATGATGTACTTACATCATAATTCCTGGACTGATTTCTTTTCAGTGCCCTCTCTGATCCAGCCATAAATGGATTGCTGCGAGACCACAGAATCACACTGGGGCAGGCTGGCTGATTCAAGCCACTCCAATATGGGATGATGATGATGATGATGATGATGCTTGACTTGGTACATACATACGTACATACGGGAAATCCCAGATGGGCGTTGTAAGTTTATTTGAGCTCTCCTCTCCGAAATGGGCTTAGAGCAAAATACATATGAATATGATAATTTCTACATGCGGTTTTCTTGAAGCTCACGTTGTTGACTTTGTGAAGCTTGGTTGCAATACCATTATGGCTGCTATGGCAAGTGAGTGAAGTGCTCTCAATTGCAGAAAATGCCGCTTTGTGTTTTACATTTTCCAGACCGCAGGCAGGCATTAGCTTGGCGCTTTTGATTAACATTTTGTCCAACACTCATCACAATTCACAATCAACGGACAACCTTCACAATTTGACTTTCGCCCGGGGGGATGTTTGTATCATTGCTAGCCGCTGAGGCCCCTGGTTTCTACATTTTTTTCATTTCCCCTCACTGTGCGCGTTTCTGTTTTGTCGTTATTTTATTTCGAGGACAGGAAGATTTAATTGTCAGCATCCGGAAATTAACTTGTTGACGCTTTTTGAAAAATTGCCTTTTAATATCTCGCGTCCGTAGCACGTCATATCTTCGGCAAGCTTTGTCAACGATGATGGCAACGACGACGATGATGATGAAGAGGACGGTGACAGTGAGTGAAACGCACAAAATGACGATAGCCACAAGAGCAACAGAGAACCCCCCGGGATCCCCGGGGCTACACAGAAGAAATATCAACTTCAAAAGATTTTGTTTTCGAGCCAGTGAGCTTTGCTTGCGCCATCGAAGCCCGGGACAGCCCGCGGTACTTTCATTTTAAAATTATCTCTTTTTTGTCCCTCTGGTCGTTCGATGGTTCGAGTTTTTGGAATTCAACCAAACACCTGCCGATATTTTTACTGTACATTTTCGTCATCGAATCGAAAGGCAGTAAAATTTCGAAAGGTCACTCTCGGCGCGTTAGTGCGGTGTTCAATTTCTTGTTTAATAACATGAGCTCCCCTCTTTTCTTGATTTATTGAAAAGATTGGACCAGGGAGACGAAGAAAAAAAAAGCGAGTATGTATTATATTTTTTAGCACAAGCAATATCGGAGTCAAGTGATCGAGAAGAGGTGAAATGAGGCTGTTTCTGAGGCCCTACCGCACCGACACTCTACAGCAGCATCTCGATAGCGATCATGGCTCGCGATCTGAACATGTACGTTAACGTTATTATTCCTCTTTGATCGTTTCTCCCCCTTGTGTGATGTTCTCTTCTGAGCCCGGCATCGCAGCGAAGGAGATTCGATTCGCGTGGCCGTTCAAGCCACACGAATGGATGCTGTCATTTTGCTACCGTTATCCATCTCTTCTCTCTCCGCGCTGTAAACTGCTACTGAGCTCGAACCACTACCGAACTACCCAAAGGCCAGCGAACAGCGTTTGGACCTGTGTGATCTGTCATTTATCCGATTCCCGCAACAAATCAATTCCGACCTCTCTGACGTACATACAGGGGTCTTAATCTCCTAATCAACGGGAACGACGACGGCGGCAGCAGTGGGACTTTCTGCCCCTGCGTCTTAATGGTGTAGTCACATGCAAACTCTTAGATTGTGAGCTGAGACCGTTTGTTGTTGTATTTACTCACACGCGCGCACAAGCACTTCTTGACCATAGTGATTGAATTGTGTGGTGCTGCAAGAGACAAGCCCCAATCATTAGGGGCGTGAAATCAATTCCGATGGAATAATGCCCCTTCTCCACGGCACAACATCAGTGCGGCCAAGCGGCAGCAAATGAGTTCAGACCGGATGGCCGCCAAGATAAACGGTCATTTCTTGTATTTCTTTTTTTTTTTTACGTTGTCTCTACCGATTGCCGACCATTTCCTCCCGCTAAAGTTCTCTTTCGCTGTCGATCTGCACTGAAACACACGCGCACACAATACACAGTATATATCAATTACGCCTTGATAGCTTTGTTTGTCTCGAAATTGAGTATTATTAGATGGCTTAAAAGCTTGGGCTTCCGGATTTCGATTGTTTTTTTCTTCTCTTTCTCCGCTGCCAACGGCATAGGTTAGGTGGGCAATGCTTGTCTATGGTCGGACTGTTTAAGGCTTATTAGCGATGATGAGGTTTTGGTTTCGATGATGATAATCATAGATACGACCCGAATGCCAGGACTTGTCCGACAAATGGACGGTGCTTGAAACAAAAGCGCGTCCAGTTACTGGTAATTGGCGTGGCTTGTTTGTATCGATCGGCTAAAATTGCCTACCACTGGTGGAAAGGCAGCACGACCAGGTAAGCAGATGGCATAAGAAAGTTGGTCAAATATTGATTTTAAATTTCAGGGGATGGATGAAGATTGATGGAGTTAGATATGCCAAAATTCTTCCTGAGCAGCCGAATATAATCAGTGGTGTTTTGATTTTTTCTCCAAGCATAGGTCAAGCGGGTGGAGATCCTTATCAACTTTTTTCATGGTTTTTTTTTTGTGTTGCCGAATGGTTATTGGTATATCATGGACAGCGATTTATGAGATTCAAATTATCGATTTTATTTCTTCATTCAACAAAAACATTTTTTTAGCGGTGCCGGTGTTGTAGTGGGAAGTAAAGTCGTTGGTCCTCGGTTCATGAGTTGATGCGTCGATAGGTAGGGTCCCTGGCGTCGGTAGCATTAGTGCTCAGCACGGAAAACAAGATCAACGGAAAACAAATCAAGAACAAAAAAAAAAAAAACATTTATAAAATGTAATTTTTCCCAGGACATTTCAATTCATGCTTTCCGAAGATAAACAGATTCATGATCTTTGGATGCTAATTTGTTAAACATTCTGACCATGTTCGGGCTCAACAGTGCAGTCTTAATTCATAAATTAAGAATATTTGGGAGAACGCAAGTTTCGAAAATCTGCAGAACAAGCTGAAAGAATCCAGATACCTTGCACCCTAAGTCATGAAAGGTCAAGGATTATACAGTAAAATACATTTGAAGCCCTTAAAAAGGAAAATATCAAAACATTTATCATTTCTTGTGGCCATTTGTGGTTTCATGGAGGAAACTTGTCTGCACCGATTTGTTCTTATGAATAGATGAAAAACTTTTTAGCCATGAAGATGAAAGATGATTGGTCTACTGTAAATCATTTAAAAAATGACTGCTCATACATGTCAATCCTTCCAGCAGAACGCTTTTCGTAAATGCTGATAACATAATTTTTTTCGTGGTGTACCTCTATGTACCTCACCTCTATGGTAAAATGGTCCAGCGCGGATCTTCGTTACTTTCCCATTACTAATTTTGACATTTTATGTGCTAAAATGCTAGTTCAAGTGCTGAACTAGCATTGCTGCTGGTTAAATTCATGAGTTGACAATGGAAAAGCTATGAAAAACAGTGGCTCTGCCAACTTACGCCTGGGGTGCGTTTTGACCATCCTATCCTACTGGTCAAGTTCTCTTTTTTAAGGTATCCTGTTGATAGACGGCAAATTTTTCGAAAATCTTCTTAAAATGCTCCAAAACCATCACCAAAATGATGTACCAATCACGTACCTTCCGAACCTCATGTTATTTTTAACGTACCTCAAAATTCTCCATACCTTCTTATATAAAAACTTTTAAAAATACATGATATGTTGAATTTAACAACGGATTCGCCCGAAATCATGTGAAAAACATACTACTACAGTGCATACTACGTTACCTTATGAGCAAAACTGTGTTTTAACACTCCGAACATTATGCCTCCAGTAAAATGTGTAACGGAAAACTGGCAATGTATGAAAAATCATAGCCCAGCCATTTTTAGACGAGAATGTCCAAGCTACTGGCGCTATTTAAAACTCCAAACCCTGCAATCTGATGCTATCATAATTTTAAGCAATGTCAGGAATGCTCATGGACCCCCGACATTTGCCAGAAAACTTACTACTAACTCAAGGTGTTTTCCAATAAGCCTCGAAATTGCATATTTTTGATCATATTTTAAATTCAGTCCTCTATATCCGTAATACGCATACGAGACTCAAACCTTTGTAGACTACTTTTCAAATATTAAAAATCTATCATCACCATCGTGGTGCACAAAAATATTGTTTGCAGTGCTACAATAATTATTAAAAAGTCGTAATGGCAGCTACCCATACAAAAAAAAATCCGTTAAGGATAATTTCATCAAGATACAAAATTTGTCAATTCATTAAAAAAAACTAAGATCACTGTATAACTGTTTAAAACACAGTTTGAATGTGTGAAATGCAGTCTCTTAAATTATGTAAGTGTTGCTGAACGTTTGATATGTCTTGGTATCGAATTGAAAACATTAATTCCTTTATAATATAATGAATTTTGTGAAGCACAAGTCAAGAAATGTGGTGTTCTTATTTCAGCCGCGTTTCTAGTATTATATCTATGAAAGTCACTTCCTCTTTTTAATTCGATCGCACAAATATCGAGGCAGCAAACCGTTAACTACTCTAAAAATGAACACCATAGTCAAATACACAATTCTTTGCCTCACCGACAACCATTGTAAGGCGTCCAGCATCAAAATTGAAGAAGTGAATCTATTACATCTCAAAATCAAACGCATGATTTTACTCTGCAAGCGCTGTAATCTCAATATTTGTGTTTAATTTGGCCAAAAATAAAATGGAAGGGCAAAAGTCTAGATGAGGAGAGATGATTGATTTGTATAGCTGTATTTTACTGGCAATAGTTAAATCGTTTTTCAGTAGACGTTGAATTCCATATTTCTTGGCAATTTTCTTGATGACATTGTCAATGTGAGAGATGAACTTAAGTTTGTCATCAATAATCACGCCAATATATTTAATCTCGCGAACGCGATCAATAGTCTCATCATCAATTACAACAGTGACTTTCTCATTTACTCGATTCCGCGAAATTACCATAAATTTAGTTTTACTTGTTTTCAATTTCAACTGCTTATACTTCAATCATCTACTTAGAGAACGTGAATCTTCATTCAAGTGTAAAACGGCATCATCTAAATCCTTAACTGCAATGAATAACACAGTATCATCTGCAAAAATATTAATGTCGCAAAATCGTAAAACACGTCGAAATATACATAATAAATAACAGGGGCCCTAATACACTTCCCTGGAGCACTCCAAGGTTATTCCCCAGGGGACTGGAAACAGAATAATTAAAAACAGTCCGTTGAGTTCTGTCAGACAAATAGCTTTCAAACCATTTATATGCAGTACTCGTAATTCCAAAGCGCTTGATTGATCTTAACAATAAGGGCCTAGAAATTGTTTCAAAAGCGCGTTTCAGATAAAAAAAACAGCAACAATCGTATCTTTACACTGCAAGTTATTTTTCCATTTTGATAATACCAAATTCGCCGCAGTTTCACAAGAATGATCGTCTCGATACCCTGATTTTTCTGGTATCAACAAACTATTACTAATTAAATATTCCAACAGCTGGCTTTTAACAACACTCAAATTTTCTCTAATGTGTGCAACATGTTGATGGGACGAAACTTTTCGGCTTTAAACGTTCCAGCAACTTTTTGAATAGGAATCACTAAGGATTACTTCCAAATTTGTAGCACATGTCCAGTTTGAAATGATTAATAAGGTCCTAAAAGAAATTCCATAATTCTTTGCTGTTCTTTTTATGCTGATCAATCTTCCTTTGAACATATTCACAACGAGTTTTCTTTATCGATTGTAATTACTTATAAGGCGCGATTGTGTAAATATAAAAATGATTGCCGTTATTTGTTCTACAAAACTTGTTGAACAATTTGTCCCTTTTCCGTTTAAGACGCAAAATATCGAAGGGTTCAATCTCAAGCTCCATCACATAATATAGCTTTTCTATGCATCGGATTTATTCCTAATGTGTGATAAAGCCTATTGAAATTCGGATAAAGGAACGAGTACGTAAAAAAATATTAGCTTTAGGAAAGACGTGTTAATCGGAAAGCTATAACAAGTCCTTCTCAAGAGTAGCTGTTATTGTAGTAATTCTTGGTCGTAATTGTTTTGTGCAATAAGGAGCTCGGTTGCCTTGTGGTGACCGATTTTGCTTACTATACTCTGAATCGTTTTTTTTTCATAATATGATGTAAAGCGTATAGAAAATCGGTTGAAGGGCCGGGTACGTAAAAGAAGTAGTATTTGAGTTTTAGGAAATCCAAATCAAATCCTTCTAAAGAGCAGTTGTTGTCGTCGTCGGTGAGAACGCCGCCGGGATAACAAGTTGAACGGGAACTTGATCGTACTTGTGTTGGAAAATAAGGAGCTCGGTGACCAAGTGGCGACCGATTTTGCTTACTGAGAAAAAGGCCGCTCCTTCGCGATATTGAATCGTTAGCGCATAAATCCAGCATAAAGTTTTCACAACGAATCCTGCTGCAATCCCTTTTATCCAACATCTCAGTGATATCTCGTGGAAGTGCAGAGGTGTTCTCGGCTTTCATTAAGCGAGTATTACATCAAGATATTCCTACTCATTCTTTTCTTGACCAGCATTCGGACGTGGCCGGCACGGGTATTGCCTAATTTTAGATCCCCAGTCACATTGGGGATGATTGCTAGTCCCAATGAGTGTGTTGAACGTTTGCGAATTAAATGAGGAACTCGGTACTTACTCATCCTACAGCTCATAAGCCAAATATTAAAAGTCGAAGGTAGTTTTTCAATAAAAATTTTAAAAGTATGACTTCACCGGAGCAAGCACGTTGCGATTCGATCCTGCATGCTCGAAATGAAAATCCCGGTCTATTCCGGCTCGTGCAAAACATGATGGGCCGTGTACAAAGAAAATTTCGAGCAATGGCCTATAGTAAGACTGAAACAAGCCCCGTAACGTGGGTAGATTACCTTTTCGTGGTACGTTACGGGATGTATGATCTACCACCGATGCCTAGTCCTGACTACATCAAACTAGGGTAACAGGATTTTTCAGTAATCCAAGGAACACATCTTAGTCCTTGTTACTTTTTATGCCTTGTTGATAGTGACAAGACTCGGGTTTGTCCACCGAGGATGATCTTGAAGCAAGAAAAAATGAGTTGGTTAGTCTTCATCTATGTGATTCCTAATCTTCTATTCGCTGTTCCCTAGTTTGAAGTGGTTAAGACTAGGGTTCTGATGCATGGTCATTATCGGTGTCATTCCTTAATTTTGTTGCTAAGGAATTCAATTTTGACTGACAAAGGAGCCCGCCTTTGAAAGGTGTTTCTCCGAAGGATATAAATAGCGGGACCTTTCAATTAGAGTTGGATCCTTGCGATAAATGCGAGAATAACAACTGTAAAAAATCGAATACTTCATCATTTGTCATTTTTTTCGTATAAATGATGGAGTAATATGACATGCACTAAACTAAGGACACGGGATATACTACAATAGATCAAATTACTGGTCGCAGTGGTGTTAGGTCCCGAACAGAGAAAAAAAAAAGACTGAAACAATGGTCTTACAATAAGTATAATACCTACTTATATATAGCTGTTACATTGATCTATGAAAAATATAACACATTTTTAAACCCCAACAAGATTTTCGTGTCCGCATTTTTCGTGGTCAACTTTTACGTGTACCAATTTTGTAAATTTGTTCACAAATTTTCTCATACTCATGTTTCCTGCTCATCATATCTGCTCTGCTTATCAGTATCTTCTCTTCAAATAGAAGCTTCTTTTGGAGACCAAATTGTGATTATAACCGTTGCTGCCTTAATAAAGAGGAAACCTACTAGCTCGAATTTTGCGACGACAACACTGTAGCTCGGTAATTAAATCTATTTTATTTGGTCTTATTTAATAATTCATCACTTTTTATTATGCTCAAGGCATACAAAACCAAACTGATAATAACCATGCTCCTCCCCTGATCTCATCCTTCAAACATGAAGAAGCTCTAACCTTGAGTAAGCCACAGTATTCGGCCCAACTTCTACCTAAATTTAAGAGGTAGCCACGACTCGGTAAAGCTCCAGACATTGAGCATGTTAAACAAATTAAACTAAAAAATACAAACCATGAAAATGTATCTGGACGTGGATTTTTTTTCTTCAAATATTGACATAGCCGTGAACAAATAATTAAACTGATTTTAATATAAAAATAATTAATGATTTTTTTTATGGATCAATAAAGTTATCATAAAGACATTTCCCTTTCCACAGTTGAATATGCTGTATACATACTAAATTACTAATTAAACAAAAAATAAATTATGTAATAGAACAAAAAAAAAAGTTTCTATTAAATTTTGTAAAATTATATAGTTAAAAAATATAAGCTAACATTTTAATAAATAATATAAAACAATATTTTTAGGAACACCACTGCCATTTGGCCCGACGTAGTCTCTGGAACTCAGCAATGACATCAATCTAGTGAAATTTCAACTTTCATTATGAATTTTAGCCCGAAATGATTGAGAAATATACAAAATGCAGCTTTAAGTTTGTTCATCGAATACAGTAATTTAGAAAAGCAAGTTTAGAAAGGTTGGGCAAGCCTGTCTTAACCCATGCTTTGTTCCATTCGCCATTCTCTAGATAGCAACACAACCGGAACAAATTCAAGATCAGTTATTCTAACTAAACATTTCCGAAAAAACCGACCATGAAATGACAGCAGCTTAAACAAAAAAACTAGGCCACAAAACGCAACTTTTGCTTTATCTTAATCTCCTTCTCGACACTGCAGAGAGCGTTGATTCTGATCGTATTTTGCGCACATTCTCCACTGTCGTTTCATCAAATCGAAACCAGGGCGACAACCGGATGGAGAGCAGGAATGTCCACCAGCAGAACAGGGTGGAAAAGAAGAAAAAAGCACACTCACTAAATCCCCGCTGCATGCACTCAAGTGCTCATACGTTCACAACAAACCCGGGGCATGAAATTTATAGCGGAAACATATGCTATTAATGTGAGGCTTGCTGGAAGCGTCTCTCAGAGTTTCTTCCAAGTCTCCTGTAGCATATTACTGTGTATGTTTTCATCTCCGAAAAAACATGTTCATAGATTTTATGTGCTTGCGTGGAAAAGCTTTCGTTGCCAACAGCCAACGGTTGCATAAATTAAACCTCTATTAAGACCCCAGAAAGACGCGTTCCGGATTTTTTGTTCAGCATCTCTCGCTTCCTGAGTTCAAGTCAAGCCAGTTACGCACTTTTCACCGTTGGCATTGGGTTGGCTGACGGCTTCGGAAAACAGGAAGATGAAAGTTTCTCCACAGCTTGTTGCTGTGTACCTAATAGTCATAATTCGGTGAAACCGATACTTCCCCGTTTTCGGAAATGATTGAAAGCAACATTTTTGGAATTGTTCAATTTATGGCGCCTAATCTTATCGGTCGTGCCTGGAGTCATGCCAGCTTAAGTACCTTGCTCCTATGTTTATTCTACAGCACGAGCGTTCAAAGCGCACCAGAAGAATGCCAATCCAAAAACAATCGCCCCGTCCAAATATAGCCTGTCTGTGTTTAGATAATTCAAATTGACATGATCGCCGCCACACTTGGACTTGGAAACTCCACCAATTTGCTAAGTAATTTCATTAACCTGGCCTGTCATTTTGCCCCTCCCCGATCCGTCACCATCTACCTCTGCACCCCAAGACCAGTATGGATAGAGTCCATTATTATAGAGCAAAGCGCGAACCCAGTCAAAGTACGCTCTATGGCTTCAACTGCGTGAGTCCCACCTGACGTGGGCGCATGGAAAAATATATTTTTTGCCTTTTCTTCTTTAAATCACTAACAACGACGACGACGACGACGACGTTGGTGAGGACCAGTCAGTAGGAAATATGTACGGCACAAACAGCAAATTGCTTTTTTACGTCGTGCGTCAGTTCTCCGCGAGAGTGGACAATCGCCATCAAACGCCACCTCTCGATGGTAATACAAACCGCAGCATGGTATGACGACGTACTTTGCCCTGCCGTAAGGTTGACCAGTGAACAACCGAAAAACGAGTACGAATCATACGGCAGTGGAGCCGAAGGAATGTCAAAAATGTCACAAAAGTTTCGGTCACGATAAAGATATTGGGGGGACACCCGGACTGGCCTTTGGCTGCTGAGCGGAGGTGGAGTGAAATATGATTTTTAATGTGGCCCACTGACAAGTAACAATCATTTTACAAAGCATTGCGCCTTTTGACAGCTTACATTGCCGTTGACAAACTACGACCAGGTGTCGACTGATTGCGGGTCGCTGTTAATTGTGATAAATTTCATTATGCTTCTTTCAGTTCGAGCCGGTGTTTAGCATTCTTGATTGCATAAATAAATGGCACGGAGTACGTTTTAGGTTTCGAGCACAAAATTTTTTTTTTTTTTTTTCAATAATGGGGCATTTTTTTGTTCAAGATTCAGTGCGTTTGTGGAGTGAACCGTTGTCTACTTTGCTGCAAATAACGTATTCGATTTAAAGTTAATTCCTGAACACGTCAATGTAAGGTTGAATTTGTTAAATCCTCTGCATATGGTTGATACAACCAATGTAACGGCAGTTCTTGCAATGAAATGCAGCGTGCAAGTTAGTTTTTTCCAGAATGCATATTTTTGTATAAAACCTTCACGAGATGTTTTTTTTGCCTTTGCGGGAAAAAAAACTTTGTTCTTATTTTTCGATAATTTGTTGTGATAAATTGTTTAAAAACCTTCCGTCGAACACGTTACTGAACCTGTTCATGTCGCTAAACACTGCAAATTATGCATACTTTACATACACATCTGAAATACAATCATACATTTCCGGTTGGGTGTATGGCAACAAGTTCAAATTTCATCCCCGAACATGTCACGAATGACTTTAAATGTGCTAAATTACCTAATAATGGACAGGAGTAATCGTACCGTGAGGTGTCAAAGTTTCGTTAACACCATTATGGTTAATATTTTGACATTTTTTTTTGATAGAAAGAGTTTGTGTTCTCAAATGGTGTACCTGGAAGAAAATCTTTTTTTTTAAATAATCAGTATCGCTGAAACACCAACCAAACGAAAGCTTCGACTCACCCCTTTAGAATGAGACTAGTAAGAAAATGTTCTATCGGGAGGTCTAGACCAATTTTTACTGCCCAAAAAATTTATGGAAAAATGACTCCCGATCGAATATTTTGAAACTAGACTCAAATGAAAGAGAAGCACCTAACATTTCGTTTGGTGGATGTTTCAGCGAAACTGATATTTTTATACGAATGTTATTCTACCAGAAGCATCACGTTCGTGATTAAATTTCTCCTAAAAAAATTGTTTTGATACTGTTTGAAGCAATGCAAACTCTCATTTAGATTTTTCAGAATTTTATAAAATTTGAAACAGGAAAAAATAATGGAGCAGCGTAACAGTTTTCACTCCCTTTCTTCGAAGCGAACGAAACCATCGAGCGAGTGCTTGACAGGAGAAAAAAAAATGATTGACTGTAACCAGATCCCCGAAAACACAACAACGAAAGGAATCTGCGTCTGTCGAGGACGGTCGGGAGAACGTAAAAGGTCAACTCTCATCATCATCTTCATCAGGCTTCTTTCGTTTGGCTGTTTTCGAGGTTTACCGCAGATGAGATGTAATTCAATCTCACTCTTCGATTAACTTTTACCAACCTCGCACCACCAATGCCGACGCACTGGCGATGTGTGTCAGCAGCGCTAAATAATCCTCCAACTTGTCCCAGCTGCTTGCCTTGCGGTGACAAAGAGTAGGTATGCGGTGCAGAGCGGCAAAAGATTGACTTGATATCACTTCCATTTTTTTGTAACTCCACAACCCTTCCTTCTAAGCATCGTTGTAAGCCTTCATCGCTGGGAGAGCTAGGCCGAAACAGGACAGACACAGTGCGGTTGGGTGGTGTTGTTGCATTTTTGACCTGGGTCGGGATGTTGTTTTAATTCGATCGCATGATTGAAGCCCTGATGATGGTCGGAGACAAAAACCGCAAACTTTTTGAAACGAGGCTTGCCTCTTCATACGATTATTGGTGTAGCCACAGCACAACCGGGCTAGGAAAAGTTGATTGCTAGAGGCATTCGAGAAGTTGCGTGTCTTGTTTTTTAGCCGAGGCTCTCTCGACAGAAGTGCTGCGGATGGCAGCAAAGATTGAACACCTCTGGTTAAAGTCTGGAATAATTTTCAAAACCGCAGCTTCTTCGTCAGTTTTCATCAGAGTTTGGTGAACATTGGATCGTGTTGGTTCGAGCAACAAACGATGCCAACAGATTTGCTGCAGTTGCGAGAACGAGGATAGAGATTTTTGCTTCACCGCTGTTTTCCGTATCGTAAGAGATGCTATACAGAAGATTTTGCAATGACCACAAGAACCACTACCGGTATTCTCGAAGTTGTGCTCATCCGGGAAGTCGAATGGGGTTGTGCGTTTCTAGGAGGTTTAATTACTGCGCATAATAGCCTGGTTGCAGTTGGTCACATGATTCGTTGGTGCTTCAAGTAAGCCTGCATGGGTGGTTCTTACTCTAATTACATTGAGATGCCATGTAATAGGGAGGTAAGCATATCATCATGCAAATTCCTGAACTTCATGTTCATCCAAAGGTATTTTCTATAATGATATATACCTTTGAATGAGGGTTTAACATAAACAACGATACACCCAACCCTGATATGATAGTGGCAACTCAATTTTCATTTCAAATCGACTTCGTTGTTATGGTAAAAAAAAACAATATTTACAATTGATGTATTCAGCAAAAAAAAGAAAGGAATCCAAAATGGCGCAGTGGCAACATTCCATATCTCTAACGTCAAAGCCACGAGTTTAAATCTCATTTCCGGACAACCCGGATAAAAGGGAATAGCAAAACCAAAGCAAAATAATATCAAATTGTACCATAATTGGTAAGTTAACAAGTTAATAGCTCATTCTACTATTAAAGCATTTTTTTTTCTTTGCTTTGTTTTCCGTCGATATTGTTTTCCGTGCTGTGCACCAATGCTATCGACCCATCAGTTCATTAACCGGGGACCAACGGCTTTACTTCTCTTCTGAACGAGGGCGTGATCAGAGATGTTATGCCTCAGAACATCCCGGCGGCGCCAACTGGGATTGAACCCAGGCCTACTGGGGTGAGAGGTAATCAAGCTTACCACTACACCACAAGCTCCGCTACTATTAAAGCATGATTGCCCCGTAACGTGGGTAGATCACCTTTTCGTGGTATGTTACGGGATGTAAGATCTACCACCGATTCCTAGTCCTGACTACTTCAAACTAGGGGAACAGGATTTTTCAGTAATCCAAGGAACACATCTTAGTCCTTGTTACTTTTTATGCCTTTTTGATAGTGACAAGACTCGGCTTTGTCTACCAAGGATGATCTTGAAACAAGGCAAAAAAAAATGAGTTAGTTGTCTTCATCTATGTGATTCCTAATCTTCTCTTCGTTGTTCCCTAGTTTGAAGTGGTTAAGACTAGGGTTCTGATACATGGCCAATATCGGTGTCATACCTTAATTTTGTTGCTAAGGAATCCAATTTTGACTGACAAAGGGGCGCGCCTTTGGAGGGTGTTTCAACACTCCGAAGGGTATAAATAGCGGGACCTTTCAATTAGACTCGGATCCTTGCGATAAATGCAAGAGTGGCAACTGTAAAAAAATCGAATGCTTCATCATTTCTCAATAGTGATGGAGTAATACGACATGCACTAAACTAAGGACACGGGATATACTACAATAGATCAATTTACTGGTCGCAGTAGTGTTAGGTCCCGAACAAAGGAAATAAAAAAGCATGATTTGCTATTGTTTTGATATGTTGGTAGCATTCATTCAACAGCTTATTTTGATCTAATGCCAGAATAAGGTATTATTATGTCATTAAATTGATAAATTTAAACAACGTACCAATAGCTTGATAAGGTATAATAGCGAAGTGTTATAATAATTTGCTATGATTTTTATACTCTTTACATATAGTAGTATAAAAGTATAAAAGATATGGCAACAACTGACTTTGTTTTGCATTTTTTGAATTGTTTTTTTTTTATTTCACTGAATCAAGCTAAGTATATAATCACAGTAGGCATTGGTTATCAGGATAAGTTCATTTGTTTACATCATGGCTTCACCGGAGCAAGCACGTCGCGATTCGATCCTGCACGCTCGAAACGAGAATCCCGATCTATCCTACTAAGTGCCTTGTCTGGAGCAGCATGAGGTGAATTGCCTATTCTGGCCGGACTTGGCAAGCTGCCAGTACTCAAATTCTACCATACAGTGGTACAGCGAAAATGGGGTCACATTCCAAGGAGATCAATCCGGCTAATTCTCCGGAACTAAGGCCAATTGAGGAATACTGGTCAATTGTAAAGCACATACTGAAGACAAAGGGTGATACTGCAATTGACTTGAAGGATTTCCAGCGAAAATGGAATTTGGCAGCCAAACAAGTGGAAACGCCAAACAAGTGTACGAAGAAAAGTTCGAGCAATGGTCTATGGTAAGAAGGAAGACTGAAGCAATGGTCTTACAATAAGCATATAAATGTACAGCTGTTTCATTGAACTATGAAAAAAAAATGCATTTTTAAACCCCAACAAGATTTTCGTGTCCGGATTTTTTCGTGTTCAGCCTTTATGTATGAATGTAAGTTCACAGTCCTAGAAACATTGAAATGCTTCTGAAACAAAGAAAAGATTTCATAGCCTTGGACAAAAAATTTGACTTGCAGCTAAACAAAAATAATAAGCAATGCAATTGAGAAGAGAAATGCAAGGACATTCCAATGAGGATCTGTGACAAATTTAAAAAATAATTTACGAAATTTAAAGGGAATTTTTAGAGGATGATTTGAAAATTGCAGAGGAAGTTCTTGAAAAAAATGCTGAGAATTCCTAGATATGCATGCTTAGATTTTCAAGACAATTTTAAGATGAACTTTAAAGAAATGTTTAACAATATTCGATGAATAATTTTCTAAACGGTTCCAAAGAGAATTATTTAGATCAGTGGTGCTGAGCTGAAGGCATATGACGGGCCGTATTGCATGTTTTTACGTTAAGTGCGAGCCAAACTCGGCACCGTAGTAAGAGGATGACTAAAACACCCATAGGAGACAAGATAAAGGGACAATTCAAAATTGCATTAATAACAATTTAATTTTCTAGATCTTGAACAAAACTTAGATCGCGAATCATTAAAAATATTGTTTCTATAAAACTGTAACAGACTTTATGAGCTTTAAAATTAAGTTAATATTTTAAAGCTGGTTATTTCGAAATATTTCCAAGGCCTCATTGAGACTTAATTTTTCCAAGCTATAGAATCATGAAAATTATCCGAAGGCTATGCTGAACGCCTTTTGGAAAGTGAAAGATTGTAGTTAGAAATACATTTAGAAACCAAGAGCTAGAAAAAAATGGGATCTGCCCAGACAACCAGAATGCACGTATATTCAAAGTTGTTTTTGTGATATACAAACATATATACAAACAAACAATTCGTATATAATGCAAAGAAATGGCTTATACGTACAAAAGTGGAGGCCATATACGTGCATATTGTATATTAATTTTAAAGGAGTTGATTTAACATCATATGCGATTTAATCTGTAAAAACAAATTCATTTTGAAAAGTCTTACGATGTAATCTGATTTAATTTGTGATACAGTACAACGGAAAAATGAGTCATCGCATATAAGTCGGAAATTTGCATTCTATACGATTTAACTTAAACATAATGCGAGGTATGCCATTCTTATATGCGATTTTGACTTATACTGTAGCAATTTACGATACTGTCTGTTCATTGTTATACGACTTCTGGTTGCCTGGGTGTCTTGAGCTTGGATAAATTCATAGGATCAAATTAAAATGGAATTTCGATGAGAATTGGCATAATCCAAAGGTTATTCCGAAGAGAACTCATAGGGAATTCTGGAAAGTATTCTTTATGAATTCCGAGGAGACTAGATAGTAATTTTGAAAAAAAAAAATTAAAAGGCTTTGCGAGGTAAGGTTCAGGAAAATACTTGAGCAATTTAAAGGTAGTTATAAGTAGAATTACTTGGAAATTCTGAATGGAATTCAGAGGATAATTCCAAAAAAATATCCAAAACTCCACAATTAATTTCAAAAGAATTGTGATAATAATTCGAAAGGAATCTGTATCTGAAGCTAAATCCATTCCAAAAAAAATCTTAAAAAGAATTTAATATTTTCGACAGCGACAAAGAGAGGTTATTTAACAGAAGTTTTAAGTTAAAATCCATGGAAGTTAATACTCACAACATCTGAAAGTGTATGGAAGTTTTAAAAAGAATTCAACAGAATATAAAATATTTGTAACGGAATTTGAGGAAAATTTGAAAGAAATTGTGATACAAATTATAACGGGAATTGAATGAAAAAATCAAAAGAAATTTTAAAAACATTAAGAAGGAATTTTGAAAATAATTCTGAGGATGAAAAGCAAGAAGTTCTAAAAGAACTCTCAAATGAAATTGAAGGGAATCTTAATTTGATAAAAGATAGATTCCTACATTCCACAGACTGGAAGTATTCTGCGGGCCGCACAAACTCACTCCATTGGATGAGCACCACTGTTTTAAAGGACAACATAATCATTAATACGGTGTATCAACTGACATTACGTTGCTTTTACTGCATTTGTTTATTTGTGTGGCCATAAAAATTACATGAGATTTTCGACATGATTGAAGTGCATCCTCTTGGATGTAATATTAAAATTTATTTTGTTCTGTGTATAATTGTGTTTTAATTTATATAATATTATAGACTTAATTCTAAGAATTTCCTAGAGATGATTCCAAAAGGGGTATCTATAGAATATTGCAGGCTTTTAGGTACAAACATTTCAATGTAATACCAGAGAATAATAACATTATTCATGGGAAAGCAAATCTGATGTTATCTTGGGATGATTGTAAGTAAACTCTCAAAAAATCCCGAAGGTATCCAATGAACAACTATCTTCTAGAAATGTAGAAATTATCTACATAGTTAATTCAAATTTTGAAAATTTGCTCAGGCTCCGGGCATAGAAATTCAAGATTCAGAATTTTGTAAATAGCTTTTAAAACTCTGATAATTCGAACAATCGTTAAGACTTTATGCTTACACAATAATTAAGATACCGGTCTAGGAAAACTCTGAGTCACACGGCACGAGTTGGACCCCATTATAAGTCTGATTGGTAAAATCCTCTTAGAATTTAAAAGAAAATATGTGACTCCGAAATACCTGAGCCTAATGACTTTTTCTTATGATTCTCTATCCCCGATTAAGAAAAATTAAATCGTTGAGTTAAGTGTTTCAACTCTGAAAAGCACAAGTCTCAAGAGGAGCTTCTAAACGGACGCGAAAATTTTCCAGTTGTCATATTTTTCGTCTGCATTTTTTCGCCGCGTTTTTTTTTATCGATATTTGTTTGAAGGCACTTGATAACATTTGTCTAGAAAGTGCGGGAGTTATTGAAGGCTATTTCCATGTGTATTTTTAAGGGAATTCCGGTCATGTGAGCTGTGATTCGGTTTTCCCGTTATTTTCGGTTCCATCGTGAGATTAGTATTTTCTAGTGCTTAGTTCAAGAGTAAAATTTACGGGTTTTTATTACCTCTGATTTTTCGGAGCAGCTGAATGCTGAAGATTCGGAAACCAGTAGCAGTTCTGGTGTATTTATGTTTCTGAGCTGAACAAGAAGGATGATGAAGATGCCCAGCGGCACATCTATCGGTAGAGGCGTTGCTGTTCTTTTGTTTCTGCTGCTTACAAATCGAAGACTCTGCGATTTGGACCTTGTACAGCAAAACATTTATTTTGATATCACATCAAAGTGGATGCACTTCAGTCGGACAAAATTCTCAAAATTACAATTAACTGCATTTGTTTGTTTTTGTGGCCTTGGAAATTACATGAGATTTTCAACATGACTGAAGTGCATCCTCTTGGATGTGATGTTGAAATTTTTTTTTGCTGTGTATCATTTTTGAGGGATCGGTGAGATCATTCCGTACACAGCAAAACATAAATTTTGGTATCGAGAGGGTACACTTCAGTCATGTCGAGGGTGTCATACCCAGATACCCAGTTAAGGGGAAGTTCACGGCTCCGGGAAAATAATTACGTTTTGATTTTTTAAAAAAGTATTGGAGAGGGGTATCAGAAGTCTAAAGCCGTCACATGTTTTCTGATTTTTTAAGGAGAGCTCATGTGCAAAAGAATTTTGATAGGTCATCATGGCATAAACTTAAAAAACCACAAAACAGCGATCTTTCGGTTTTGCTGAGTGCCATTTTTTTTAATGATGAGACGGGAAACATGTTTTTCCATATGAATTTTCTCAGAAAACTAAGGAGGGAACTGATTCTCTTGGATTTTTGATGCCTTTTCCCGGTATTTTTGGAAAAATAAAAACGCGCCGAAAAAGAAATGTTATTTTCGGTTCGGTGAACTTCCTCTTAGAGATGCCCACAAATCTAGCGTCTTTTCCCTTCTTTTCATTTCCTTCATCTCTTTTCAGAAAGCGAGTATGGCTAGGACAAGTTAGTGATCCTGTCCGAACCCTTAAATGAAGATGGAGCATTTCTTAATATTATTTTAGACTAGATGCTCCCAACGACCAATGATTTATAAATAACAATACAACGGAACGTACGGTACGAGATGTCCACGTTTCATCCATTTGTTGGTTTCATAAGCCCGATGTTTCTGAATCATCTTGCTGCACAGTAGGCCTGGCCGTTTTGATATATTTTGAGCATCTCTGATGTGAACTCTGGTCAGCTGGTGAAAAACTAATGTCGTTTTCGTTTTTGCGGTGAAGCTACACCGGTGCTACACTGCCGTACACCGAAATATTTTAGGGTGTAGATATAGGATGCACCTTTGTTTACAAATAAATGATGTTGAGTTGTCAAAGACTCGCGCTTATTCCTGCTTACACTACACCAGTGCTACACCGCAAAAACGAAAACGACATAACAATATTTGTGATTCTGTCAAAACCATCACCGTTACAGTCTGTTCGCATATATTCTAGTCAAAATGTATGCCCTGATAATCAATGAAACTTTCTAACTAAAGTGTGCTACCAAATCAAGCGTTTTGGCGTAATTTTTTAAAGGCAAATTCTTTACTCTCAACATTAGTGGTAAAAAAGTGAATTTTAGTGACTAAATTTTATATAATAGTGACTTTTTAGCAAAAGTGACTTTTTAATGCTTGACTTGAAAATAGTGACTTAGCCTCTGTAAAGTGACCAGCCTTGCGCTTCTAATAGCATTTTTTCAGCGTCGCGCACACATATGACGTGTTTTTTGCTTACGCTTTTTTTGCTGCTTGCTTCTCTATCCATTCCAACATACAGAAAAGTCTAAAACAGTTTGAAAACGTTTTTACAGCGGTCCAAACTTCTCAGGTGAGTGTGACTATTGTCGGCAGCTTCTTTTTCTTCGGCAACCAACTGCTTGTTACTTAGCCGTTCTATTATCGGCAGCTCGAAATTAGCCGTATTTTGAAGTGCGTATATTGCATTTTAAGAAAAATCTGGTATAACAGGATTGCTCAGTCGTTTGAAATACATTCCAAAATGTTTTATGGAAAAATATAGTTAAATTAACGTTTAAATTTTGATTATCGAAAACAGTCAACGGGTGCCAAAGCCGACATTCCTTCCTACGTAGCAAGTCGCTTAAAATTCTTAAAAATAAATTAAATTCGAAAGTTTTTGTAAACAAACCTTAATCAGTGTGTTTGTGGTTAAAACATGTTTCGCATAAAATGCACGTTCCTTCGTAAATTCTAAAAAAAGACTTTGTAAAAACCGCGTAACAAAGGCGTAAAAATAGACATTAGTTTTAATCGGTTCACTCCATCCCGCCTGGCCAACAAATCACCTTAACAAGGTGATATATTACCCAAATCTCAGCGTAGAATTGGAACAGCACTTGCTCAACGGCCACACCGTTCTGAAAAAAAAATAGTAAATTACGATGACCCCGGTCCAGCACTTAGGCTTCAGCTAAACCCCACACGCAGTTGGAGAGTGGTCGGGGAAGAGAAATGATTCAATTAATTTCGCATCTTTATTTTAAAATTCATTCAGTTTTATTATTATTTCTAACTTCTACCGGCTACGTTTTCTTATGTCCGGAAGAAAAATCGGAGAAAATAAAGAAGGAAAAAAAGTATAAAAAGCACTTCCAGAGCCGAGAATGAAAAGAAATGACCTTTGATTCGGATGGCCCGGTAAGGCCATAACCGTAAGGTGCGAGAAACAAAAAAGGCCGGGTTAAATTAAGATATCTTGCCTCATCTCACCGTGTCCTCTCGGCAGCTGTCCTATCCTGACCGGCCCTCTTTCCTTGCCCTCGCTCTTGATCGCTGGTTGTATACTTTATTCAATTTGATTTTTATTTCGGTGCAGCAGCAACCAAAACAACAAACGGAACAACGTCAAGAAGGAACAATTTTCCCTCGTCTTTATTTCTTTAAGATGATTCCGAAAACGTAGCATCTTCTTTTTTCTTCCCTAATGTTTACACATATATTCGCTCCAAGTCGGCTCGTTTGCCTCATTCGCTCTGGTTAAGCATCATTTCACTAGCTCTGGCCAAGCTGCGCTACTGCATCACATGGTGGAATAATGAACAGTGCATAAATATACTGTTGGAAGATTGGATACTATTGAATGATTCGGGATTGTCTTAATTCGCAATGGGAAAACATTTTAAAATGTAGTGAGAAGAAATGAACAAATCTTCAAGTTTAATTAAAAACAATCAGATGAATTTGAAACTGTAATTTACCTAGAAACTTTTAGGATTATTACGCTGGTGGCTCTTATTAATATATTTTTTTTTAATTTTCCCCGGGCTTTTCATTAAGTTGCCACTAGAGTATTACCGGAGGCTGCTATAACTTGCTACGGTAACCGTGAAGCGTTGAAGCGATTACGTTCTTTAGTGTACTATACTACGGTTTCTTCTTTTACGTCCCATCGGCGTCGTCGTCGTCGCCGTCTTCAATGCGGCCGAGGATGCTCTCGGATGATGTTGATGCTGCTTCGATATTGCAGCAACTGGATCCTTGTCTGGATCCGATTTTATCTTTGAAATTTATATATTTGGAAAATCTCTTTTCACAGCACCCAGACAGCTTTGCTCGTATTTCTTTTGCACGTTCATCTCCAGTGAACTGCTGCTCGGAGCAGTTATTTCGCAAACATTTTAAAAATATATTGGCGCACTTTCGGATAGTCTTTGCCACCCTTTTGCACCAGCTGAGGTGCTGATATGCTGTCCTCGAAGTGCAGCCTGGAATGTTCTGGTAAAGTGATACCGTGTTGCAATATCACCATTACCAAGAACTGATTTTCCCTTTTGTTAATCCTATCCTGAATTTCCAGCAAACGTTCCCGCCGGACACAAATACATGCATAGGCAAACTCACATCATCGCGTATCGGATCGATGTTGGAAGTTGGAACCACAGTCAAAAGAGCCAAATCGTTTTATGGCTTCCTCTCAGTTTCACTTATGTTAGTTCTACACTTTGAAATTTCAAAGCTTGTTTTTAACGAACCGGTCACCAGAGGTATAGCGTAAACACTCCAGATTTCGATAAATGGATCAAATTTCCGACCGATCGACGGCGACAGTCAAACGTGCATACTGTTACACATATCGCCTCATTGGTTCTCTAAACTAGGGTATACGTCCCTAACCTCGGTCTAATATGCAGCCATCGATTACGTTTTTAATCATAACTCATCAATGAATTTACCTGCAAACGATATTCTACTGCTAAATGGTATGCTTAGATATGCTTATCATGTCGTTTGCTATCAGAAACCACGAAAAGTTGAAAAACTTACTTTTTTTAAGACAATAACTCACGAGGGAAATGTATGTAATATGGGTCTATTGTCCCCAAATTGGGTCTATTTATGGATGCAACTTCGTCCTATCTTGTTTGATCCTCAAAAAAACGCTCTTGGTAACGTTTTCTGATGTATTTTTTTTTTATCACTATCACTGTTAACTTAATGCTCTTCATTCCTCAAAACATTTCTTAGAGAAAATTTTACGAAAACTACATTAAATCACTCAATTTAAAAATTAAAAATTAAAAATTTCGCTTATCGTCTTTTGACCGCAGAATATCTAAATCAGAACATTGTGATGTTCATTATACAGGTTTGGCAGAAAAAATCTCCCTTCCTGTTCGTTCCTTATCATCCAAATGCAAAACAACATTGTTGACGTTACTCTTATTGCTATATGCTGTCAAATGAATTTCATGGGCCATAGTTAGGAACATAGAAAAGAAATGTGTCCCTAAAGTTGGGTCCATGTTTTACTTGTGAAAACGTTGTTAAACAATTAAAATAAACATAAAATATTCAAACAGCAACTGTAAGTTTTACGTCTAGTGTGTATTATCAGGTAATTCCAATCAATAAATGCCATAATCAGGCCATTTGATGATCGTCAGTCAACCTTCCCATCTTAACCTTATAAGTCATGGCGGCTAAAAACTCCGAACATTGTGATATTCTCAACCAGTTTTATTACTTACGAGAGCTGAAAATGTATTGAAATGTTGTGATATAAATTGATTTGTGTGTGGTACACATTTATCAACCATCAGTGATCAATATTTTCCTTATTTTTTGTGTAATATTCCTTAATTAATTATTTATTTGCGTGATAGGCCGAATGAAAGGACTAGACCCACATTACATACCGTAACCCTACTGGTTGTCTAAGCAGGTTGTTTATTTGACATAGCAAATCAAATGAAATGTCCCTTCCAGAGATCCGAGCAAAGAAGAATCAAGAAAATCTAAGGATAAGATTCACTCTTTGTGTGTGTTTTTAGAAAAAAAGCAAGTCATTTGACAAGATGGACTGAACGAACGGATATCGATTCCTTTATCGCAGTGGTCCTATCTACCTGTTCGTTTGGGATTTCGTTTTGAAAATATTTATGCTTTTATGATTTAAAAAGTAAGACGAAACAACCCGATTGAGATAGAAACTGGGAGAATAAGAGCAATACGTTTCGTTTTATCTAAATTGAATGGGAGTCCACTTCATTAAGTGGAGCAATTTAAGATAATGCGATGCATTGAAACTGGTTTTTGTTCGGTGCGGTGAGATGGTTTCGTCTGAATTTCAGTTTTATAGCTTCTGGTTTGTGTCAGCGAGATTGCGAAGGATGCTAAAAACAACTAAATCGATTAAAATTATGTTCGGAAATTGAGAGGAGGTACCCTTTTTTCAACCAGTTGACCAAATTGGGAATCGACCGTTTTCTGACTGAAATCTAAGCACGACATTTTTTGATAACCAAAACAGACGTCCGATCATTAAAATCTCCGTTAGTGTAGAAATATCTATAATTCACATTAGCGGGAAGCTCAAAGCTAAACAAAATTCTGGAACGAATTGATTTTTTTTTAAATATTGAGAAAGATGCAAAATATAAGAAAATCAAGAGCAGAGAGAGGTGATTATTTTACATTTAATTTCACTAAGTAACTTGTATCCATGACCGATACGTTTTTCAACTACAATGTGTAGTCTTCATCAGTGTAACTCCCACTTAAAAAAACACTGATGTGTAGTTGTGTGTAATGTGTAAATATTTGTACAATATTGAAGAATCATAAAATAATGCAATGGAAGGATCTTACTAAATTTTTTCCTATGTTGGTAATGATTCTTTTGCGCTTAAAAGTTTCATTGGATGCATCGGATCCTTGATTATCATCTCTGAAACACAATGTATCCAAATGCCAAAATTGAGCTATGAAGGATGTTGTTTACTCCACTGACGATAATAGATTAAGTTATTACGGAAGCCTTCATTTACCCTAGATTTAATGAGAAAATGTAGGGTATCTATAGTTGATAAAATTTTACAAAATCGGCCAAAACAAAATCAGTACAACTTATTTTTCATGGACAGTTTAAATTACAGCTGTGGAATAAATTATCCTATTTTTATTTAGCACACATTATGACATTCTAGGAATGTATACTCGTAATGGCACTCGCTCGTATGCTCATTATGACCATCCTCACTCGTACTGATGTAGGAGTCGGAGTCTAAGTCGGTACAATTTCACCCACTCCGACTCTGACTCCTCAATTCGTTAAATTTCTTCCGACTCCAACTTCGGCTTACGACTTGCTTTCTCTTGTGGGCTGCGTATAATAAAATATTATATTACACTGTTTTCAGTAGATTGTTAAGATATTGAATTGTGTATCGAATGTTTTTTTTACAAACTCGCCATTCATGATTTATTCTGAAATTCAACACTGAACTGGTACATTGGAACCAGCTGTAATGTTCCCATCATTCAATCCAAAACAGTTTCGTTACATTAGATAGGGAAGGATAGTCATTCAGAAGCACTTCGGTTCAAATACTTTATTTGTTTATCTCGTATCCCCTATAAATCTCGATCACTTACTCGAACGTAAAATAGCTTTATGCCAGGCTTGACCGATCATCGATAGCAGTGGTTTGTTATGATGTAATGGGCTTGGTGGCCTAGTAGATTTCAACCACATTTTGTTGTTTAAGGCTTTTTAGATTTGATTTAAAAATCAAAATACGGACAGTAGTGAAGTTACCAGATGAAACCCCCAGTCACAAGCACCATAATGGAATCATGCAATAATTACAGCTGATCTTTGCAGTAACGGAATATCAACCACAGGTAATTAAATAATCATGCTCATGTGCGTAGATGAATCACTTACATATTCACCCTAATATCAGACTTATGGACCGGGGACCAACGGCTTTACTTCCCTGGCGCCGACTCAACCCAGGAATTAGAGGCAGTCACACTTACCACTACACCACCGGCGCCACTAGCAGAGATAGTATGTTTTTAATTAGAATAAGATTTAAGGTGGTTCTATTGTCCCGACACGCACTATATAATCCTACTGAAGTTTAAAGTCGATTGGCTGTTTGATGATCAAATTACACAATACAGAATTAATTACAACTTAAAAACAATGGTTTACTGATACACCTTTAAATCACTTACAATTTGAAATTCAGTGCACCAATCAAGATAATAGGAAGAATTCAGGCTTTTCCAAATAATTATGATTAGACCCATGTACTAATTTTGTAGATTGGGAGATTGCTTTAAACAAGTTCAATACTTTGAAATGTTGTCACCTGCATGTTTTGTATGTTAAACTGTATTACAAAGTTTCCCACACACGATTGTTCGTCTCAATATATCTTGTGGTACCATTTGATCTATCTAACCTTCCGTGAAACCATTTCTCCGAAAGCCTTGCTCGTTAGTCTGAAGCTTGGAAATTCTCAATCACTGCCCGGGCAAACCTGTCAATTGTCGCAGCTAATTTAACCATATCCGGATATTTTCCAGTAATTTACAAGCCCCATATTTTAACATCGCTCGTATAGAGTCATAAAATTTTACTACGTCCACACTAAAGACCACATCTGATTAAGAAATTATGCTGAGGACATTAGTTATTCATATTTCGCTCGAGGAGAATATTAAAGCTCCATCTGTCCGTCGGGATTGCCGAACTGTTGCATTATTATACATACGCATTTGTTTATTTACGGCGGGGAATTATAAACTCCCAGACGGCGCCACCACGAGACAAGACTTGCCTTTTTCCTTGTTATTGTAGTTCCTTCGAGGTGGTACGCTAGAAACCCGTCATCGCTTGCTGAATATGGTTGTTTGCTGCTGGCGGCTTCCACTGCCGCCACTGAGGGTGTTGTGTTTAAGTTTTTTGCTTGTCTATCGATACGCACGCCGGCCGCTGTGACTGCAGCGGGTTGACGAGTTGATGTTTTTCGGGCGTTGCTGAAAGCCCCCGGAGAAGGGAACAGCCTATGCAGTGGAAAATCTCGGTGTCAGTTGGAGCCACACTACCACTCGTTGTTGTCGCCGTCGCTTCCATCGCCGCCGTCATCCAACATCGTCAACGTTTGGGAAAAAGGTGAAAGAGGGCCCGGTTTTGGAGATTAAAATGATTAATGCTTCGCATGCCCGTGGTTCGACTCTGGCGCTGGGCTTATTTTTTTTTCTTTTCATTAAATTGGACTTTAATTTTGCATGCATAATAAATTTCAAACCTGATTGGAGCAGCACACTGAAGGGGTTATGGGGAAGACCGAGAAGGTAGCAGCGGTGCTTGTTTGAGAGGACACAGGTCGTTCGGCGACGACGAGATAGAAATCTTTTATTCGCGCAACCTTGGAATTTGTGCGTAGGTGTCAAATGTTGTTATAGCGGTTTGTTGCCCCGCTTTGATGCTAAGGCTTGGTGCGGTTGGTTTAATAATAATAAAACAACAATCTTCAGACGGGGTTGTTTGTGCGGGTGTCACATCCACACCACACTGATCGATCTGAATTCTACGGAGCTTTAAGAGTTGCCTAAGGGCCTTCATTTGCTAGGGTTACCAGATGATGGAAATTCTCCAAAGGTTTTAGTCACAATATCAATATAGTTTTGGGATTTAAACTTTAGATAACATTTATCTAATAATAACCAAGAACAGCTTACTGTCTAAGAACTCCATAGTAGAACATTGAACTCAAATTGCGTACAATGTGCACTAGGGTGCTTCATTCTGAAAAAAGTGATGAATTTCTGATGGGCCACCCTCCAGTTCGATTCATAGCCCCAAAATATGAACCTGTGCAAAAATTGGTAAAGATTGATGAAGGTTTAGAGGTCGCGCCAATGATTTGAAATTTGTATGGGAATTACTATGGAAGAATTTAAAAAATCGCTTATATCGCTATAACTTTGCTTCTACTTGTCCAAATGTCGAAAAAATTTAGTATGTTATTGCTATGGCAATAAACAAAAAGCCTACAGTTGCTACGCTCAGTTTTGCAGCGTATCAAGAATTATAAAAATGTGAAAAAATGGCAAAATAGGGTAAATTGACAGATGAATATGTACAAGGCAACAACGCCAATTTCATCGCAACAACAACAGGCTTGTTGATCATTGTCATGACAACCACATATTTTTTTTTTTCAACGTTTGGACAACTACAACCAAAGTTAGAGCAATGTAAACGAAAATCAATAATTTCCCATACTAATTCACCAAAATCTCCATACAAAATCCAAATCATTGGCGCGACCTCTAAACCTTCATCAATCTTTACCATTTTTTGCACAGGTTCATATTTTGGGGCTATGAATCGAACTGGAGGGTGGCCCATCAGAAATTCATCACTTTTTTCAAAATGAAACACCCTAATGTGCACCGATCGTCATTAATTGGCAACCCTAATATCACTAATAACCGGCTTCAACAACGCCAAGAGGGTAATGTTCGCCTGAAAAAATAAAAAGAAAAAAACTGACCCTGGCGGTAGATGCTGTGCGGCGCGCTGCTCAAAATGGAAGGCAAATTATATTAGGCCGAACGATCTGACAATTTCGCTTGTCAGGCTACAGTCAGCGATTTCGGAAAGGCGCAGATAATGCGTATCCGATGAGTCTTCAGAAAATATTAAATCTCATTAACAATGTGCTGAACGGTCGGTGGAGAAGGCGGGGAATCCCGACTGACAGGCAGCCAGTGTGAATGCGGTAGAGAATTAGATTCGATGATGAAGACGAGACGAGCTGGAAGAACTGGGAAACTGATTTTTACTCTCTTTCTTTCCCGCTCTAGCCCGGTTATCCGGCAGCTACCGAAGGCCACCCATCGATTTTCTCCCCCCGGAGTGGTGTTTTGTAGGCTCTTCTTCATTGAGCGATCGGTTGATGACGAAGGGCGGGCTGAAGGAATTTTTTATTAAGATGTTTCTCCGAAGTGAAAAAATAGATTTTAATTAGATTTTCACTGGGACTGGTGGCGGGGAGATTCTGATCGTTTAATGATTTTCCGTCAACAACGGGTGTATGGCGGCTGAGATGTTTATATGTTTGGGAGTAGTGCATCTTACCTGCCCAAAATGGGAGCAATGGTTCTGGGACTCACCTGAAACAGAATGGAAAGGGATTCGTAAGATTTAATAGGGAATTTGTTTGCCAATTAACAATTAGCTTCATATACATGTTGGTTCATAGCCCACTCATAATCGTTGTCAGTACCAGGAAAACCAAAACTAGCGTGGGTGCGCAATCTGATCACGATTCCGGAGGTACCTTGAAGGCATGAATGTATTTATTTCGAGGAATTAGTGCGCGCTAAATATGAGCGACATTTGCGTTCTTGGAAAGGAATTAATCTAGACTAAAAAGGTTTCAATGTCTCTCGGGAGGGCATTATTTGCTGTTATGAGTTTGATGTTAGTAATACAGTTTTATCCTTCATTCATATATTAAAGGTATCTTGTTGGTTATGATTTATTGTACTAGGATTGAATTGAATTGAACACTTTGGGGATAAAATCGCATTGAAAATTCTTAAGGAAAACAATGGCTCTTTGGTTCTTAGGTTAGGGTAGGTTTTTTTTATTATCAATATGCACTCAATTATGTTTTCACCCGATTTTTTTTCGTCAATATTTTTGATCGTTTGATCTCACATTGCAATCAATTTGAGTGCAGTTTGTTTCAAAAAAATCAGAAAAAAAATCATAGAAAAATGATAAAGCTGAAATTTCTGTGCTTCTTTCTAAACCGATAAAATGAAAATCGCGTATAAACAGAATTGAGTATGTTACTAATAAAAAACTCTATTGTAATTTAAGGGAGGTTTTAACCTCCCAAAGTTGCTAATAAATTTTAAAATGCTACATATTGTTCAAAGGGCTCGTATGATTTTTCTTATTTTTTCAAGTATCCATTAGTGTTGAAAAAAACTAAAAAAAAAAAAACTCAAATCTCACGCTTGAGTTTATTCACCCATTAGTTTTGCATTGCGAAATTCTATTGTGCAACAATCACGGATGATATTTCCGGATCAAAATATCGTTGTGTAATATTTTGCCTTGTTCATTGTTATAAGCCCTTGTTATTGCATGTTTCGAAAGAAAACTATTAAAACATGTATGAAGCACCCTAATCTTCATTAAAAAAAAAGTGTTAGATTTCTCATAGGCCACCCACCAGTTAGATTCATAACACCAACATATGAGTCTGTGCAAAAAATGATTGATGAAGGTTTAGAGGTCGCGCAAGTAGTTTGAAATTCGTATGGGAATTACTATGGAGCATTTTAAATTTAACTTATATCGCTCTGGTTCTTCTTCTTCTTCCTCGCATTTCAAGCTTGCGTATGGCATATTAGCTTATTGCGTGTTTATTAATTGAGAGCTTTCGATGCCTGTACCATTTTTGCATTAGTATAATTGTGTGGCAAGTACAATCATACTCTATGCCCAGGGAAGTCGAGAGATTTTCCAACCCGAAAAATTCCTAGACCGGACCGGGAATCGAACCCAGCCACCTCCAGCATGGTCTTGCTTTGTAGCTGTGCCTTTACCGACTGAGCTAAGGGAGGTTCCAATATCGCTCTGGTTGTAGTTGTTTATATGTGGTTCCTAAGACAATGACCAATAAGCATGTTCGTGTTGTGATAGATTTACACAACTAGAACCAAAGTTAGAGCGATATAAGTGAAATCCATTAATTTAACATGGTAATTCGCTGATATTTCTATATAAACTTCAAACTTTTAACCATTTTCAATCTTTATCACTTATTGCATGTACTCATATTTTGGGGGTATGAATAACTGGAGGGAGGCCAATTACAAATCTAATTCATTTTTCAAAATGAAGCACCAAATGTGCATGCATTTGAATTGGGAGATTTTTAGGAGTTTTAAGCTAGAATGAATCTTTGAATTTGATTTGTGGATGAGTGCGTGAAACTGCATGAGAATGTATATGAAGAATGTACGTTTTTTTCTCTCATGAGGGCTCTATGAATGACATTTGAGAATTATTTTCCAATCACTCCCAAGTAACCACCAATCTCTCTTACTCTTAGGGCCTTTTTTGCAATATAAGGCTGAGATACGGTTTTAGATTTTTATATTAGCTTTATTTTAGCATTATATTGTACTTGTAAGGGAATTAAGTAAACTGATGAATTGAGGAATTAAGAAACTGATGATCTTCTGACTTGATTCTTCAACTGACTCGCATTTCATGTTCACCCTAGGAAGCTGAAACAGAAACGTAGATGAGCGATTTTCATAATACAAGAGATATATCAACGTCGAGCACTTTCAGAGTTATTATTTGTGATCTTTAATAGCATGTACCTTTTATGCAATTATATTAACGCCAGATCTTTAAACACAAAATTGAAATGTAAAAATTTTCCTTCACGCATGTGTTTTGACGGTAATGTTGTTGAAAATTGTTCTGAAATGTGCAGCCTCTTCGCAAATTTCTTCCATGAAGTATTTACCACATTTTCTGGGGTGCCCCAAGATTCTCATCTGGGCCCACTCCTTTTTTATTTTGTACGCAAGTGACATTTCTACATAGGGGAAATGGATGTAATTTCGGCCTAAATGCCCCTAATTTGGGCCCATACATAAATTCAACAATCGACTAAATTTTCAATGGCGACCAAAAATATCCATAAGTACCGTTCCAATGACGCGTTCATCTTGATAATATTGATTAAAAGCAGATTTTTAGCGATGGGCCCAATCTTAGATCTATAAGCCAACAAGCAATGGCAGCCGATTTGATTGAGCGTCTGTTATGACTTAATTTTATGTCAAAGTTGACGCTCGTATATGTAAGTTTCAGAGCACCTAATTTTACATAAATTTTTCTGTGTATGTAGCGAATTCATGCATTCTTAAAGAATTTCGAGCACAATTTTAAAGTAATTCTGAAAAGAAATCTATGAAACTTCACGTGAATTATGTTGCGAATTCTAAGGTAGTTCTAAGTATAACTAAATATTTTGAGGAGACTTTCATGAGGGTTGTGAGAAGAGCTCCAGGGAAATTATATGGAGAATTCCAATGTATATCCTTAGGAATTATCCTGGATTGAAATTATTCAAAGGAACAATGAAGGGAATTTAAAGAGAATTCTGAGAATAATTACAATAAAAAACAAAAGGATTTCTGACAAAAACTTTACAGGAGTTCCAACTTAAATTTCAAGAGAATTGTGATGGATTATTATACATAGAATTGCAAGAGAATCTTAATAGGAAGATAAATTCATAGAGAATCTTAATCGGAAGATAATTTCATGTTTCAAATCAAAACCATGCTGGGGTGGCTGGGGCCGATTCTCAGTCCGATCTAGGAATTTTTCGGGTTGAAACATTTCACGACTTCCCTGGACAGGCTCCGAAAACGCTCAATTAATAACAGCATTTAGAACGCTGATTTGAGAGCAAACCATAAACAAACATGCGATAAGCAATAAGTCTTAATGCGAAGAAGAAGAAAAAGAAGAAAAACAAATCATAGAAATCCAAAATTTGAAATTTTCTGATGTTATTCAAAAATGATTGATTGATTTCTTTACTATAGAGACTTTCAGTCGTTGGCCGGTTCGTGTCTGCCTGTCTCAAAAAGGAGATTACATAGAGATTGCTGAGAAGTATAGAGATAGAGATAATTAGCAATTGTTTTGAGAATATTTCTAACAGAAGTTTGAGAAATAAATCTAATGGTGTTTAGAGAAAAATCCAGCGCATTTTTTATAAAAAAAAATCTTTGAGGAGGATTCAAAGGGAATTAAAAAAAAAAACAAGAATCACAGGTATACTTTGATATAACTTAACTGTAACTTCTCACTTCCATCGCTTACTTCTCACAAACGGCCACTTACCGGCAAAGTTACAACACCATCGACCAGATGAGACAATCCCCCATCTATTGGTAATGATGATAGTTTAAAAGGAATTACGATGAAGATTCCAAGGGAATTCTGAGGAGAATATCAAAGAACTAGGGAATTTTGTGGAGACCTTCAATGAAATGTTATTGAAATCGTTAGGGAATGCTAGAAAGGATTCCTAGACAACTTTTAAGTGATTTTATGTCAATGTCTGAAAACAATTCAATTGAGAAGGATTCCAAGCAACATGTAGAAGAATGCACAGGGAATTTTATTGTAACATTAAATGCAAATTCTGATGTGAATTGCACCCCACTCAATGGCTTTTGGGGAGAGTCTGATAAAACTATTTCATATCCTATTTATCTTAAAACAGCAAGGTTTGAATTAGAACTGATTAGATTCATGAAGTGACCAAAAGGATTCTAAGAAAGAAATTTTGACAAGATCTCTGAAAAATCGGGGGAAATTTTAAAGAACAAGTCAAAAAAGACTTCGACAAAAACCAGTGAAAAGTGCTATGCAAATAAATTATTGAGGAATTTCAGTCATAGATAAAACTTCTTTAGATCTCCCGGACTGGGACTGAGACTTAAAAGAATTCATACTTGTTTAATTAAAATCCTCGTGTTGTTACTTTTTCCGACTTATATTCATTTTCATTTTGCAGCGTTTGGTGGGGCAATGGGAGCGCAAGTCAATCCAAAGCCGAGGATAAAGGACGGGTAGTGGCTGAATAGTCTATGCGGACCACTTGAACGCCATGGGAAAAGGAAGGGATTGAAGAGGCCGGTTATTGGGGGGTTTTGAGGAAATGACACATAGTGATCCTAAATGTAAAGAAACCGAAAATCCATCTCCCACTGATTCATCCTTTCACATATATACCAAATTGATATTTTGAAGCAATAATCAAAATAAACAGACAATACATGAAAAGGCTAGTTGCCAGTTGCTTTAAAGGCTAGTTGCCTCCCTAAGCGGACCCTCCGCATCCTAACTCTTCTGTTAATCCACTTAATGCTACTAGGCTGTCAAAATTTTCTTATTTAAGTTCGTTTGATGATTATGATATCTCTAGTCTAATTTAATAAATAATTGAAATCTCTAATCTACCTACCATGCTTTATTAAGTACCTGCACTTGTGAATGTAATCTAAAATTTAACGTGTTTCAAGTTGTTTTTGACTTTGACCTATATTTAATATATATTAGTTCGTCCCAAGTGACTAAAATGCTTCACTTTGAAGTTAGTTTCCTAGTTGATTTTTAAATTACATAGGGTATATGCTTCAACTACGCTCACACGTTTCTACTATGTCGCACCACAAAAATACGTATGTCACAATAGAAGCACGCCACAGTGGAAATCCCGAGCCATAGTTCAAACACTCATCCCAAATCAAAACGAAGCACATATAAGATTAGTTGCAATACCATGTACAAAAGTGGTGTTTAATATTGTTCTCTGAGTAATATCTCAATGAAAACAGCAACAAAAGCTTGTCACGCAAGTAGAAGGGCACTGTTGGGCACTTTCTGAAATATTTCAAACCCAAATAAATCTATCTGCGTAAAAATAAATAAAATAAGAGTGATTTGGGGCAAAACCCACCAGTATCGCACCCAACGTCAGTGCCTATACGTAAGCGTACTACAACGCGGCTTTCAAATAAAGGAGTAACAAGTGTGATACTATCACTTCAGGCTAGAACTTGGGTTCTCTTATGCAATGGTTCATCAGAGAGGGGAAGCTCAGTAATCCTCATCGCATGCTCATGACGCTATTCTGTCACGGCATGAGCCATCGATGCCGGTCCTAAACCAACCTTCTCCAACGCTCCACTATGAAGCATAAGATTAGGCCCGCCTACCAACGTTCAGGTTAAAACACTAGCCAAGTGGAGGGAACAATCACGGATGATATTTCCGGATCAAAATATCGTTGTGTAATATTTTGCCTTGTTCATTGTTATAAGTCTTTGTTATTGCATTTTTCGAAAGAAAACTATTAAAACATGTAGGAGCATTAGGGTGCTCCATTAAAAAAAAAGTGTTAGATTTCTTATAGGCCACCCACCAGTTAGATTCATAACACCAACATATGAGTCTGTGCAAAAAATGATTGATGAAGGTTTAGAGGTCGCGCAAGTAGTTTGAAATTTGTAAGGGAATTACTATGGAGCATTTTTAATTTAACTTATATCGCTCTGGTTCTTCTTCTTCTTCCTCGCATTTCAAGCTTATTGCGTATGGCATATTAGCTTATTGCGTGTTATTAATTTAGAGCTTTCGATGCCTGTACCATTTTGCATTAGTATAATTGTGTGGCAGGTACAATCATACTCTATTATGCCCAGGGAAGTCGAGAGATTTTCCAACCCGAAAAATTCCTAGACCGGACCGGGAATCGAACCCAGCCACCTCCAGCATGGTCTTGCTTTGAAGCTGTGCCTTTACCGACTGAGCTAAGGGAGGTTCCAATATCGCTCTGGTTGTAGTTGTTTATATGTGGTTGCTAAGAAAATGACCAACAAGCCTGTTCGTGTTGTGATAGATTTACACAACTAGAACCAAAGTTAGAGCGATATAAGTGAAATCCAATAATTTAACATGGTAATTCGCTGATATTTATATATAAACTTCAAAACTTTAACCATTTTCAATCTTTTTCACTTATTGCATGTACTTATATTTTGGGGGTATGAATAACTGGAGGGAGGCCAATTACAAATCTAACTCATTTTTCAAAATGAAGCACCAAATGAGCATGCATTTGAATTGGGAGATTTTTAGGAGTTTTAAGCTAGAATGAATCTTTGAATTTGATTTGTGGATGAGTGCGTGAAACTGCATGAAAATGTTGCAGGTTCGCACGTAAGTTTTTTTTCTCTCATTAGGGCTCTATGAATGACATTTGAGAATTATTTTCCAATCACTCCCAAGTAACCACCAATCTCTCTTACAGCCCGATAAGGGCCTTTTTTTGCAATATAAGGCTGAGATACGGCTTTAGATTTTTATATTAGCTTTATTTCAGCATTATATTGTACTTGTAAGGGAATTTAGTTAACTGATGAATTGAGGAATTAAGAAATTGAGGAATTAAGAAACTGATGATCTTTTGACTTGATTCTTCTACTGACTCGCATTTCATGTTCACCCTAGGAAGCTGAAACAGAAACGTAGATGAGCGATTTTCGTAATACAAGAGATAAATCAACGTCGAGCACTTTCAGAGTTCTTATTTGTGATCTTTAATAGTAAGTACCTTTTATGCATTTATATTACATAGGAGAAATGTCGGCCTAAATGCTCCTAATTTGGGCCCATACATAAATTCAACAATCGACTAAATTTTCAATGGCGACCAAAAATATCCATAAGTACCGTTCCAATGACGCGTTCATCTTGATAATATTGATTAATAGCAGATTTTTAGCGATGGGCCCAATCTTAGATCTATAAGCCAACAAGCAATGGCAGCCGATTTGATTGAGCGTCTGTTATGACTTAATTTTATGTCAAAGTTGACGCTCGTATATGTAAGTTTCAGAGCACCTAATTTTACATAAATGTTTCTGTGTATGTAGCGAATTCATGTATTCTTAAAGAATTTCGAGCACAATTTTAAAATAATTCTGAAAAGAAATCTATGAAACTTCACGTGAATTATGTTGCGAATTCTAAGGTAGTTCTAAGTATAACTAAATATTTTGAGGAGACTTTCATGAGGGTTGTGAGAAGAGCTCCAGGGAAATTATATGGAGAATTCCAATGTATATCCTTAGGAATTATCCTGGATTGAAATTATTCAAAGGAACAATGAAGGGAATTTAAAGAGAATTCTGAGAATAATTACAATAAAAAACAAAAGGATTTCTGACAAAAACTTTACAGGAGTTCCAACTTAAATTTCAAGAGAATTGTGATGGATTATTATACATAGAATTGCAAGAGAATCTTAATAGGAAGATAAATTCATAGAGAATCTTAATCGGAAGATAATTTCATGTTTCAAATCAAAACCATGCGGGGGGTGGCTGGGGCCGATTCTCAGTCCGATCTAGGAATTTTTCGGGTTGAAACATTTCACGACTTCCCTGGACAGGCTCCGAAAACTCTCAATTAATAACAGCATTTAGAACGCTGATTTGAGAGCAAACAATAAACAAACATGCGATAAGCAATAAGTCTTAATACGAAGAAGAAGAAAAAGAAGAAAAACAAATCATAGAAATCCAAAATTTGAAATTTTCTGATGTTATTCAAAAGTGATTGATTGATTTCTTTACTATAGAGACTTTCAATCGTTGGCCGGTTCGTGTCTGCCTGTCTCAAAAAGATAATTACATAGAGATTGCTGAGAAGTATAGAGATAGAGATAATTAGCAATTGTTTTGAGAATATTTCTAACAGAAGTTTGAGAAATAAATCTAATGGTGTTTAGAGAAAAATCCAGCGCATTTTTTATAAAAAAAATCTTTGAGGAGGATTCAAAGGGAATTTAAAAAAAAAACAAGAATCACAGGTATACTTTGATATAACTTAACTGTAACTTCTCACTTCCATCGCTTACTTCTCACAAACGGCCACTTACCGGCAAAGTTACAACACCATCGACCAGATGAGACAATCCCCCATCTATTGGTAATGATGATAGTTTAAAAGGAATTACGATGAAGATTCCAAGGGAATTCTGAGGAGAATATCAAAGAACTTCAATGAAATGTTATTGAAATCGTTAGGGAATGCTAGACAGGATTCCTACACAACTTTTAAGTGATTTTATAGCAATGTCTGAAAACAATTCAATTGAGAAGGATTCCAAGCAACATGTAGAAGAATGCACAGGGAATTTTATGGAGAGTGCCTTGTAACATTAAATGCAAATTCTGATGTGAATTCCACCCCACTCAATGGCTTTTGGGGAGAGTCTGATAAAACTATTTCATATTCTATTTATCTTAAAACAGCAAGGTTTGAATTAGAACTGATTAGATTCATGAAGTGACCAAAAGGATTCTAAGAAAGAAATTTTGACAAGATTTCTGAAAAATCGAGGGAAATTTAAAGAACAAGTCAAAAAAGACTTCGACAAAAACTAGTGAAAAGTGCTATGCAAATAAATTATTGAGGAGTTTCAGTCATAGATAAAACTTCTTTAGATCTCTGGGACTGGGACTGAGACTTTAAAGAATTCATACTTGTTTAATTAAAATCCTAGTGTTGTTACTTTTTCGAACTTATTTTCATTTTCATTTTGCAGCGTTTGGTGGGGCAATGGGAGCGCAAGTCAATCCAAAGCCGAGGATAAAGGAGGGGTAGTGGCTGAATAGTCTATGCGGACCACTTGAACACCATGGGAAAAGGAAGGGATTGAAGAGGCCGGTTATTGGGGGGTTTTGAGGAAATGACACATAGTGATCCTAAATGTAAAGAAACCGAAAATCCATCTCCCATTGATTCATCCTTTCACATATATACCAAATTGATATTTTAAAGCAATAATCAAAATAAACAGACAATACATGAAAAGGCTAGTTGCCTCCCTAAGCGGACCCTCCGCATCCTAACTCTTCTGTTAATCCACTTAATGCTACTAGGCTGTCTAAATTTTCTTATTTAAGTTCGTTTGATGATTATGATATCTCTAGTCTAATTTAATAAATAATTGAAATCTCTAATCTACCTACGATGCTTTAATAAGTACCTGCACTTGTGAATGAAATCTAAAATTTAACGTGTTTCAAGTTGTTTTTGACTTTGACCTATATTTAATATATATTAGTTCATCCCAGGTGACACCTTCAAGTGACTAAAATGCTTCACTTTGAAGTTAGTTTCCTAGTTGATTTTTAAATTACATAGGGTATATGCTTCAACTACGCTCACACGTTTCCACTATGTCGCACCACAAAAATACGTATGGTTATGTCACAATAAAAGCACGCCACAGTGGAAATCCCGAGCCATAGTTCAAACACTTATCCCAAATCAAAATGAAGCACATATAAGATTAGTTGCAATACCATGTACAAAAATAGTGTTTAACATTGTTCCCTGAGTAATACTTCAATGAAAACAGCAACGAAAGCTTGTCACGCAAGTAGAAGGGCACTGTTGGGCACTTTCTGAAATATTTCAAACCCAAATAAATCTATCTGCGTAAAAATAAATAAAATAAGAGTGATTTGGGGCAAAACCCACCAGTATCGCACCCAACGTCAGTGCCTATACGTAAGCGTACTACAACGCGGCTTTCAAATAAAGGAGTAACAAGTGTGATACTATCACTTCAGGCTAGAACTTGGGTTCTCTTATGCAATGGTTCATCAGAGAGGGGAAGCTCAGTAATCCTCATCGCATGCTCATGACGCTATTCTGTCACGGCATGAGCCAACGATGCCGGACCTAAACCAACCGTCTCCAACGCTCCACTATGAAGCATAAGATTAGGCCCGCTCACCAACGTCCAGGTTAAAACACTAGCCAAGGGGAGGGTGCTACTTTTTCCGACTTATTAAAGGGCTTTATTTTGACTAGAAATGAGCTAAATTGATTCCAGAGAAATTGGTAAACATACTTCAATAAATAATAGTTATATTGAAAAACATAATCTTTATTAATATTTGAACAACCTGTAGATGTTATTCTCTACAGACAGCAGTGCCGGCATTTTTTTTATTAATGTAGGAAGATAAAAACTACAAAAGAAAGAAATGAAAATTAACTCAATTGAGCGTCATACTCCATCATAATTCCTTTAGTCCTAAAATCTTAGGAACTTTAAGATGCAAGAGTGGGTGAATCATTTTTCTTCTGATTTTTAAATTACATAGGGTATATGCTTCAACTACGCTCACACGTTTCCACTATGTCGCACCAAAAAAATACGTATGGTTATGTCACAATAAAAGCACGCCACAGTGGAAATCCCGAGCCATAGTTCAAACACTTATCCCAAATCAAAATGAAGCACATATAAGATTAGTTGCAATACCATGTACAAAAATAGTGTTTAACATTGTTCCCTGAGTAATACTTCAATGAAAACAGCAACGAAAGCTTGTCACGCAAGTAGAAGGGCACTGTTGGGCACTTTCTGAAATATTTCAAACCCAAATAAATCTATCTGCGTAAAAATAAATAAAATAAGAGTGATTTGGGGCAAAACCCACCAGTATCGCACCCAACGTCAGTGCCTATACGTAAGCGTACTACAACGCGGCTTTCAAATAAAGGAGTAACAAGTGTGATACTATCACTTCAGGCTAGAACTTGGGTTCTCTTATGCAATGGTTCATCAGAGAGGGGAAGCTCAGTAATCCTCATCGCATGCTCATGACGCTATTCTGTCACGGCATGAGCCAACGATGCCGGACCTAAACCAACCGTCTCCAACGCTCCACTATGAAGCATAAGATTAGGCCCGCTCACCAACGTCCAGGTTAAAACACTAGCCAAGGGGAGGGTGCTACTTTTTCCGACTTATTAAAGGGCTTTATTTTGACTAGAAATGAGCTAAATTGATTCCAGAGAAATTGGTAAACATACTTCAATAAATAATAGTTATATTGAAAAACATAATCTTTATTAATATTTGAACAACCTGTAGATGTTATTCTCTACAGACAGCAGTGCCGGCATTTTTTTTATTAATGTAGGAAGATAAAAACTACAAAAGAAAGAAATGAAAATTAACTCAATTGAGCGTCATACTCCATCATAATTCCTTTAGTCCTAAAATCTTAGGAACTTTAAGATGCAAGAGTGGGTGAATCATTTTTCTTAAAAAAAAAAAAAATAAAAATATCGTTAGTAGTTGAATTTCTGACCATGAAAGGGATTTAACCCTTTCACATGAATGAATATCGTTTTTCATTTCAGCCCAACGCTGACTTCCCACTTTTTGAAATATTATAAGTCTCATATTGTATAGTGCTATGGCGTGTGAATTCTCAATTTTGCGGGCATTTCTCCCAGTGAACACGTTGCTCATATGATGATAAAAATTCATGTTTGCCTCTTTGTCACCAGAAAAAAAAAAACAAAACCAACAAACCCAAGTCAAGGCTGCAACCCCAAATGCTCTCTGACTGCCACCGACTGGAGAAAGAGTTGTCGAACTTCAACCTCTAACTTTGCCATGTGACACTGGGTGACCGTACAGTGCTGGTTGAAAAAAAAAAATCCTGAGCCCCGAAACACCAATACAAGCGCGGTTATGTTGACTCACTGAAAAAACACCCCAATTTCCATAAAATTTGCCATATGTGGCGCTCCGAAACGTGGCGATATCAACTCCCACTGGCAGGCTCTAGAAGCAGAGGGACGCGAGCGACAAACTACTTCTTCAATTTTACACTATATCGTGACGTGGTGTCGATCCTTGTCGGTCGTAGTCGTAGTCATCGCCATCGTCGTCGTCGGTAGTGTTTCAGCTTTGCACTGTGGGTGTACAGACCCGCACACTTTCGCTTTCCATCGATAGTGTCTATTCGCTTTTTTTTTTCATTCTTGAAGTAACCGATATTGCCAATAAAGAACCGGGTACCGGAAAACGGAGCCTACAACACGCTTGAAGTTAGGTACCAGTTTGTGTGTTGACTATTGTTCGATTTTTCGTTTGGGCGTATCGGAGTGCAAGGGTTTTATTGCAAGTCATATTTAGGGGAAATTGCTCAATCAAGACGTGCAACAGATGTAATGCATGATGATAAAAAAGGTGTTTGTAATTTAATGATGTAATTTTTCAAATGTTAAAAAACAAAACATGCTTGATTTAAAATTTGATCACCGCCACATTATCGCGTTCTACTCAAAATAACTCAAAGGGGATGATATCCATTTGATTATGTAGGATTAGTATATCAACGTGCTCGAGCTTGTAAAGCTCTCAATAAATAATTGCGCTCAAAGCACAAATCAATGAAGTTTCCAGTGTAGACGCACAAGCCCAGGAAGACTAAGACAAAAAAAATAGTTTGAAAATTATGGAGCAAGCTGTAACATTGCTTGCCATTTTTTAATTCAGGACAGGTAGAAAATATGTTTTTAGCAAAACATACTTCGAAGAATAAACTTGCACCATTCAATGAAAGCTATATTTGTTTCGATTACCATGTATCTATTTGCAGAATTATTTCTCCCAGCAGCTCACCGCATGGCGTCCAAAGACCAGACCAGATTTTTCACATTGTTTCCTTGCGCGCATCCACCCACAATTTTGACCATATTTGTCGCGGCAACTGCGCCATGGAGAGAGAACCAACCTTTTCTGGTATCGTCGATAACATACGTCCGATGAATGTTAATCAAACGCGATTGCAATGCACGAACGGGGGCGTATATTGAAATATGGTGTCTGATTTCGTCCACTGCAAACAGAATGAAATATAGCCCGCTGATGTTGATCTCAGACCCACAAATAATCTGTAAATAAGCTGCAAAAACGAGTGCTCCATTTGAGATTATTTGTTTAGCTGGAAAACAACAAAAAATTAGCGATAATTCTTGGAACAACACCCAGTTGGTCCCAAACACAGTGAGAAAATGCAAACATTCCGAAACATAAATTACCCCAAATGCCGTCCGTGCCAGTGATGATCATCTGCGCAGACAATTCGAAAAATCCCAATTTAATCCTTGAAAAGTGTACTCTCGCATGCCAGCAAATGGTAGCTCGACACGAAAGGAACCTGCAACTGTGTGTATATAGTGCTTCTTGGTGGCTGCAGCAAAGCTCAACTCCCGGAATGATGCACCACCGCAAAGCTACTCCGGAAACAACCATAGAGAGTGGCGGGTTGTACCCTCTAAAACCACTTCTAACACTTCTTTCGTTCTCCTTTTAATGAGATAAGACGCTACTACTGCAGCGGAACTTGACTCAAGCACAAAAGTACCGTCCCCAGAGGAAACAACGTTGCACAGAGCCAACCAACAGTGGTATGTCATTTAAACTTTCCACTCCTGGTCCCGGAGATTAGCTGGTTTTTACCTAGTCAAACACCGACCGCTGCTGCTCGGACCGTTTGGGGATCTCGGGTCAAAGGAACTAGAGCGTAGCCGGTCGTCCATTTCAATACAAACTACCACTGACACTACTGACTTTGGTTTGGGTTCTAATTTATTGCACGAAATATTCAGAAGGCTGCTGCCGAAAATACACACTCCAGTCCCATAATTTTCTTCTGATTCAGAGACTGGCAGCAGCTCATTTCATGGTTGGATTGATCTTGGAACATACGCAGCCAACCGATCTCACACTTTGCTCTATCTACCATCTCACATATGTATGTAGACGATGATGATGATGATGATGATGAAACCAAGAGTGAAATTATACGAGCATTATCTTAAGTGGTTTATGCTGTTTCGCCTGTTTTTTGGAGTTCTCGATGCATTTCTGGATTTTTTTTCACTATAATTTTTCCGAAGCTTCAATCAAGTAGAGAGTGGGGATTAGTGGTCCAAATAGTGTAAGCAACATCAACGAGCATTGAGCTGCTCGTCTAAAAAAAAAATACTGATGCAACTTGAAGTGGAAAATGGTTTACACTGAGAACGGGCGGCTTGAATATAATGATGATTGCAGGGTCAATTGATGGCATGTTTCGAAATGATGGAGAATGCAGCATCGTGTTTGTTCTTTATTTCAATCGGCAGCTTGTTTGCTTAGCTTGTGCAGTTTGATGAGTCACGAAAATCATAGCGAAACAGCTGCAAATTTTACTAACAAGATATGAGCTAATTATGCTGAGATGTGGAGAAAAATAAAAACATTAAATTTCAAAATTCACACATTGTCTATGGCGGTCTCATACGAGTTTGTGCCTGGCCTCAACTTAGTTCTTTGATACACTTTCACAATTATTAATCGAGAGCTGTCCATGCCTAGAACTGCATACATTTGTATATTGTGTGGCAAGCAAAATGATATTCTATGCCCAAGCAAGTGGAGGAAAGTTCCAACCAGACAGATTAAAAAAAAAATCAAGACTCTTGAATAACTAAACTTAAGGATTCCGACACCTTGAAGAATTTTCTAAAGAATTTGTTGAGAGTGCCAAAGGAGTTTTGAGATAAACTGTACATAGTCATTTTCTTTCCCTTTGCACCGTGAGTGAGTAGTACAGTATGACTGCAAACCAAGTGGCCTAATGGGATACAATTCAATGGGATTCTATGAGAGCCGAATACAGTACAGTAATCTCTTTGAAAAGAGAGTTTAGTAGTGCAGTTTGATAGCAAAATTTAACTTTTTTTTCCTTAAATCTTCTGAATAAAATCTACGATCAAGTTAATATTTGATAGGGTTCTATGGAAGCCAAATATAAACAAAATGAAATCAGTTTCACTAAAACCTGTTCAGCTTTCTCCGAGAAAAGCAAGACATTAACAACACATACGTACACATCAAGGATTTTTCAAGGCTGATTCATCAACTCCTTTTTGTAAAATAGGAAACATTTTTAATGCAATCCTTATTCAACAGTAATGGAGCCGGACGGTTCGTTAATCCGGACATTTCATTTTATATCAAATATTACGTCTGCTCTGCAACACAATAACTATGTGTGACGATTCGGAACGATACTAAAGGATTATGATAACATTACCAGCTATTTTGAACATAGTAGGCAGTGATAATCAGCTTTTACAAGTTTCTGTATTATGAACTATGTTTCCGAATTGCGAGCTTTTACGATATTAATATTTCGAAATGAAAGATGCTCTGCTAAATCAGTTGATTAAGTTTTGATAAAAAGTAAAGGAAAATACTCAACATGTCATCTTCAACAAAGCATCGTAGTCCGAACAGACCAACCACCGGTAGCCGCTCATAAAACGATAAAATTATACCACCTTCCAATTAAGCCGATAGCCATTGGTGCTAACATTTCAATTCCACCAGGGTGGATGCTACTTTCAAATTTGAAATGCATTCACTTCAAAGAATCACAACGGGCCAATGTCCCGAGGCGACGAATAGGACACTTTCGGTTTTGCTGTGTCCAATTTGTTGTGTCCCCTTCCGACCGCCCGAGCCAAACCAATGCAATGCGCTAGCGTACCTACATGATCCCGGGTACAATTGATTGTATACCCTCTGACACCCCACGAAAGACCTTCATCGAAATGCATATACAGCATGATGATGATGATGATGATCTGCCCAGTGGGTGTGCAATGTGGATTCTGCGAGGTAGAGAGCGAAGCTTGGAAAAATGCTGTCACATCAGCGAAAACTATAACCGCGTGTAGGCCCTGGCAGGGGTATGACAGAACAAATTGCTATGACATCTCGCTGGGGACCGAAAGAGGTACGTGCCCCTGTCCGAGGTTGGTGGAATCGGACGGGAGCAGGTCAATTCCAGCTACTGCTACTATATATAGCTGACTGGTCGTGCAGACCTCGGACAGCAATCAAGCGAAACTCTAGCATAAAGCGGGATGCTTTGGAGCGTAAAATAAAAGAGTGAAATTGCTTTCGCCTCAGATGTTCTGTCCTCGTGTACTCTCGTTACTCACTGGCGTACACGGCCCGGGGGAAAGTTTTCCCGTATTTATATTGATGTATATTTTTTTTTAAGTCAGAAAAATTGCTGCAAGCTTGTTGTCCAATCATTAGAATGAAGCATGGAAAGCACTTGTAAGCTTGTATCCATGTCGATAGAACGTAAAAGTTTCACTATTCTGCATACGCCTTTGTTGCCACTGATACGATGGTGGAGCAAGTGATGCAAATAGGAGCACATGCCATACAAAGTGAAAGATCAAATCGTGCTGAACAAAACACCAAGTACCAAGTGACCTCAGTACTGGCCCAGTAGTAGTAGCAGTAGTATTAGTAGTAGCAGTAGCAGTAGTATCGGCACCAGCCGGCTGGATAATTGGTGGAACCCAATTATTGTGCACTGCAGCAGCTCCTCTTTGATGTGTTGCTTTACCCTTTCGAATGACCACTGCGAACTGTTCCACGAACACAGCAGACTGAAATAACATACTTTACGGCTTATAACTTCACTCCAACTTGAGTCTAACTTCCCGACTACTGGGCAAGCTAAAATTAGTTGATTGATTATTCGGAAGCTGTCACCCTTCCCTCCAGACAAATGGAGAGTAGTAGGACGGTGATGGAATTGGAGACGGGAAAAGTTTTTCTTGCCGCGAGAATTGATTTTCTCTCTCATCAGAGGGAACATCCTCTACTTTTTTTTTCGAAAGAAGATTGCACCGAGTTGAGGAAAAGTGAAATGGCTAGAATTTCCGCTCTGCTGTAGTATACAAAAAATCATCAGTCGAATGAATTTCTCTGCGGGGAGTCACAGCAGCCAGCGTTCGATAGGCGATAGAATTTCCACGCCCGCCACCGGTTCCTCGCTGCTATCAGAAATCGAGTCCAGGCTAGGCATAAGAAGACGGGTAAATGGAAAATTAATATTGTCATCTAGGGGACGGTTCGGGAGACCAGGAGAGACATAGTAGACAGCAAGTGGCTGAATGTGGAGGAAATAATTTAATAAGTGTTCAGGGAAAGATGAAAAGAAATTAATTATGAATGGCTCGACGAAGAAGAAGGGAATTAATAGCCACTGTTTGAAGCTCTTTGAAGGGCCTCGGAGGCTGCGATCGTGGTTGGTGACCAATTTGGTGGTCCCAGTGGGATAGCGTTTGAAGATTAGGAAACATAAATAAAAACAGTATCATGACATTTGATGGAAGTAAGAATGTTGTGATCCATAGTGGATCAGAGCTGTTTTTGGTAGACATGAAGTTTGTATGTATTACTATTTGAAAACTGCATTACATAGATTATATCTGTGAGAAACGTGAGATATTCAGCAAATTCTTCGTGTGAAAGAATCAAATAATTGTATATTGGATGTTTTGAATCATGGAATGAACAGTTTGCTTTTTGAACAGCTAGGGTATACGTCCCTAACCTCGGTCTAATATGCAGCCATAGATTACGTTTTTAATCATAACTCATCAATTAATTTACCTGCAAACGATATTCTACTGCTAAATGGTATGCTTAGATATGCTTATCATGTCGTTTGCTATCAGGAACCGCAAAAAGTTGAAAAACTTACTTTTTTTAAGACAAAAACTCACCAGGGAAATGTATGTAATATCGGTCTATTGTCCCCAAATTGGGTCTATTTATGGATGCAACTTCGTCCTATCCTGTTTGATTCTCAAAAAAAACGCTCTTGGTAACGTTTTCTTATGTATTTTTTTTTATCACTATCACTGTTAACTTAATACTCTTCATTCCTCAAAACATTTCTTAGAGAAAATTTTACGAAAACTACATTAAATCACTCAAGTTAAAAATTAAAAATTAAAAATTTCGCTTATCGTCTTTCGACCGCAGAATATCTAAATCAAAACATTGTGATGTTCATTATACAGATTTGGCAGAAAAAATCTCCCTTCCTGTTCGTTCCTTATCATCCAAATGCAAACCACATTGTTGACGTTACTCTTATTGCTATATGCTGTCAAATGAATTTCATGGGCCAAAGTTAGGAACATAGAAAAGAAATGTGTCCCTAAAGTTGGGTCCATGATTTACTTGTGAAAACGTTGTTAAACAATTAAAATAAACATAAAATATTCAAACAGTAACTGTGAGTTTTACGTCTAGTGTGTATTATCAGGTAATTCCATTCAATAAATGCCATAATCAGGCCATTTGATGATCGTCAGTGCAACCTTCCCATCTTAACCTTAGAAGTCATGGCGGCTAAAAACTCCGAACAGAGTGATATTCTCAACCAGTTTTATTACTTACGAGAGCTGAAAATGTATTGAAATGTTGTGATATAAATTGATTTGTGTGTGGTACACATTTATCAATCATCAGTGATCAATATTTTCCTTATTTTTTGTGTAATATTCCTTAATTAATTATTTATTTGCGTGATAGGCCGAATGAAAGGACTAGACCCACATTACATACCGTAACCCTATATATAGTGAAGAATCATCCCAAAAGACTGAACATTTTCTCAGCCAAACTCATCCGTGCAATTTAATTCGGGATGTTATAGGCAAGAATAACAACAACAACAAACTTATGGGTTTAAAAATAAAATACCATTATCCTAGACTGAAAAGTGAGATCCAAAAAATTGCATTTTTTGTTAAGGATTATAAGGGGGCTATTGTTAGCGGCGCCGGTGGTGTAGTGGTAAGCGTGATTACCTCTCACCCCAGCAGACCTGGGTTCCATCCCAGGAAGTAAAGCCGTTGTTTCCCGGTTCATGAGTTGATGCGTCGATAAGTAGGGTCCAGGTGTGGGAGCTGCCTCCCTGGCGTCGGTAGCATTGGTGCTCAGCACGGAAAACAAGATCAACGGAAAAACTACATACTATATATCATGTGCTGTTATTTGACAAATAAAATCTTTGTGTAAAATTCAATCGAACAGCTCATAAATCATTTCTTTCTTCGAGTTAAATCCTCCTTTATAACATGAGCTGCTTTTTTACAAATTTTGTATCTCCTCATGTTGACTCCTTATTTATACCATGACCTGTTCTTTGACAAATAAAATAGTTTGAAGATCTATCGGAGTTGACTCCTTCTTTCTATAATGAGCTGTTAATGTTAAATTAGTGTTGAAAAATGCAATTGAAGTGCTCTCAAATCATGTCTCTTTATGAGTTGACCCCTTTTTGTATCATGCCCTGCCCTTTGGTTTTGCAAGAGTTAGGGCGCGTTCTGCCAGGTTGGTGGAGGCAGATTTCATGTGTGAGTAAGTGATGATACTGGTCATTGTTATGTGCAATTCACTTTATAAGGTGTGTTTCATATTTCACCACATGTAGTTCCAAAGAGCCTGAATGAAATGTGGAGCTTGCGAAGATCACTTTAAGATACGATATGACGGAACATCCCTAATAAAAATTTACCATATCCGAACGATAATCCAAATCAAAGTAAATGCTTCCAGAAACTAGTTAAGATAACTTATTGAAAAATGTATTAATTATGAGTCAAAAGGTTGAATATTTTATTGAATATTTTAAATCGTGTTAAATTTAAATCTTCCCTCATTTATCATTCGTTGAACCATTCTCCACGGTCATCCCATAGTGGTAATATCACAGTATTGCTAATAATGTACACATCTATATCTTTTCCGATACCATGGATTCAACAAAGTAAAAGTGAAAGGTGATCAGCAAAATGGAGCACATGCGATACGACAATAAAGTAATGCTCGTTAAGAAAATACCCGGAGATGGGCACTGTCTATTATCCGCGCTGGTATTACAGTTTTATAAGACGCAACTAGAAACTCAAGATCATCATACAAAGATAATGGACTTGCGTCGAAACGTCGTCAGAAATAACATGGAAAACTTTCGGGAGTCATTCTGACTGTAGAAATACGAAGTGTTAGAGAGATAAAGTACAAGGTATTCTAAAAGAAGCAGTCAACGGCGGTGCAAGAGCAGAATATGGTGAGAGTTGTTCAATTATTCTTTACAAATTAAATATCAAAATTAAACTAAATACGTCCCAGGTTTGAAAAGAATATTTTCGAACCTGGAAGCATGTATGTAATACCAATACCCCAGTGCACACTGGTTCTCCGGATAATCTGGAATGACCAAAAAAAAATTTTAGATATTTTTTCAGAATCATGAGATCAAAGCGTATTTAATATGGAAATTATATTTTGGGGGTGCAGTGGCGTCCCGTAACCTTACTTTTTACCTGTGAACCAACTTTTAAAAGCAGATTTAAGTTGTAGATTTGACAATTCTAATTGTTTTTTTTTTCACGAATCGATGATTGTGCTATGAACAAGATTATTCATTCCATTATTTTTCCTCCATTCCACAAACAGTGATGGATCATGAATATTGCGAACGTCCATAAGCAGAGTCCATAAGAATATGAAACTCGTATTCGAAATACATTATTTTCCTAGAATTTACGAATTTATGGCAAACATCCATTATGATTATCGTATATTATGCACAGCAAAAAAATAATTTTGATATCACATCAAAGTGGATGCACTACAATCATGTCGAAAATTTCATGTAATTTTTATGACCACATAAATAAACAAATGCAGTAAAAGCAGCGTAATGTCAGTTCATGCATTGTATTAATGATAATTTTGTCCTTTTTAGCAAGTAATATTACACCATATTTTCGACATAATTGTAGTGCATCCACTTTGACGTGATATCAAAATTATTTTTTTGCTGTGTGGCTAACATCTACATTCGGATATAGCTTTATGGCTAATGTCCATTATGGCAAACATTATGGAAAACGTCCATATGGTTAACGTATTTACAGGAAATGGGGTGTCTTCATTGCTGTCCATGTGGTGTTCAACATTAGGTCATATGAATACAATAGTTTACTTTACTCGCTCCGTAAGAAAAGCACGGGAAAGAAAAGTTATCTCTTTTTATTCATACGGCCTATTGTGAATCGTATTTACATCCTACCTTAAGATGTGAATCAGAATCGGTTTGTGGAATAGTAAAGTCAATGAGATTTTCAGCATTATTACAGGTGATCTTTACAAGATTTAGAGTTGTATTTATACCGAAGTAATTGTAAATCGAAATTCAATTCGTTACTTTTGAACTATTTAAATTTTAGCAAGAACTTTTGAAAAATCATATCTCTATTGCATACTTCAGCAATGAAGAAAAAAAAAAGAAATGAATGATAAGCATAACATATACATGAAAGAGTGTATGGGTTGACTATTACTCAAACCAACCCCATATTGATAACGGTACACAGCAAAAAATAAATTTTAATAATACATCCAAGAGGATGTAGTTTAATCATGCCGAAAAATTCATGTAATTTTTTTGGCCACAACCATAAACAAATGCAGTAAAAGCAGCGTAATGTCAGTTCATGCAATGTATTAATGATAATTGTGTCCTTTTTGGCAAGTCATATTACAACATATTTACGACACGATTGAAGTGCTTCCACTTTGATGTGATATTAAACTTATTTTTTTGTTGTGTATACCTATTGAGCATCATTGCAGCAAACTGCCATGGTTCATCACTAGGCTCTTACTATTCCGGTAACGTATAAGCCAAAATCGATACTTTCTATTTCTTGCAACAATGACTCACATGTCTTACATGCACACTGCACGCAGAAAGAGGCGCAATGCTTCTTCAAGGCAACGATGGTGACCGACATACCGAACAAATAGATCCCGATTGAGGAAGCAAATTGCATTACACTGTAAGTATCTCCTCCAAGACTGTTGACCCAGACAAAGCTCAGCAATAAATTATCATCATCTATTTCCGAACGACAACTGGGTCCACAAAATCTCCATGGCCGGAAATCGGGGTCCCAAACAAGCGAGTTGTTTATTTTCAAGCAGATTAGGTTTCAAATCGAAAAGTTCTTCCCCAGAATGAGAAATCTCTTTGCGTTCGTTCGTTTGTTCGTTTCCAGTCTGGATTGCTATTTCGTCGGAAAAGTAAACAGTACCTTCGGGGAAGCTTTTCTCGGACATTTCTACAAGAACAATAATAAATGCAGTGGGACGTGTCGTCGGTGTCGACTGTCTTCCTTTTGCCGGACTTTTGTTTATGCTCCGGCCACAAGGACGTGCGCTCAAGTTTACCACCAACGACTCTAACGGACGAATTGACGTAAATGTTTTTATTATTGCAGTACCGTTCCTGTGTTATTGCAGCAGGGAGCGGTGAATTTTACGACGCCAGCCACTGTAAAGTCGTTATCAAGACTCATCTCGCAACGGGTCCGCGCCCTGTCAGGCTGCAGTTCCTAAATTTTTTCAACAGGTCTCAGAAAATCCCAAGACTGATTCCATGCGGTTCCGGGATGGGTACTTTCAAGACAAGGCAATGTGGAAAAAAAATTCCAATCACGGACGTGGCAAAAATAGCCTATCCTTTTTACGGAAAATTGTTCTTTTATTGACCTTCGGTAGATCTCGATTTCATGTCTGTTCGCGTTCACTCGGGGTATCCTTTTCCGATTTGGTCCTATTTGTTTTTGTACTTATTAATGAGTGCCAATTTCAGGGTAATTTTTTTCGCTCTTCATCGAATCCTTCTTTTCTATCCTAATTTTCACCCCGGGCAGCCAGTGGTTTGCTTCGGGGAGTTGAGATTTTATCGATTGTTTGGATGTCTTTTCTTTGCTTCTTGCGGCTGAATCAAATTGGTACTGTTTGTTTTGTTTCCGTTGCTTCAAGCGACGAAGGATAAATACATACTATCCGTTTTGTTTTGTTATTCAAAATGCACGGGTTTCGTTCGTTTGTAGCTTGCCTGAAGCATTAATTAATCGCTGATTCTGCGGGAAATATACGATTGGGTAGACTTCAAGGAATGGACGATTCTGTACCATCTATTTAATTGATATCAGTGAAAGTGCTCAAAACACCTGAGAACAAACATTAGTTTCAATTGGGGCGTAGAAGACCAAGAAACGAGAATATCAGGATGAGGCGCAAACAAATCCGTTCACTTGCATCAGTCTTTATCTGATTTTTTTAATAGGCTCATCACCATGGTATAAACCCAGATTGTGAAGCAAGAGAATAGTCCATATAACAGAATATTTACCCTATATAACGAAAAGTAGAATATGAATTTCCCTCCCGTAGGCCATTCTTAAGCACCTTGCTGAAGGTGGGAAAGCTTAATTTCATACTGTAGACCTGCATGGGAGACCACGGCCCGAAGTGATGGTATCACATAGAGAAGAGAGGATTCAAAACAAACTGCCTTGGCAACATTTGCCTGGGTGGTTTCTAGCAACACTGCCAATGCAATCAAGATAGGCGCAGCTTGATTGGCTCTGTCTTTGACCGTTAATTTGGCTCAAAACCAGCCAGTCCGCTCCTTTCTTATACGAGACCCTCTCTAGTATCACACATTATTTTCATTAATTTTTTAGCCACGTCGTAAACGTTTATATAAAGGCACTAACATCAGGTTTGCCGCAATTCACTCTTAAATGGGACGATATTAGTTACATTAAATAATTTCCATTCCATCTATATTCGAAACATTTTAGGGAAAACGACTGGAAACTGCACTTTTCAATTGCGTGACGTACTTTAATTGCTTTTCATTAAATAATTATCATTGAAGTTATACAAAGATAGCCTATATTGCAGTTGGTACCTATAATACCTATATTGCAGTTGGTATCATACATAATGTCTAGATAGAGCTGAAATTAGGACGTAACAGCTTTTGTAAACAATGACTTCTCTCAATGATTTCTCGAACGACATGACTCTCCCTGGCAGATCAACATTACCATCGAATAGGGGAAGGTTTCCCCTACCCGATGGATATGTTGGATTGTGTAGGCGTGCCTTGAGTTGCTAGAAATCAACGAGAGAAGTCATTGTTTACAAAAGCTGTTACGCCCTAATTCCAGCTCAATCTAGATGTATGTATTGCTTCATTTTCAAAAAGGGTGAATACTTCCGTTATGGCTCTGTGTCCTGTTATGTGTTTGGTTGTGGCATTTGGGAATTCCATTCACCATGACAGGGTGTGTTGGGATGGAGTCAGGTGACTGTGATGGAAGTACTGACCCTAAACAAAATATACTTTAGATAGGAAACTTATTTCGGAATGAAGCAGTTTATCACAGAAAAGTGTTACTTAAGACGGACAAAGACAAGATAAATTTTGCGGATCAATGTAGAAAGGCAGCATAATAAGGAGATAGAGAAAAATATTACTTATAGGCTGATCTCGTGGGAAAAATAGGATTCGAGGGGTCCGCATAGGAAGGCAACTAGGCCTTAAATAGAATATATCTCCCCATTTTGTTTATTTGTAGTTAGAGGCAATAGTGGAAGTTGTTATTTTAACCAATACAAATAGTAATCAGTTCTTCGATCATATGTTTGCTAACAAGTGAATTTTAGAGAAGAAAGAAAATTCAATAAGTAATGATGAGGCTGGGCAGGAATTTGTTGTTTTTTTTTTTGTAATGGGAGTTCGGATTGTTATGCAACTGTCTCTGTATCTGGTAGGGTTATTAGCTTTTTAACCATCAACCGCAGAAACTATATGAATTATCGCGTATCTATGTTGTTAATTACAAACAAAACAAAAACTTAACCAAATTTTGTCGTGGAGTGTTGTGGTTTTGAGATGAGAGATGACCCTGGAGGGATCGTTTTTGCTTACTGAGCAGAAAATCATGGGATTAATCCCAAGCTCTCCCACAACAGAATAAACCGTCATCGCCGGGTTTTGAGAGCATAAAGCGCTGTAATAACCAAAAGTTGAAATGTTAAAATCGTTATCGCATTGGAGCCATTCCTCTCAATAAATCATAAATTTTAAAATGCACAAACACTAAATCCAATCTACCATAACCGTATCAACGCTAGCGATATGAAAGCATCATTATATAATTCTCAAATTTGGTGCAAAGCAGAGCAGAACTCTAAATAATGAAATATATAATTAAATAGCTCATTCAAATTTCAAATTATTTCCAGCTCACACATTCCACATAATTTTGTAGCATTGTGGCCAAATCAATACAAAAAATTCCAACCACCCACTTCAATCTAATCATTAACCCTTCCCATGGCGATCATGTAGTCTGCATGTGGCGAGTCACCCGTTACCCCTCCTTTACTATCGGCCTTGAATTGACTTGCGCTCTTACTGCCCCACCCTGCGCTGCAAAATGAAAAATGAAAATGAAATACAGTGAATGTTTAAAAATCGAACCTTGCGTATTAAAAATTTCTCCGAGATCAACACAGAATGTTTTTCTGAATAATTATTATGTTATCTTCCAATCCTGTACATTTGTATTTTATTTCACCCTACCTACTCTAATTGATAAGGAAATCATGCTCTGTTGAATTTTATTATTATTAGTATAGGTAATTTAAAACGAAGGAAGAATTAAGGTAAAATGTCCTCAACAAGTTTACTTCGAAGTAGTTAGGAAGTTGTTACAGATTGTGAATTATTTTCGTGATGCACTTAAACCACTTATAACTTTTAGTCTAACCTTCCAGTTGGCAAAAAATCTCCATAATAAAGTTTAAAAAATAAATCTTAGTCCAACCAATTAAATTCCACTAGATCCAAATGCATAAGGCTTGCAATGAGCTTACCATACTTTATGTAAATACATATTCCGCTGATTTTTAATTTACATGCTCAATAACGGCTCCGACCACGTGAGTTTGCAGTAGGCTCTGCTCGAGAGTGATTGATTTTCGATTTGGCTGTCACGTTTTTGCATCGTTTTGAATTTCCCCTTAAGCTGGGTTTAGACAGGGCAAGTCAATTGATCAAGTCAATTGAATTCAACTGCCTTGAACGCGAATTTAACGTGTAAAACAACTGACTTGATCAACTCACTTGAATTGAAAAAAGTTGAACTAGGCTCAAATTTTCAAGCCAATTGAATAACACTGAGCTGATCATTTGACTTGCCTAGTCTAAACCCAGCTTTAGGGCCGTTGAATTGAAGTAAAAGTGTCCAATAATGTCGCGTGTTACCACCATATCCTGTGTTCCGTAGTTGGTAAAGACATATACGCGAAACTGCTTTTAAATAACCGGAATAGGAGGATCCATTGTTTGCCAAGGAGGATAAGGGGCTGTTCATAAACTACGTAGACAGTTTTTTTGGGATTCTTGACCCCCCCCCCTCCCCCTGCGTAGACAATTGTCCATACAAAAATTTTAAAATTTGTATGGGCCGTGGATAATTTTCAACCCCCCCCCCCCTAAACTGTCTACGTAGTTTATGAACAGCCCCTAAGTATGAGCAAGTGCAATCGTAACCAGGCTTGTTACAGATCATTCTGGTGAATCACGAAATGAGATGCAACTCATGAACCGGGGACCAATGGCTTTACTTTACTTCCCGTGATCAGAGATGGCGATTCGTGTTTGATATAGCTAATATCATGATGTTTTCGTGATATAAAACTTAAAATTGGCGGCCACCGCGGCCGAGATAGAGCTGGTCGATATTTTTCTCTGTGAAACGTCATTATTCAAGCAAAAATAATAACAAAACAACTCAAGCTGGCTCGTGTGAATGTGTCCCGTTTTTAGTTTCGCTCGCTAAAATGGAAAGCAAGGAAATTTTGTCAATTTTTTAAAAATAATTTTAACTTTTAATAGTATTTTTTTGTGAAACAGATTTCACCATGGCATTACATTTGTAGATGGACATCGTGAATTTTCGGTGAACAGGACATTAACTACATTGAGTAAGTTAAAAATGTGGAACGGATGGATTCTGATTTTGCTGAAGCTATCAGATTTTGATGATCCTGGACATAGTGGGCATGCATTGTTGTGTAATTCGGGAGCAAAGTTTGACGCTGGAGCTGGATATTTTACAAGCAAATAACTAAACGCAATGGTTTCAATTGTAATCAAATAAAACATGACATCAAAATAGTACATGTATAGTGTTGCATTTAAGTTTAGAATTCTGAAGTATTGTGTTGAGAAACAAGAATGTCATGTGTCATATGAAGAAGGTATTTGGGATGGAGGTTTACAAACCCTAATAACATAGTTATGGTTATTTTACTTAACGACATGTTACGGGTATCATTCAAACCTTTTGTGTAAAGGGCGAACACGAAATTATTGCGACACATTCAACAGGGCATAACTTTTTTACCATTGGGTAAAAATCAACCAAATTTTGCACACTTTCTCATTGATGTGTATTGTGTACATGCTGTCAAACTCGAAGTCGTGTTTTTCGATTCAACGAAAATGGAGGTGAACCAACGCGAGTTGAGAGAACAAATTCTTTCCAAACACCTGGAATTTCCTGACCTGTCGCACCGGCAGTTGGGAAAAATGTTGAACATTCACCATTCAACCGTCTCCAGAGTGTTGAAGCGGTTCCAGGAGCGGTTGACGTTGGATCACGGCAAAGGAGCTGGAAGAAAACCGGGACCGAAGAACAAAAAAACGGAGGGAAAGGTGAAGCGGATGATTAAAGCAAGCGTCTCAAGCCGTGATTTGGCTAAAAAGATCGGCATGTCGCAGAGCTACGTCCAGAATGCAAAGAAGAGAGCTGGACTACATACATACAAGGTACAGAACTTCCCAAACCGCGATGAGCGGCAACAATCGACGGCTAAAACTCGGGCACGGAAGCTCTACGAGAAGATGCTGACAAAATATGGCTGCTGTGTGATGGACGACGAAACGTATATAAAAGCCGATTTTAAGCAAATTCCGGGGTTGGAGTTTTTCACCGGCAAGAGCAAGTTCGATGTGGACGACAAATTTAAGAAGAAGAAAATGTCGAAGTTCGCCTCCAAATATCTCATTTGGCAGGCCATCTGCTCTTGCGGACTGAGGAGTGAGCCTTTCGTGACAAAGGGCACAGTAAATGGCGAGATCTACAAATCTGAGTGCCTCGAGAAGCGCCTTTTGCCGTTCTTGCAGCAGCACGACGAAGCTCCGCTATTTTGGCCAGATTTGGCATCATGCCACTATTCTAAAAGTGTCCTGGAGTGGTATGAGGCCAATTCTGTCTATTTTGTTCCACAGGACATGAATCCGCCAAACTGTCCGGAGCTGCGCCCGGTGGAGCAGTACTGGGCAATAATGAAGCGGGAACTTCGGAAGAGCAAGAAGACAGTCAAAGACGAGAAGGACATGTTAAGAAAATGGAAAAAAAAAACTGAGAAACTGGTACCGGATGACACTGTAAAGACTTTGATGGAGGGCATCAAGCGCAAATGCGTTCAATTTTACACTCAAGGCTCCATCGATTAACTTTTCTTTTGATTTTTGAAGTAAATATATGTATAAAACTACCCTAAAATTTTGGTTTGATTCTAAACATTATAAGAAAATTGGCATGACATTTTCGGTGTCGCAATAATTTTGTGTTCGCCCTTTAATACCTCTACAATTTGGTTTATCATTCATTTATGGTATTTTTTTTATTAGGAATTGTAGAGTTTTGTTTGTTTATTATTGTTTGAAAGTTTAGAAGCATGATTGGGACCCACAAAAAAGTCATGAGCATAAGCATGGTTGACTGCCCGCGAATGCTACTCTATTATTGCCAGATCAGCTTTAATCAAACAGAGAATCAATACACGACGCTTGGGACTAGCATTCATCCTCAATATGTAAAAACTGGTGATCTCCAATTAGGCAATAACAACGCCGGCCGCGGCCGAATGCAGTTCTATATGTTGAAAGCCGAGAAATCCTTTGCGCTTCCATGAGAAGAATCACAGGGATGTTGGACAAAAGGATTGCGTTTACAGCAGGATTCGCTTTGGTAAATGAATTGATATCCTAACGATTCTATAACGCGAAGGAGCTTGGGATTGAACCCACGGTCATCTGCTCAGGTAGCAAAAACGTGTGATACTAGGCAAACGAGCTCCTTTTATTACAATCGAACAATGATCGATTTGTTGTTCTTCCAATGTATTCACATAAACAGATAAAGTGATTAACGAATCTTGAATGTGGAGGGGCTTGAGATTAACCTCATGATGCTCTACTCAGTAAGCAAAAATGGTCGCGTTGCTATTGCAACCATTCGAAACCGGCCCTGACGGTGACGTTAATGACGATGTTAAGTTGCAGAAAATACACATAATCAAGCGTTGTTACTATAAGTCTTCTTAAAATGATAGGACCTGAGATTTATTGAAACTCAAACTCAACGGTGGTGCCCTTTACACAAGAATAAGCCTCTACGACCGATGATCTTTCAAACCTGGAGACAAAAAAGCGCTTATGCCTTCATTAAATTCTCCTTCTACGCGACGTTCGTTGTTTCGATTTGGTCCTTACGTAAGACGGGAACTTTAAAATTTTTGGGCTACGGTACCCCTCACTTCACAAAGTAAACTACGACTTACGCGACTATTTTACTAGCGTACAAATATTGCACATATTTTAAGCAATCTCGACCGACCTCTTTTGCCTCTAAAAACGACTGTTTTCTTCTTCATATTTCACCGAAACGCTCCGATTATGCGTCAAAACTACCAAACCATACAATCAAACACGACCCACCGTGACTACCGTCAGTCTTCAACCACGGCCTTCATGATCGTGTTAAGGACACAACTAACAACACATCAAAAACTAATCGGTCAAGTGCCAAGCTTGCATGTTCGATCGCGACATTTATTTTCTCAAAAAATCATGCTTCAACATGAAAAAAAAAATCACAATGCATAATTCGTAGGCACCTCACCGTAAAATCCGAGAAACATGCCTCACGCGATCGAGGTCATCCCTCTGGAAAATGGGAAACGATGAAAATAAATCTCAATTACTCCACCGAAGGGACGCATCCGCTTCCGCAAACAAAGCATCCGATCCCCAATCTGGCGAAACTGGCAGCCCGCCCACACATGCCAACACCACCATCAGATAGGGGAAATTTTTGGGCACGGGCGAGCCACCAGCCACATCAACCCGACTATCAAACGCACTGCACACAAAAGCAGATACCCTCGAAAATGCAATCGAGAAATGTATAAGAACAATCATCAACTGGAACGTACTCACCAAATCAATATACCCGGGAATGCAATCCCGATGCTTCCACGCATATTTTCCTCTAGTCATTTTTAAACAATTCCTCCTCCAGCGATTCCAACCACACAATAACTATATATCACTTTTCTTTCTCAAATCAGCAATGTACATCGCAAAAACCACACCGAGTCACACCGGCAATAAACGAATGCGAGAGCACACCAAACACCTAAGCAACGCGTCCGGGACACCAAACTAATCAAATGCGACCACCGTAAAACTCCACGGCAGCACAAAGGCAGTCGAGGTAAAAAAAAATAAAAGCCCTCAGTGGAGCAAAAACACAACCGTTCTCGAATGATTCTCAAAGCGAACTCTCGATCGGGACCCACAAAAGAAATGAACTAAAATTTATCACAGTCTCAGTGTGAAGGAAAACCTGAGAATGTTCTGCTCTTAATCTGCTCTGAACACATCAAAAAGCTTCAAAAACTGACCACTGAGGGTGATGAAAGAAGAACATACTTCAAATCGTGCGGGTTAGGCGAAAAAGTGTTCATTTGACTTGTACTGTCGCATTAATGGCCCTTCAACTTCACAGCAAACGATATATTTTAATATTACATCCTACAGGATGCACTTCAATCATGTCGAAAATCTCATGTAATTTGTATGGCCACAACAATAAACAAATGCAGTAAAAGTAGCGTAATGTCAGTATTAATGATAATTTTGTCCTTTTTGGCAAGTAATATTACATCATATTTTCAACACGATTGAAATGCATCCACTTTGATGTGATATTAAAATATTTTTTTTTTGCTGTGTTCTATTCAATTTTCATACTCTAAAGGAACTATCTACCTACCCTCTTCTAAGATTATTCTCTAGCTAATAAATTATGACACTAAAGCTTCATCGCACTTCAAGCTTATTGCATATCGCATATTAGCTTATTGCGTGCTATCAGCTTAGTGTTCTAAATGCACTTCCACAGTTATTAATTGAGAGCTTTCGATGCCTGTACCATTTTTGAATTGGTATAATTGTGTGGCAAGTCTATTCATGCTTCTATGCCCAGGGAAGTCGAGACATTTTCCAACCCGAAACATTCTTGGTCTTGCTTTGTAACTGCGTCTATACTGACTGAGCTAAGGAAGGCCCCTAAAGCTTCATGTTAGATAGCATTTCCAACCAACTCTGAATTATCCTGGTTGTTCCAACCAACATGTCAGCCAAACAATTAAAATATGTATATAAATTGACCCTTAAAATGGTTTTGGATGGCATCTTTAAGTAGCCTCTGCAGACAAAATTCTCCAAATAATAAAAATTAAATTTTACCAATTCAATTTGTGGTCCCAACTTTCAATTGGCTTTACACCTTCCGTCCGAAAGTCGCATTCGCATTCAGTATGAATTACCGGCGGAGACCATTGAAGCGACAAAATACGCACCGATGCCCATTATATCGAAAAGTGAACCAAATTGCAGAATATTTCGAGGTCCTTAAAAATTCTGTTTACGACGAGCACGTTGTCGTATGTAATGGTGAGCCCCACTTTGCACGCCTTTAATAACTCACAGTGGTGAGCCCACAATGTGTTCATTTTAAATTTTATGTATCGCATTAAACCCGCCAACGACAACGGCGACGACGACGACGTGAGGATGAGGGTAACAACACCCACGCACCCGTTTTACCCTACCTCTCGAGTGACTGGTTCAAGTCACCCACGCAAGCATTGTCAGCTGCTGATGGTGGTCGTCATGAGCTTGTTGCTCCTGCTCCCAAAACGGCGCCTGATAAATCCTTCGACTGCTCCTATCTGTGAAGCAACTTTATCAGTTGAAAGAGAGATTGTTCAGCCTCATATGTTTCATTGGCTTATTTTTATTTGGTGTAATTTGTTTTCCCACTTCACGGTTGACTGATTTTATCGCATCCTGACGCTTCGAATGAATGGGGGAAGCGAAAAAAAAAATGGTTGTTACAGAACGCGGACTCGGAACCGAGAGTCAAAGGGGTCAAAAGCCGAAGGGAGCGAGCATAAAACCAAAAATAAAACACATAAAAATTTAACAGCATTCTGCCGTATATATGCACAAGTAGCATCAAGCATCGTGCGCGACAGAGAAAAAATGGCGAGGTACTACACTGTGGCGGGTCGCGCAGTGACACGGACGGAAAAGGATTAAAATCTAGGACGGCTGAAATAAAATTTCACTACGTTCCACGCTATGGTCCAGTGCGGAGCGACGACCACAGTGGCATCATCAGCATCAACATCGCGATCTATAAGGATGGGCTCTGTTGGGGAATGTGCTAGTGAGTGTATGTGTGTGTTCTGGAAGGTTGCATCCGGCAGGGTATGAAGCGATTTTTTTGGTCCAGGAACCAGAGGACGGACGAGAGCAAGTGAATGAGTGAAACAAAAAGAACATGTCACTTTCATTAGTTTTAATACTATTGGGTAGTTTTAAGCCGATATGGTTGCAGTGGTATGGAAAAAAGGCTGCTTGCATATACACACAGAGATCCACGTGCACTGGACGCTCTCTGATGGAATCGGGTAATGTCCGGAAAATTCGGTGCAGTGGAAAAAGCATCATGATGGGTTTAAATTTTCCAGCAGAGCATTTTCCAGCGCTTTCGGTTGCCAATTTGAAGAATTAATGGTCAGTGGAAGCCAAGCGAGCTGAGGCTAATTGCAAATGAATACTCTAGCCTCCTGGTCGGCGGGGGAAATGCGGTCTACTTAGGTGCCTCATGTGCTTTTTTGAAAGGTCCAGTCGGCGAGTGCTCTCAGACATTATGTATTTTTCATGGGAATCTAATCAGCTGGAAAGTGGCTGCTATTTAGCTTTTAGCGCTAATGGAGATGTTTTCGCAGCGCAACAAGAGGGCTCGTTAGAAATAATCCAATGAGTTATAAGAGCAGGACTTTTCATTTGCATTTGCAGAGATTCGAAGTAGTATTACATATCAATCATGGAAAATCTTCTAGCCTAGCATGATTTTGCTATGGGTCTCCCTTAGCCTCCCTTCGGTGGGCATCAACTATCATTGTTCTTGTCGTACAATATGCGAATTTCAAACCCTCAATTAACAAGTATGGGAGATCTCAAGGACCTCTAAGTAAAATTTAAACAAAGCAACGTACAAACCCAACAAAGCAACGTACCGTAAAACGGGGTAACATTGATAGTTTTTAAAAGTATATTCTTAATAATATTTACAGTAATGAATGTTTTTCATTTTTAAAACAAGTACTTAGGATCCAAGAGTCAATTCGTTAGTAATATGTTTAACGGAAATTAAAGCATTTGCACTATTTTTTTAGTTTTGTGACCGAACTTCAGTTTTTTGATTTGGCGTTACTTTGATAGTGCTCGATAAATGTAGAAAAAACGGGTGAAACTCAAACAATTTAGTTCTTCAAATATGAAATTTTGAATGAGTATATAATCAGAAAACATCATAAGCTTGAGCTTGATTGACCGCCCACGGTTGCTACTCTGTTACTGCCAGATCAGCTGTAATTACACAGAGAACCAATAGATGATGCTTGGGACTAGCAATCATCCTCAATGTGTAAAAACTGGTGGTCTTAAATTAGGCAATACCAGCGCCGGCCGCGCCCGAACACAGGTCAAGAAAGGAATGGGAAGGATTGTGTTGACATGACACTCGCTTTGATGGAAGCCGAGAACACCTCTGCACTTCCACGAGGAATCACTGGGATGTTGGATAAGAGGGTTGGGTTTGCAGCAGGGTTCGTTTTGGTAAACGATAAGCTGAATTGATGTCTTAACGATCATATAACGCGAAGGAGCTTGGGACTAAACCCACGGTCTTCTGCTCAGTAATCAAAAACGTTTGCCACTAGGCAGACGAGCACCTTTTTAATCACCGAGTTGCTGTTATTACCATGTAGTCATATTAACAAATAAAACGATTGACGAATCTTGAATGTGGATGGGCCTGAGATTAGACTCATGATGTTCTGCTCAGTAAACAAAAACGGTTGCTCTAAGGCCACCGAGCCCCTCATATCACATAATACCGTTGCTCAAATTTGTGTATCCATTCAAACCCGGAACCAACGACAACAACGAGTTTCGCAAAATACACGATACACAAGCGATTTTACCATAAATATCTTTGATATGTAAGGACATGGGACCGCGTTTTTCTGCTCAGTAAGGAGGCCACTGTAACCGACGATCTTTCAAATCCGAAAACTAAAAACTATGAAAAAGTACTTAGGCCTTCATTAAGTTCCACTTTCACGCGACGTTTAATGACAGGGTCCTATCCAGGATTACATCTGAAAAATCCAAATCTGGCCAACGCCCACCCTAAACCTAAACCTGTTCTAATCCACCTGAAATGACTAACGAATGGAAGACTTTGAGTACCCAGCCATGCAATAGTCTCATTCCGTGCCTTATGGCAACTTTATGATTCTATTGCGCTCATCTTTTGGCACCACCCAGGGGAGACTTGGTCCTGTACCCAATGCTTAACTTATCTCCATTCCACTCAGCTACTCGCAATTTATTGTGATATAGTGGGCGGAATATTATTATATGAGACAATTCAATGCAGACGTCTTTCCAAATTTGGCAGATCGACAGGTAATCGGTGAGTTACCACGATAGTTGCTATTCAACAACTCGACAACGTCCCATCGTCAACGCCTGCTATGAGAATTTCCCATTGCAGACGCCAACGAAATGACGTCATCGAGCTATCGATCAACTACCCTGGTTATCGCCTGGTACCTTATAGCACGATGCTAGGAGGCGAACCGGAAGAATCGATGAGCTACCTCTCCCCCTATAATCAGAAAACATCATAAGCAATAAGAATACAACAATGAATTTGCGTTGGCTATATTGGAAATACATTTAATAGGTTTGAGTGCTTTTTCAAACAAGCAAAAAACACGAAAATTGTTTTTTAATATGTTTGTAAAATATATAACACATACCATATAAAAACTATATACGATATCAACGGAAATACCCTAAACTGCAATATGGAACCAATGTTTCTAATTTAGAAAAAGCGCAGCGAGTAAATTTAATCTTTACATTATACTATCAAAGTTACCCGCATTATCAAAGATACCCCGTTTTACGGTACCAGAAAGGTAAATAAATATGGAAGTCATCGATAGAAAAATCTCTCAATTTTTGGGTTCATATCCATTCGAAAAAGTGAGGTTCAGTGTGGGCTGTGTTTAGTAGGACGGAAATTAAATCAAATACCCGACAACTCATACGTAAAGATGATTGTCTGAAGTGCAGTACCTTAGTGAGAGTTTCGTTTTCACTGGAGTGAATCTTTGTTCGTTTCTGCAGAGATTTTATATGGGCACCACAAAAACAAAACTGTAACAGAAATGGGAAAGCGCAAGAGGTGCCAACTCGTACTGTTAGCTACATGGTCGATGAGGTCAACTCAAAATCGTAAAAAGTTTGGTGGTCTGCTCGAATATGAGGATAATCGATTAAAATTTTACTCAGTCTTTGATCGGATCTGGAGGAAAGACAAACGGTTGTTATGGTTATCTTCTATTCTCTTTATTATATTTTATAGTTTTCGATTATAGGGTTAAATACCCCATTTCCGGCCTATTAAGCACAACCCGCACTTAATCTTTTTTAATCTAGCGCAGTTTAGCACCAAACGGAATGTTATTATTACTGATAGCTTCCAAATTTATTTACCTTTCCATATGTACCGTAATATTTGATAAAGAGAAACCAATCGTTGAGATATTGTCAAAAGTCTAACACTGCCTCTTGACGCCAAACTCGGCCTACGGATTCTAAACTCGGCCTAACGCATTGAAACGCCATTGAAACGCGAATGAGTTCACTTCGGCCTATCGGATGAAGATAAAAATTGATTTGGTCCGAGCGCTTCTTTTGTTTTTAGGAATAATGGGTGCAAACCTTCATATCATGCGTTCTCATTGACTTCGTTCCGTAGCTTATTAACTAACGTATCGTACCAAACGCATAATTGACTTGTTAACTCTGAAATCATGGATTTATTTGAAGTTTTCTGCACGATAGGCCCAAAATGGGCGATTAGGCCGAAGTAGTTCTCTACCCTATCGCCTTTTGCTTTAACTATTGCCCTTAGTCGCTTCGGAAAGGCATTACAAGCGGCACGCACCTGATTTTCAGGAATTTCATCCCATATCTTCTGTAAAGTAGCCTTGAATTTTTCTATACCCATGGGCTTAAGATTCCGAAAATGTGCTTCCATGATCGCCCATATAGAGAAATCCAGAGGGTTTGCATCTTGCGAAGAAGCTGGCCATAACTCATAACTCTTTAGGAATAAAATCTGGTAAATTTGCGGTGCACCATGCTTGGGTAATCTATGCTCCATGGAATGGGGCAGAATCCTGCTAGAACACCCATTTGCGGTTACCGAACATCGTTGAAGCATGCTTCTTCACATGGTATTGATTTTAACTCCTTTGTCAATAAAAAGCAGTGGTAGACGATTTTCTGCAGAAAACGCTCCCCACACCATGACAGAAGTATGATTTTGGAATCGTTGAACTCCGCGAATTGAAAAAGAGATTTCCTGAATCGTCGCTGCATAGACCCTGCCGTTTTGAGCGTTGAAACTTTGCTGCAATACGAAGTTTTTTTCGTTCGAAAACACGATCAAGGAATCACCGTGCTGGCGAGGCAGTTCACGACAGCGAATAATTCGGTTCTTCTTGTTAGCTTCTGAAAGTCCATGAATTCTTCTGTTCTTGTACGGCACCAATCCCAAATCGTCTTTAAGAACTGATCTGATAATTTTCCTGGAAACCGCCAGATCCTGAGCGAGTATATATGACGATCGACAAGGATTTCGTCGAATTCGTTCTCGTTCTACCTTCACAAGCTGTTTAGTGCGTACGCTGCGCGGACGACCAGGTTTTAACTTCGGAACGATGGTCCCCTCCGTCCTCCATCTTCTCAACGTCCGGTCGATTAATGTGCGACATATTCCTTCCTTCCTGGTCTCAGCCAATATCTGGTAAGGGCACTTACCCTCCAAAAGCAACTGCAAAATCCCTTTTTTTTAATCCATCTCTAACTGAGGCACTTCCTGTTAATGTAATATACAATAGTTTGTTTACATTTTCATCAGTTACTCTTTCATGTGTTAGTAACCAGATAGCTCTCGCATAATCCAGAAGAACTTACCACTGAAGCAAAAAAGTACGTCAGTTATTTGGGCCTACCCTGTATACTCGAAAAGAAAACTATTTAAATTTCAGTCTAATAACCCATTTGGCTTAGGGACCTATTCGACCTAATGACGTATCATGATTAAATCAATATAAATTTTCATTATTTTTGATTGTTATCATTGTGATTTCTGTTAATTAAAAAAAAAAAGACTTTCAATCGATGTTTGCTAGCTAGCCACTCATATTTATTCAAGTTTTATGTTTTATAAATCATTGAATTTATAATATACATATCAAATCCTAATTTGAAAAGTTACTCAACAATTGAAACGACTAAATAGGGGTTTCAATGCTGTAAGTCTAATATTATTCAGGTACTCCCCCCAAGAGATGAACTAGCCTTGGGCTTAAAATCTCTATATTAAAGATTTAAAAAAGGTACTCCCCCCTTTTGAACAACTTAAACATCATTTCCTGCCGAAAGAAGTAGATTTTCTTCTGGTTCAAACACTTGTTCGTACACTATAAATCAGTGTTCCTTCAGCATTGCGTAGCTTATTATGAAGACTCAATTCTTCGAACACCAAATAAATAAAATAAATAAATTAATTAAACATTTTTAGTGCACTTAAATCATAATCTCGTAAAAGGTACTGAGAATTGCTATCGAGCTACAAACTACAAAACCCAGGTACCCCTACTAATGTTACCTGGGGTAACATGTACCGTTCCTAAAGTTCATTTTTCCAACAAAATAGTTATCCACAAGTTCAATATATGTTTGCTTATGACATCGTATCAATTTGGCAGCTATATGTTATCAGATAGTGTAAATAAAAACAAAAACCAGTTTGCATTGGGTAAAGAGTAATTTTGTCCTCTTTTGTTGTTAAGATTTTTTTGGCGATTCAAACATTATTAAGCGTTGGTGAAAGATATTACGCATTTGATTTAGCTACATCTTTCTGATAAAATATCGGTAAGTTTTAATATATATTTCTATTCTATGATAAAAACATTTTCTTCATTCAATCGGGGCAAAATGCACTCCTAAAATCGGGGCAAAATGTTCCTTTAGAAAACAAGGATTGTTTACGTTCTATTCTTTCTTCAAAAATGGTCCGCAACGTTCCAAAGTATATTAAGTGGTCATTGAACTTTGAACATATTCGATCGGAACTGGAGGCAATCAAAAAAGAAGATGTCCTTCTGCTTCAATTGGTCATCATAATTTTTTCCCCAGCATGGGTGCATTTTGCCCCGATTAATGGCTTTACAGGTTATTTAATCAATTTCTAAAAGAACTTTTTAATTTTTTTCATGTTTTCATGTATGTTGCGATTGATCCTTAAGATAATTTAGGCAATACATGATATTCACATGATATTGATTTCCTTAACTGGTGCATTTTACCTCTAACCTTATCTCTTCGATTCGAGGGCAACTCCAAACATGAAGGAATTTCACATCGACAGAGGCGCCACAAATAATCAAATTTCATAGAAAACACATACGTGACTCATTCGTTGTGTCATGTTTAGCTTCCTCCCCTATGTGGCTACCGTCAAAGTTTCCCCTAAAAGAAAATCGGGCTCGAAATCGCAGACTAAGCTCATAAATAACCCTCCCAATACAATGTTCCTGCTCTCCCAAAACAACATTTCCCCGCCTAACTTCATTCTTTTCCTAGTTAGGGTAAGCCACGTTTGATCTATTTCCACCCACCCACCATGAGATAATGCCCCAGCTCGAGCAGAAATGACGAAAATTAGTTAAGGCATATACAGTTGAATGCTCCTTCTTAGGAGAGCAAAAGTTTTGCAGCACGCACTGAAAGAAACCGTGAATGAATTTTCCTTATTGGCGACAAACTGTCCGCTCTTGAGAAGAAATTCCCAACCCAAAAACAGACTTTTCTCCGTGCAGCATACGCAAGTGAAAAGTTTCTCGTGCAAGTTAGAAAAAAATAACAACGCCTTCCGCGTAACACGCGGATTTCTTCTTCCACAATGTCATGAATGCCCTGAGGATATGACGCCGTCTCTAACAAAATTCCATTCATACTAATCAACGTCGATATTTGTCTCCACGGAGGAATTAGTCGAATTAAGATTGAGATATGTCGATTCATCGTTTGCTGCTGAAGTTTCACCATCACCCGAATAGAGAGGACATGCTACCGGTAGATGTTAGAAGAGCGCATATAGAGATGAAGACTAATGATCCCAGCAAGAATTGAGCACTCCAAATCCGAATCGAATCGAAGGAATTCCTATTATATTTTTTGCATCAATCCGTTCCTTTCAATCGTCATCACGGCCATCAATTGGCTTCGTAGCGTCTAGTTCATACAGAATGACATATATATGAAGCCCTTGGCAGCTTCTGATTGGATGGACTATCATCGTCGGTGATGGAAGTTGATAGCCACAGAAGAATTATGAGTCTACGGGCCAGGCCGTTCCACCGTCCGGTTCGGTCATCAATCTGTTCATCGCAAGACAAGAGTCAGAATGGGTATGTGAGAAGTCCTCTTGTCACCATTGAAAAAAAAATAACGCACAGAAGAATGGGTGGAATGATTCGTGCTAAGACGAGTGGAGAGCAGCGAGATTATCAACGCTTTTCTCATCTCCGGCCGGCGAGCTGTAGCGTATTTCATCACGAGACGACTATTATTAGAAAAATGAGTGAGCAGAAGGAGGGAAAACAAAGATGATTAGGATTTTTTAATGGCGAAGTTATTTTACATGTGGACGCATGCAGTCGTCTGGTGGAGCATTTTCGGTCTTGATACTTGACATGATTTGACATGGTTTTTGAACAGGTCCATAAAAAGTCGAACTTGTATATTTATGAACGATATGCTAAGCACATGGAGCGAGAAGCAAGTGCAGACATGACATAACGAGCCGGGGAGCTATTCATTTCATCGTTCTAATTAGGCAGACTGCAACGAAAGCAGCTAATCGGTTGGAATCAGCTTGGAACGATCACATTTCCTCGGCAAATGCGGTGCTCGTGGTGTACGGGTTTTGTTTTCAGCGGACGGTCGTAAAACATTCAAAACTATTACTTTCAACTTTTTGATCGCTACAACAGATAGTGCATACTTATTTACGACAAACTTCGTTAATGTTTAATGTTTGTATGTAGCTATATGAAAATATTTCTTTTATATCAATACTGGGTTGCTTGAGTATTGCAGTAATCCAGAATAAGCTTAACATAGAAGAAAAATACAAAAAAAAACATTGTTCTAATCCGAATGATAGGATTAAAGAGAAGGAATACAAATTACCAACGACTTAGGTAAGCTTATTTTAGTTCAATTCGTAAATAAACTCATTACAATTCAGTTCTAATTTTGATTGCGAATGTAATGCTTTCAAATATTTCCACCCTGCAAACAAATGTACACGTAAAACAATTTTCTCTTACATTCAATGTAAGGTTGGATGTATTACATACTCTGCATATGTTTCATACAACAAATGAAATGGCAGTTCTTACAATGGGCTGCAGCGTACAAGCACCTTTTACCAGAATGCATATTTTCTAGATGCAATCCATTCAGGGAAACAAAATAAGCTAACAAAAAAATTACAAAATTAATTTCCGGCGTCCACATTACAGAACCTGCTTATGTCGTGAAATATTTCAAATTCTGCATAATTTTCACGCGCAAATCTATATTAGAATCTAAAACTTCTCGGTTCTCGATAAGGGAAAGTTTTATAAAACACGTCTACGGGGGATTTTTTTTTGCAACTAAGAGCTGTGCCTTACCTATAATTTTCAGTGGAGTTAACAAAGTCCTTGAGCTCTCTATTTTGGCCGTGGTACGTAAAATTTACCTAGTGAGTAAATACAAATAAAAAAAAATTCTGAGGCAATACTTCAAATTGCAAAAAGGTATCGATAATGTTTGCCTTTCATTATTTTGCATAAAACGACGAGAGCTTTTTTTCCAATCTGGAGTGTGTTGTCTCAGAGAAAACCATTTTTGAAATTTTTATTTACTAACTTGATAATTATCTTGGAGTTTCCTCTAAATTATTCTGGAAATTGCATGAAATTTTCGGCATTGTACCCTCAAAATTATCTTTCCTTGGTATTTTTCCCGAATACTGGAATCCTGGAACTGAATACTGGCTCCCTAGAAAATATTGTCTGAAAAACCTTGGTGTTATCACTAGAATTTGTTTTGGAGAAAAAATCGAAAAGTCTCTTAATAGTTCTACAAAGTGACTGTATCTAGAAAATCTAGTCCAGTCCAATGGTATTGAAATCTTATTGTTTTCGAATAGAGGACGAGATATAGTTTTCCAGATTTCACATCTTTTGGTTTTTTCCCCGTGACAAATTATCAGCTTTTTTCCGGTTTTCCCGGTTCACTGGATTTTAAATATAAAGCGCTTATTTTTAATCCAATTCAGGGTTGCTTCCACTCACCTGCTATAAATTTTTTTTTAAGAATTATGAAATCATTAGAACCGAAAATGGTTATTAGTACTTGTAAATTAGAAGAGAAGTTTGTACACAATATTTTTTTTAAACCTTTTTTTTTTCCTTTGGTTTGTTTTTTTCCGTCGATCTTGTTTTCCGTGCTGAGCACCAATGCTACCGACGTGCCAGGAAGGCAGCTCCCACACCTGGACCCTACCTATCGACCAATCAACTCATGAACCGGGGACCAACGGCTTTACTTCCCTTCCGAAGGAAGGCGTGATCAGAGATGTTATGCCTCAGAACATCCCGGCGGCACCGACTGGGATTGAACCCAGGCCTGCTGGGGTGAGAGGTAATCACGCTTACCACTACACCGCCGGCGCCGTTGGTTTTGTCTTTTTTTTTTTAACCTGTCATTATTTCTTTCAGTGCGTCACAATCATCAATTTTACGATTCGTGAGCGCTCACTCTGAGTGAACGCTCATCAGTCATAAACTCGATGATTGTGACGCACTGAAAGCGAAATCAACAGGTTTTATGTGTCAAATATATACTTTCCAACCTCTTCTTGCATCTAAAAAGTACATAATATCATTTTTGGCATCCACTGATTCCATAAATTCGAAACACATTTTTTATAGCGAAGTGAGTGGAAGTAACCCTGATCCTGATCTTTTTTTTTTAAATAGAGACAATTTTGAGACAATTTATAAAACGGACACATTAATTTTACGATATCTGTTTTATTTATCATCCAATTTAAACACGGTTTTATGCATAACAGATTCTTATTACTCTACAATAAATACAAAATCAGTGTTCACTCGGCTGTCGACAAAAGCAGGCCACTCTCGATGTGTGCCACGCGATCGTCTGTTTTCTCGGCAGCAACCATTGTGTGGTCATCCTCATTGTTCTTAATCAGCAGTTCTTTCGGTCGATGCGTTGCCGACTTTGGAAAGCAACCGTTTCGTGATGAGTGTGTGAGTGTTGACCACGTTTTGCGTCCATTGCTGCAATGGAAGCGTTTTGCCCCACGATGGCGTAACTGCCAAATAATGAAACCACTGGAAGCGGCTCCAGTTCTGATGGAGGAGGCTTTTTGGATAGCGGAAGATAAAGTGTTTATTGTGTTGTACCTTTTGACTATAGTTTTAAGATGTATTGTATAGTGACCAAGAATCCTCGGCTCTGTAAAGTTAATTCGGTTGAGCTTTATCAAATAAATTAATGAACAAAAAAAAAAAAAAATACAAAATAAAAAAATCCACGAAATGCTTTCAATGATAAAACTGACGCACTTTTCCACGAACTCCTCTCATAAGCTTCTTTACAGTTTTCTGTGTAACCTTTCGGCTAGCAGATGACCACATTTTCTTGAACTCGTTGACAGATTGTGCTTCTCTACCATATTGCCGATGTTAGTGCTTGATGATTGCCTAGTAACGCTCAACCGGACGCAGTTCTGGACAGTTTGGTGGATTATCCTCTTTAGCGACGAAGTTGATCTTATACGACTTCATCAGTTTGAGCGTAGCAGAAGCGTAGTGGGCGGATGCAAGGTCAGACCAGAACAGTGGAAGTATCCTGTGCTGACGATACAGAGCAAGTACATACAAGCACTTTTTTGCCAAACTTGTCAATTTTATTGGATTTCTTATCATGGGGTACCTTCTCTTCAACAATTTCATTAAAAAATTGTGGCCTGGGTAGTGTGTCCAGTATGCAATATGTTTCATCATCCATTAATATGCAACGGCATCGCTCTTTAGCTCGTTTGTGCTGTTCCGCGCTCCGTTTAAGCGCTTTCTGCTTCTTGAAAGTCTTGATATTCTTCCTCTTTTGACGTAGGACTAAGTCTGTAATTTCTATACGGGGGTACACTTTGTAAAAACCGAAAATGGAACATGTAACGAAGTTATGAAAGATTTTGATTTGACGTTAATAACTAAGCTGCCTCTGGACCAATTCCAATAATTTTATCATCAATCGATCAGAAATATTTCTACGCATCTGCTAAATTTAAGACTATATCTTTTTTCAAAATTTTACTATTGAAAATTTTCACGAATGTTCAACTGATTTCCCTGACACAGATTTCAAAGTTGAATTCCATCCGGTCTCACAAAACGGTGCTTATTCAATCACCGCGTGGTGAGTGGTGGTGTTCTCCAGTACACAATGAAAGGCTCCCCACAAGCAACTAGCAATCAAGACTGCCTTCAACCACTGATCGGATTTAGTTTCAATCACCGTGTATGGTGGTGTCTGGACGTTAGCGTCAGCAGCAGCACTGCTTTCGGCGCGTGGTGTTGAACATTGTTCTCCAGTATACAACGAAAGGCTGCCCGAAAGCAGCGAGCTGCAGTCCACATGAGCATCAATAGAAGGAGGTAGAAACCGCACCGCTATTGATCGAAATCAATGAGTCGCTGTGGGCCATCTATGCTAAGCGCGTCACCTTCATTCCAAACAACACACAGCTCATCAACCTCATCTGTGTTTAGCATCCTAATAGCTCAGCATTACTCAACCATGTCGACAAAACGGTCCTTTTCAGGACCACCATAAATTTGGTAAAAAAGAGTATTTTTTGACATTTGTCAAGGTCATCAATCAGACGTCAGTTGCAATATGTTTAAATCTAACATACCATGTATTTTAAGGCAACATTGGGGGTGCAATTTCAAAAGCCAAAGTCGGTCGCGGCATGAAAGTGGTCTGATTTTGATCCAGAGATGATGGATTTTAATTCTGAATACGCAAATCGATAAGATATTATTCTGTTTCTACGAATCTCCTAAAATTAAGACTTTATCATTTTTCAAAACGTTACGATTGAAAATTGCACGAATGTGCAACTGTTGCTATGATAATTGAAATTATCACCGATTGCCTGCAAAAAGTGCTTTCCCTAACACAGATTTCAAAGTTGAATTCCATCCGGTATCATCAAACGTTGTTTATTCAATCACCGCGTGGTGAGTGGTGGTGTTCTCCAGTACACAACGAAAGGCTCCCCGCCAAGCAGCTAGCTATCAAGGCTGCCCCCAAACGCCAAACTAAATTTTTTATCAAAAGATTCTTTTCAGGGCAATCATAGTCATACTAAAGAGTATAAATAGAGAGAATCCCTTTCATATTCCTATTCCTACACAAAACACAAGCTCCTGCTGCAGTAAATAACATTTATTATATAAGACCACGCAGTCCCTATAGGACTGTCCCTTGTAGTTTTTTTTATGTTTTGAACGGTTCCGACGGATATTCCCAGTTTTTTTTTTGGCAATCCTATGTACAGAGTTAGATTCTTCAGACAACAAAAGCTCAACACATTTCTTCTCTATCTGTAGGTTTGCAGCACCACTTCTGGTTCTGGATCTTGGCAAATCTTTAACGGTATGGTGCTCTCCAAACTTTCTGATGATTTGATACACAGCAGACTTTGATCTTTTCACAATATTCGCAATATCTCTACAAGATAGTCGCTCTTAGCAGTATTTTTGAATAATGAAAACTCGGGTTTCTTCACCAATTCGTCCCATATTCCGAAATCAAATTGTTTTGAAAAGAACAAAAAATATCTGTGTTTTGTCAACAAACCTTTGTACACGGTGAAAAAAAAATCATCAAATTGGGGTAAAACGTTAGCAACATTACAAGTCTCCGCGTACATCGTACTGCCGTACTCTAACGGAAATATCCACCTACCCTCTTCTAAAGATCATTTCTCTAGCTAATAAAGTATCACACTAAAGCTTCATGTTAGCATTTCCAACCAACTCTGAACATTACAATACTAAAACGACACTGAGAAGCTAATTTCACGAGCTAACCAGGTTTACAATGAGGACCTAAAATACTCAATAAAGAAACTCTATGCTGTCAAGTTAATACATGTCTACGTATATTTGAAACATTATTCAATCATAAAAGTGCCACTCCAAGAAATCGAAAAACAAAATTCCTACCAAGCAAGACCATTATCCTAAATTCTCATTTAGTTCTCTGAGCTAATCAAGCCGTTAAGAACATAATGAGGAACTATAACTAGAAATATTCAGAAAAAATAACATCTTCTTGTCTTAAAGCTGAGTTTAGACAAGGCAAGTCAATTGATCAACTTAGTTGAAACCATTCCATCAAATGATCAACGCACTCGAATCGAAAAAAAAGTTTAACCAGGCTCAACTCTTCAAGCCAATTGAATTCAACTGAGTTGATCAATAACTTACCTTGTCTAAGTCCAGCTTAACTATTTACCATTCTTGCATTCACCCAAGATGTTGGATACAGCTGAATCGAGCAGACGCACCAACGTACTCGAAGGTTAATATTTGTCAGACGCAATTAGGTGTAACATCTATCAAGAGACGCATATACGCATTAGCAGCATGAATTGTGCAACAACTAACAACATCTATCGCACAGAACAGAAGGGGAACTGCAAACAAATCGGTGAATCAAAAATGGCTCGTTTTTCTGCTCAACATGCGATGTGTTGTGGTAGCGTTCCACACGGGCTTTCTATGTGCACTCACACTATCATAGCATGCTGCCTATCTTAACTGCAGACAGAAGATGCCTTCTACCGCTAGGTGCGCTAGTGTTCGCAAATGACAAGTGGAGCCACTTTCTGATCCGAAGTTCCACTGCTGTGTCTATCGTCTACGGAAATGGATTTTTATCTCAGTTCAACTCATGAATGTGACAATACCCAGTGGGAGCTGAGCTCAACTTGGAAAAATGCATCATCAAGCATTGAACAACCACAAGTTCGCAACTCTATTTAAAATTTGAAATGAAAAAACATCCTCAAACTAAACCGTGTAATTACGTTGTTTAAAACTTGCGAAATCAGTCATTAATATATGTAACTTATTAATAAGTTTTTGTTATAAAGAAATATTTCCTTGAAATTGAATTAAATTCCCTGAGATTCGCAGATTTTCGAGGTCCAAAAGAGATTTCCCTGATAATCGCTGATTTTCCAGTTTTTTTTAGAGAAAAGTTTGCACAATTTGCAAAGTTTCGCAACATGAACAGATTCTATAATGTGGTCACCGGATGGTTTTTTTGAATAATTTTGTAAATTTTAAGTTAACTTATGTTTGGAACAAAGTTTGTTTCCCCAAATACATTGCGCCTAAATAACTCACAAATAAAATTTTCCTTACATCTAATGTAAGGTTGGCTTTCTTGCATCCTCTGCATACACACTTAGAAAATTTCATGTAAATTTAGGTGCTCTGAGAGTGACATATACGAGCGTCAATTTCGACATAAATTTGAGTCATAACAGACTCGAAAAATAGCTCAATCAAACGTACTGTTCGTCGAGCAACGAATTTTTCAGTCTCGGAGCACTCAATATTACATGACATGTTTGTTTACGTCTCATCTTTTATGTCAAAGACGGATTCCGTCACGTGTAAAATTAGTTATTTCTAAGTGTGTATGTTTCATACAACAAATGAAATGGCAGTTCTTGCAATGGACTGCAGTGAACAAGCAAGTTTTTCCAGAAAGCATATTTTTGAATAAAATCTTCACGAGATTATTTTTCAAACGCAATGCATTTGGGAAACGAACTTTGTTAGAAAAATAAGCAAACATTAAAATTACAAAATCATTTCGAAAACCTTCCGGCGACCTGCTTTTGAAAAAAAAGCTGTCTGATAAACAGCAAATAAACACACAAAAAACAACAAAATTCTCTTACGTCTAATGTAAGGTTGGATTTATTACATCATCTGCATATGTTTCATACAACAAATGTAATGGTAGTTATTGCAAAGCACTGCACTGCCTAGAATCGCATATCAGTCCCTTGTATAGTTTCCTCAATTTTGAGAAACAACGCTATCCACTATCAATTGACATCTACTTTCATATTATTTGATAAAACTAGGGACTTTTATCGTGAAAATGTGAAAACAACATCAAGCCAGTTTGTTCCAAACAGCAAATTCCATCGTCAAGAACTCAAGGTGCAGCTCTGATTTTTAAATTGTAACTGATTATAAGACGAAAAATATATAAATAAATTTTCTATGATTTTTTTATTATTATATTGCAAACTATGCATACTTTTCATGAAAATCTTTAATAGAATTATACATTTCCCGATTAAGTGTACCAGTTTGACGGTAAAACAAGTGTGTCATCAAAGCAGGCTATGTCCAAAGTAGGCTTTGAATATCTGTAACTTGATTTTTAAACAAATTACTACAATGCAAATGTCAAGTATGCATTTTTCACCCGAAATAGATTTTGGCCCCTTCCGGCAGCAAAAAATAAATTTTAATGTTACATCCAAGAGGATGCACTTCAATCATGTCGAAAATCTCATGTATTTTTTATGGCCACAAAAATAAACAAATGCAGTAAAAGCAGCGTAATTTCAGTTCATGCACTGTATTAATGATAATTTTGTCCTTTTTGGCAAGTAATGTTACACCATATTTTCGACACGATTGAAGTGCATCCACTTTGATGTGACATCAAAATTAATTTTTTGCTGTGTATGTACCTGTTCCGGTATCTTTTCCGAATTTCGTCAATTTGACTTAGTCTTGAAATTGACGAAGGAAACATTTGTTGCTAATTATCAAGGTTTTTCTTAATTTTCGCATGTGATGTGAGGTGTCGCATGATGGATTTTGGCCCTTGTCAGAAATTGGTCACTTCCCCTGGGGTACCCGGAACATTTTCGGATGTGGCCAATGTGGTACTAGGCACTTAATGTAGATACCATTAAACTCGTTTTTGAATCATGTGATTTGCGGTGTTTCATGATGTGCTTTGGTCCAAGTCAGAAACTGGCCACTTCCACGTAGGCACCCAAAACATGTCCAGTTGTGGACAATGTGATTCTGGGTACTTGCTATGACTACCATATAAATTGTTTTCGAATTCTCATGTGATTTAAGGTGTCGCATGATAGGTTTTGGACATAGTCAGAAACTCACAATTTCCTCCGGGCACCCAGAACATAGCTGGATGTGACCAACGTGGTTCTGGGTACTCGATATGACCATGTGATTTAAGATGTTCCATGATGAGTTTGGTTTCAGGGCTTGTTGGCCATTGACATAGCAATCACACACCTAGAAATAACTAATTTTACACGTGTCAGAATCCGTCTTTGACATAAGAGATGGGACGTAAACAAATATGTCATGTAATATTAAGTGCTCCAAGACTGAAAAGTTCGTTGATCGATGAAAGATACGCTTGATTGAGCTATATTTCGCGTCTGTTATGATTAAAATTTATGTCAAAATTGACGCTCGTATATGTCACTCTCAGAGAACCTGAATTTACATGATTTTTTCTAAGTGTGCCCATATTGATTTGGACAACTAGGTCCAAAGTTAGTGCGAAAAAAATTAAATTTAAAATGCTTCCAAAGTAATTCCCATACAAAGCTCAAACCATTTGAACGAACTCTAAGCCTTCATTAATATTTACCATTTTTTGCACAGACTCTTAACGGCGCCGGTGGTGTAGTGGTAAGCGTGATTACCTCTCACCCCAGAAGGCCTGGGTTCAATCCCAGTCGGCGCCGCCGGGATGTTCTGAGGCATAACATCTCTGATCACGCCTTCCTTCGGATGGGAAGTAAAGCCGTTGGTCCCCGGTTCATGACTTGATGGGTCGATAGGTAGGGTCCAGGTGTGGGAGCTGCTTTCCTGGCACCTCGGTAGCATTGGTGCTCAGCACGGAAAACAAGATCGACGGAAAAAACAAACCAAAAATGCACAGACTCATATGTTTGGGTTATAAATCAAACTGGAGGTTGGCATATTATATTACAACTACTCTTTCCAAAACGAAGCACCCTAACGCACATGTGCCGATTTCGTCGAGCTGAGTTGATTGGTACACACTTAGAAATAACTAATTTTACACGTGACGGAATCCGTCTTTGACATAAAAGATGAGACGTAAATAAACATGTCATGTAATATTAAGTGCTCCGGGACTAAAAAGTTCGTTGCTCGACGAAAAGTACGTTTAATTGAGCAATATTTCGCGTCTGTTATGACTCAGAGTACCTAAATTTTTCTAAGTATGTATATGACACTCGGCCCTCTAGGCCTCGGATTTAAAGTCTGTTTTCCAAGTTTTAATTGAACTCTTGATCGCGATTGGGTCGCAAGTCAATGCACATATCAATGAAAACATTTGTTTTGTTTTCGACAATAATCGATAAACAAATAGTGTCGATGATTAAATATGATTAGTAGGTATCTAAATGAGCAAATGAGTTAATTAAACATTTGGTTAGATGTCATTATGTGAATTTTTGCAGCCAATTTAAAAAAAAATCAGTGTTGAACGGGCATTACACAGTACGAGAAAATTATCATGAATTTTGAAAACACTCTATACCATAATTTTAGAAAGGAATCTGTACACAAATTACTTCACCCAAAAATCGACTGTATCCAAACATAATAAATACAGGTTCGTGAAACCTCTCCACACCCTGGGGTGTAACAATGATTTTTTGAATTCTTGAAATAAATACAGTTTTTGAAATATCTGTATAACACGAAAGCTAAATGTAACGCAAAATATATTATTAATACTTTTATAAAAAAAAATGCAAAATGCGCTCCTCTAAATTTGAAAAAAAGACATCTCCAGTGGTCTTGAACTTTCCCATACAAAATGATGGTATAATATAATAGGCTCTTGTAGCACAGGCACGAAGATCCGAGCTATCCAGCAGAAGAACACGTTCTATTTATCAGTTTATTTACCCAATATCCATGTCCCATGAACTGTACTATCATTGAATTTCTAAACTTAAATCTGCTAAATTGGAACCTATTCCATTCGAATGGAATGAAAGTATCGTTTTATTACTGCTCGAAAAGTGCACTCATCATGCTGCAGAAGCAAAAGCAGCACACTTCCTACGCAAAAATCTGAATTAGGTTTCAGCCGTACCGTACCAAAATTTCAACCGTTGGCAGGCTCAAAACACATGTTTTCCAAATTGAGAACCGATCAAAACCACAACACTGGCGTTTCCATTCCTGCTGGCTGTGACTGTTGTATTATGTACTGTATCGAAACTGAATATGCCCATCAATCGTGTGTCGAAACACTACATAGCATGTTGGCTATCGATTAGAAATAGATTCCCATTATGGCACGGAAAGGATGGGAGTTTGGTCATACATACCTCAATATCAGTCTAGGAGACTCGGAGACTCGAACGTACGTACGATAGAAGGAGCTTTGGTCTTCCTCGGCCGAGGCAGCAGACTCGCTGAATTGCCAACTGAGTCTGCCTCAAAAAACTCAATTATCCAATTATTTCCTTTTTCGCCCTGTGTTTCAAAGATGTTTCCGCCGTGTATCATATGGGCTAGTAACTCAATTTTCCGGTTGTTCTCCGTAGACTTTTCACATTCGCTTACGGAATTTACACTTCCTTTTCTGTTTTGGTTCGTTTTGGCACCTCTTCTGTGATTTACTTTCAGATTAACATTTTTTTGGCACAGTTTCACATTCGCACTTTTCACTTTGCGTCGATTTTTTTCATGAATTTTCGTTGCGTGTCAGAGGCAGAACGATAAACTAAAACAACAACAAAGTCGAGCCGAGTCAAATCAAAGCATAAGCAAAAACTTTTCAATATCACACAAAATTTGAGATGCTCTTGTATTCTAATTTTCCTTCCCGACACTTTCCTCGCCAGTCGCACATTTTAACTTTTTTCCAACGTGATTTTCTCCTCTCGCCGTCGTCGTCGTCTTCGTCGTTTTACCACGCTGCTGTCCTCGGTTGGAACTTTGCACCGAATCCGCAAAGACCGACAAGTCATGGAAGCAGAAAATTCTGGCTCGTGTTTTTCCTCGTTTTCCCGCGCGGGCGACTGAGTTTTCACCTTCAAATTGTGTAGGTTATGTCTAACTTTTCCCCCCACTCTCTTTGGTTCACCTTGATTCGCGTCACGTTTCGATTTTCACTCGCTCAGACAGAAAGAGGCCTGAATTTTTCTTTTGTTTGCTCTCACTGTGGCCTCAAATACGCTTTTCCTTTTTTTCCCACTAGCTGCATCCCGCCGCTGTGTCTTTTCCGCAAATATTGACAATGACACATACGGGCAGCCGAAAAACCGGACACACCAACACTCTGGGGTTTTATTCCCGACTTTGGCTGGAAGTTTTCCACTTTGGTTTTTCCTTTACTTTTCTCCGAGTTTGCATTCACACTTTACTCTGCTCTTTCAGCTCTTCGTCCCTACTGGGACCTCGTAAACAAAAACATCGGATCGATTACCTGCTGCTGCTCGCTAGATCTTCCCCTTAACACTCGCTCTTATCACTGTTTTAGGCTTATCCTTTCCACTATCAATCCCAGTGAGAGATAATTTGTATCAAACAAAAACAATACCCTTTTTCTTCAAGGCCTGTACGGAAAACTCCACACACGAAAATGGATTCGCGAAAATGCTTTTTTTCTCTGTGTGCAACACGATGCAACCCCGCGAGATAACACGCCTGCGACGACTGTTGTATGCTAACTAAATTATGCTCCAGATTTTTCACTGCGTCAACCCTCGTCTGGCGGCCAGAGGGTCGAGGGCCGAACGCTGCCGAGTGCTTGTTCGTGCACCGACCGAAGTCAGACCGAACATTGGGCTTGCGCGTGGCGGAGCACTACCACCAATTCACATCTCGCTCGTGTAGCATACATTCCATAAAAAAAAATCATCATCATTGAGAGAAGCGAGAAAATGAAGAAATATGTTTAACTTTAATCTCAGATGGTGTGCGGAGCCTTTTAAACTTGACTATGTCGTCCGTTCGGCTCTCGCTTGCCATGATGCCAATGATTGACTCTCAGTCAGCAATGACGAGGATCCAGCTCAGCATGAACACACTCCGATTCTTCCTCCCGCTTTTGGATGCACTGGTAGTGGTAATCGGTTCGCGTGTCACTTCCAAATATGTTGCACGGTGCTGAGTGTTGGGCTTTGGGCTGGCAGGCGGTTGCGGTAGTCGATCGAGATGACCATGTGGAGGTCGCGTGAGTAGCGAACGAGTGGCGCTACAGCAATTACGGTGAAGTGATGGGTTGACAGGAAAGGAAGGTTGAACTGAGGTCCATAATGTTTTTTTTCCTCCGTTGGTTTGATCGGCTGGCTGGATGAGTTGGAGTTGCAATATTGAAGCTTGAAGAATGAAAGAAATTGCATTCAATTTTTTGAGGTAATTTAATTCTAGAATAGACATCTCATAATCGTATACAACCACTTATTGAGCTAGTATTTTAATAAATTTCCAGGTGAAATCACGTAAATATCTTGTAGGGATGCCCCCGCCACCACTGGCCGGGAGGGGGGAGGGGGACACACACACCCGCTTCACCATCCCTCTCCAAAAGGGGGAGTTTGGTAAAGAAATGATGATGAAATGATGAAAAAACCGATTTGCACCTTCCTTAAAAGTTGTCCTAGCTCGCAATCTACTATCTACACAGTTCGAAAAAGTAGTGTTAATTTCTGGTGAATATGATGCACATAAATGGAGCGTCACATATCATATACGTTTACATTATAGATCATGTAATGTTCTGACACATTTCATGCAATGTAGCAAATATTGTACACAAAAGCCCATCTTTGTAAACAATATTGTTTGCAAGTTTCTCGGTTGCGTGAAATGAAATACAAGTCTACGTGAATGAATGTTTCCATCACAATTAAAATTCAGATTTTTTATCTGTGTACAGTGTCGGACAAAAGTTAAGCAACTAATGGAGTGATCAAAATAGTTTATGTTTTATTCAACTTTTATATTGTATTAGAAATAATTTATCTCTTACAAATAAAATAAAAACGAGAGTATTATAAAAGGCTCATGATTTTATTGTTCAATTTGATTTGATTATGCAATAATTATAGAAATAACAGATTACACTCTTTTCCTTTCACGACAAAAGTTAAGCAACCAATGGAACAACCAAAATCGAAAATGAAAATATTCAATATTTCGTGGCGTAGCCATGATTCTTTAAAACCGCTGCACAGTGTCGAGGCATAGAGTCAATTAGATTGTTAATAGTGTCTTGTGGAATCTCATTCCAAGCTTTGATAAGTGCCAAAAATAATTCGTTTGTGTTTTTATAGGTAGCACCACATCTGACCCTCCGATTCACTATCTCCCATAAATTTTCGATAGGATTTAAGTCTGGAGAGTTGGATGGCCACGGTAGAACCCGGATGTTGTGTTGCTGGAACCATTGTGTTGCAATTTTGGACGTGTGTTTCGGATCATTGTCCTGTTGAAACCACCACATTAAGGTAATCTCCTCTTCTGCATACGGTAGCATCACATTTTGCATTATCTCACGGTACATCATCCCATGCATTATCCCATTTATGCGATGAAGTAGTCCCACACCTTGAGCCGAGAAGCAACCCCAAACCATTAGACTTCCTCCGCCATGCTTCAAAGTTTTCCGGTAGTACTTTGGATCCAGTCGCGTGTCTATCGGTCTTCGTACTTTTTTCATTCCATCGGAGTCGACCAAATTGAATTTGGATTCATCACTGAATAGCACGGTTCTCCATTTGGCTATATCCCAGTCTAAATTCGTCCTAGCAAACAGCAACCGAGCCTTCCTTTGTTTGTTGTTGATGAGCGGTTTCTTTGCCGGTCTAAAGCTAAACAATGATGCATCCACCAAGCGTCGCTGAACAGTTCGAGGGCTAATACTCAGTTTCAAAATGTTCTTTATTTCGGATGACGTTGCAAAAGGATCATTTTTAGATGAACGAATAATGAGACGGTCCTGTTTTGCTGTTGTTTTCCGTGGGCGTCCAGATCTCGAAGCTGTATTAACCGTCCCTCTTAAATTATAGCGCTTAATTATGCGTGAAATAACCGACTTATGGATTTGCAACAAGATGCTTATATATTTTTGTGTCTGTCCACTTTGGTGGATATCAACAATCTTTTGTTTAAGATCATCACTGTATACTTTACGCGACATTTTCCACCAACGAATTAATCACTTCCGGAAAACTAGTTTTAACTGATTTTTTTTTTCTGTAGCTGTACAAAATGACTCACCACGTGTAGTTAACCATAAACAATGTGGAATACGTAGGTATTGTTCGTTTGACATTTCATTGTTGCCAGTTTTCATATAAAGTGTAACAGTTGCTTAACTTTTGTCGCTCGTCGACGAGGGGTTTTTTCACGATTGAAATGACTGTTACCGATTAATACAATTGAGTGCATATATTTTAGCACACACTTCATTGTCAATGAAAAAGCCCCTTGTTCACTATTAAAAACGTAATCATTAGTATGTTTCGCAAGTATTTACAACTATTATCGTTTAATGATGAGCAGTTGCTTAACTTTTGTCCGAAACTGTATATGCAATTTTTCACACTGCCGTACTCTAACGGAACCATCAATTCTATACTTTCATCTCCTCCATCTATCGTATTAAAATTACCACTTTAGTCTGTTATTTGAAATTAGCATCTTCAACTATGAGAAAATCAATCCAATCAAACGTTCTCTTCGTCAAATTGCTTATGTTTCGGTTTGAAGCCATTTTTTTTTCTTGATTTGTTTTTCCGTCGATCTTGTTTTCCGATCACCAATGCTACCGACGCCAGGAAGACAGCTCCCACACCTGGTCCCTACCACCTATCGACCCATCAACTCATGAACCGGGGACCAACGGCTTTACTTCCCATCCGAAGGAAGGCGTGATCAGAGATGTTATGCCTCAGAACATCCCGGCGGCGCCGACTGGGATTGAACCCAGGCCTGCTGGGGTGAGAGGTAATCATGCTTACCACTACACCACCGGTGCCGCTTATTTTGAAGACACTTAATTTTACGTTAAATGTTTGTTTACGTTCCATGATTTACGTCTCGTGTAAAACTAGTTATTGCTAAGTGTGAACATACCAAGCAAAAACTTAACTGTATTTCGTTGTAGAGCGTTGTGATTTTGAAATTCTCGATGACCCTGGAGGGAAATAAGCAACATAGGGTAAATGCTGGCTTCGGCACCCATTAACTGTTTTCGGCAACCAAAATTTAAACGTTAATTTCACTATGTTTTCCCATCAACGCACTTCCCTGAATGTGTCCAAACGATTGTTTAGCCTTTCAGCTTCAATCTGATTATATTTGAACGATCGAGCAATCCAGTAATGCTACATTTTTCTTCAAATAAAGCATACGCACTACAAAATGGGGTTGATTTCGAGTTGCCGATAATAGAACAGCTGGTTAACACGCAGTTCTAATGGGAAGGTTGCCGAAGAAAAAGAGGCTGCCGACAATAGTCACACTCACCTGAGAAGTTTGGAGCGTTGTAAAAACGCTTTCAAAACGTTTTGAAAAATTCTGTCGATTGGAATGGATAGAGAAGCAAGCAGCAGATGAATGTAAACAAACAGACACATCATATATGTGCGTGACGCTGAGAAAATGCTAGTAGAAGTGCAGACGCTGCTTAGATTGACGAGAATACGTAAATTCCCCTATAAACAACATTTGCTTTTGGTCTTATCGCCAGCTTTAGGCGAACCCTGACTTAATTTCCTACACAATTACCGAAGCAATACCATTTGTTTCTCAGCGAGTAACAACAACCTTAGTGTGACTAATGGAAGGTCTAAATTATGGACAACACACCGCATATAAAACTTCATTGACCTTAAAAATCCAGAAGGTGGGGTCTCATTGTAACTTATGTTTGTTGCAAATAAGGTGCACGTAACATTATATTTGAATGACACAAGTTGCAAATGAGGTTTTAACTGCCTTAGAATATATGTAAACGACATTCCAGTTAACCACATAAATGTATAGGAAATTTTTGGGTGGAGATGCGGAAAATTCATATTGATGTTTTTAATTGGACTGAAAAATCAGAGATGACAATCGTTGAAAAGTCATTTTAATAAACGTATGAAATTCATGACTTTAAGTAACAACAAGTTGAATGGTAGATTGATTTTTATTGCTTTACATAGAAATCACTGAGAGCAGGATTCGTGGAAGGGTCAACTGTCATGATAAGTGTCATGCTTATCGGAGGAAACCTTTGAGGGCCACAGTTTCGCAGTTCCGGAAATGCCGTATAGCATCCGTGAGCCCTCGTCGTGTTCGACGGAGTGATGCACTTGGCATATCTTTAAAAAAGGGCCAGTGCCAGAAAAAAATGTGCGATATCCGAGTATGTCTCGTTCTCAATTTTGAGAGTATCACCTGGATTTGATGGTTTTTAGGATCCTCCCATCGGACGATACATCCTTTAACTTTCCAGATGAAAGGGTCACTAGCGTCGTTCCAGGCGGACGTCAACGAGTCGTTGAAAGCTTTGTCGACCCATTCTTTTTCAGATCTGCAGCTGGTACTGTATCGGTGAATGCCAGGACTTGCCTGCCGGAGGCCGCCAGGTGGTCAGCCTTGACGTTGCCTCGTACAACGGCAGTGTCTGGTGGAGCACCTTTAGATGCCTTGGATCCACGAGTGTTAAGAGAGGTCTGAATCCAGGGCTTCCACTACACTAGCCGAGTCGGTACACACGGGTTGCTGCAACAGCTTTGGCCGAGAAGATGGAGTATTGGATCGGAAGCTTATAGCAGGCTGCTAGCTGCGGTCCTGTTACCGCGATACCAACACCCATCCGGGTGACTGAGCTATCGGAGTAGCGGATGGTATGATGTTTATATGTTTCGGTTTGGATCTGGGCTACCTATTTCAAGGCAGCTAGGGGGTTGAAACCTGCCTTGAAGAAGTAATCGGTCAGGGTTTCTGGTAGGTTTCAACATCTGGCTCCGACAAAGTGAACCCTGTTCACTATAGGGAGCTCTTGGATATTCCATTTTATCAGGAGTTGGTTGGCCTCCATCAAGAGATGGAGATCCTCCCTCGCTTGTGGTCTTCTCATCCAGGTCGATTGCTCAGCATTATTGGGAGTGGATGGTAGTAGGCCGGTCGATATCCTGATTGCATGAAATAGATGAACTAGCCTTCGGTTAACAATCTCTATTATAAAGTTATTAATCCTGGTATTGCAGCTGGCCTACGTGTTGCCGAAGTGTTTAAAAAAAAAATCCCAATAAAAGTATATGCCCATGATGCAAACTGTCCTCTAGTACGGGATGACATCTTGGTTGATCTGAAGCGGGTCACTGATTGGTTGGTGTAATTGCTGGCAGATGGTGGTAATGGTACTCTTTTCCACTGAGATGCGAAACTCGGAGGAGAAGGCCCATCGGTAGATGGCCTAGGCGTAAAATTGGTATTTCTTATTTGCACATTGCACAATTTTTTAAGGGTACCTTTCGCTTTCTTATTGTACATTTTAAATTTTGATTTTGGCTGCCTACAATAACATATTTTTTGTTCCCGATAAAAAAAAATCCAGTTAGTCGTCCATTAACCGCGAATGCTCTCAACTACAACACTGCTGTGAACTGCATACCGCGTAATGCACATATTGGTTAGTCGTATGGATTCCGCAAGTTTATTGATGTCTTTTTAAATTATGATTGTAATTATTTTTTATTCTGGATAAAGGAAGTTTAAACACTTCAGGCAAAGATCATACTCCACGGCTTATTGGCAGTCAGCCAATCTCACGCAGAATATTTATACAACATTTGAAAAACTGTCGTCCTCTTATGTCATCTTTCGAAAAGAAAATAAAAATAGATTAACAATTCCCCATGCACTCATTCCGTTCGTCGTTGCTTGTTTCCTTGCAACCATCATTCCACACCGTTTGTATCATCTGTGAGAAAATATGTACATCTGCAGACCGGACACATATGGTCGCCAAGTTATCTTCCTCCAGCTCCTGACTTCACTACTCTTCGCTCATTCACTCTCTGGAACAGGTTCAATCCATCTTCTCACCATTCTTGATTTTTTGCTTTTATTTAATTACAATAAATCATTTCTATTGCCTTGAAACTGTCCAGACAAGCACCGTTCCGGCCTGGAATGTCATCCTGCTCTCAGCGAATCAACACATGACGATGTTCGGCTTTGGTCTGCCACCGTCATCTGGACGATTGGCTGGAAAACGGTTTAATTATTCAACCGTGTTCCTTCGTTTCGAAGAAGCAACTGTTGGATAGGATAGAATTAGCCTTGGAGCGTAATTGCGAGATTGCTCCTTGTTCACCGTTGTCACATATGTGTGAAGCTCATCGAGTATCGAATCTCGGTGAATAATTAAATCTCGAATACTAGCTTCACCACGGGCCTACTGATGTATACAGTTTGCGTTCATGTCTAGGGATTTTCACGTAAAATATTCACGAATGTATTAATCGAATGTATATTCGACTATTCGTTTTCTGGTGTTTCACCCGTGGCGGATGGCGACGTTACTTTTACGTAGGCGGGAATGAATAATGAGATTATAGGGCTACACAGCTTTGGATCGTAGGTTGAAACAGGTGGGAGGTGAAACCTGAATCTAATTAAGCTAAATTGGCACATGAAAACAGTAACAGACAAGTTATCAAGAACAAATATCTAGATTGTTTTGATTGGGTTTGACGAACCAGATGGTGTTAGATTAACATTTTCCTGAGAAGAACATGTAGCATACGCCAGGATACTTACATAAATTATAATTAACGAAAATGGAATTCTCGGTTTTATTCAGTGTGATGATGGCGGTTCATTGGTCGCGTTTTACCGTTATGAGAAAATGACATCGTGTCATCAGTGATAAGGCAAATAACAACTAACTAATAGAGCTGCTACAAGCTTTTTATTTGCTTTGTTTACAAGGTTTTTAGCCAGGGGCTGGTTCACCACTACAAGCGTTGAACTTTGAGCAGTATGCATTTTAGGCTGTACAGGTGGACAATTGGGCCTCCCTTAGCTCAGTCCATGCTGGAGGTGGCTGGGTTCAATTCCCGGTCCGGTCTAGGAATTTTTCGGGTTGGAAAATTTCTCGACTTCCCTGGGCATAGAAGTATGATTGGACTTGCCACACAATTATACCAATGCAAAAATGGTACAGGCATCGAAAGCTCTCAATTAATAACTGTGGAAGTGCATCTAGAACACTAAGTTGAGAGCACGCAATAAGCTAATATGCGATATGCAATAAGCTTGAAATGCGAAGAAGAAGAAGAAGAAGAAGAAGGTGGACAATTGGGCACTCTATGTTTAACTTTATCTTGCATCTAATATGATTTTGTATATGCCAATATCTTTTTTAAAATGTTATTTGTACGACTTTCAAATTACATCTCTAATATTATGACAGACCAAAAAGCAAAAAGCATGAAAAAAATATCATTTAAATGAACCTTCAATTTTCCATAGTTGGTGGTACCTGGTGATATTGGTTTGAATAAAAGTTGGAAATTGAAATATAATGAGTTATCTTTTGAAATGATGAACAAATTTAAAACTTAAAGTCAATATTACCTGCAATACCTAGTTTCGAACCAAGGATCTTTAGCTCCGTAGTCCTGCAGCGATCCTCGCTGGCATAAATGAGCACGTATATTCGGAGCAATAAATTTCAAATTATGATGCCTCGCTTATATACGTGATTAAATCTAATTCGATTTGGTGAATTATATGATATCATTCCTCCTCTAGCTGAAACTGATTAGAGCAGTGCAGATTGTATTATACAATCTTGTTATGCATGATATATAACTTAATATCTTATATAATAACTGTACATTAATGTGATTCGTAATGAACTATTTTAATTTGCAACAAACATGGTTCCCAGAGAAACAACAGCATATTTGAGCAGAATTAAACTTACATAGTTGTGAGAAATAATGTATTCCAAACCCATCCAAAGAGCCAATGAGCGCAGACGACGACGAATTTCACTTGGAAACCTCAATATTTACAATGAGCTTTGCAGAAATTTCTTGCTTTTCTCTGACGTTCCATTTAACGTTTTTAGTAATCGATACGGTTCGCCATGCATTGAATAATTTCCACAATACTCCAAGTTCCAGTAAATGTAATGCATCGGCAACAATTACGTCTTCCACCATGTTAATCGGTAATTTTATAAACGGTGATACACCGCGTTGATGATCTGGATATTTACCGTCAAGGAATAGCTCATGAGTTCTCAGCTCCGCATCTACTTTTGGAAACACCATGGCTCTCGTATCTGGAGAATATTTCCCCTTGGTAGTGCATTTGATCCATGTTTCCCATTTAAGTTTTCAACGCTTTTTATAAATGCTCGAATTTTCAATGAAATCAGGTGGTTATTTAGGAATACTCCAGAATCCAAAAGTAGCAGTAGCTCTTTTATCATCGATGACAAAAATTCATCAGCATCCACGGGTTTACTCGCTCCATACTAAATTTTTAGATAAACATTGACTGGATGTGAGGAAACTCATGAATATTGGCATCAATTGGCTGTAACTTTTTGTTTGTTATGGTCCAATATTTTGTTTTGACAATATGACTGAAACTGATCTTATGTACACATATATAAGATTGATGATATTTAAAATAGAACGCGTTAAATAATTCCTTAATGACATCAAACGAACTCATATATAATCTCGCAAAGAGGATTATAATTGAATCATAATTTTTCATCTTAAACAATTTCAACCAATTTGGAATTGCATCTTATGCAACTTCAACTTGATTTGGATTTTTATACGATTTTAAACGAACATCCTTATACGATGTATGGTTTGCTGGGGTTGGTCTAGTTAAGAATTAAGAAGTCTACCGCACCAAGGACCAATGTTCGAATCCCATACTCAAATTTGTTTTTATTGTTTTTTGTAGCTGATTTTTTTTTATGTTGCCAAAACATGTTATAAGGCCAGTATTATGTTTGATAAGCTCTGCGTCTTGAGCTGTTAAGGTTCTATAAATGTATTAAATTGTGTATATTAAAGTATCCTGGATTCTTTACGTAAGTCATTGACAAGTATTTTCAACTTCTTTATGACAAGCTATGTTGGTTGAGTGTTGTATGCAAGTTTGCAATCAATTTCGTTGTTATGCAGGAAACAATTGATTGTGGTAAGATATGTATCGAATCCCTCGTCTTGTTGCATTTAGAAGTTGTTTCTTAATTGAATTGGTGATATTTTATGAGTATTTTATAAGCCAACAAAGTGACAAGACAAGATCCTGGACAATGTAACCCGTAACACTTAATTTTAAATTTGTTTTTCTTAATTTATCCAGAAGCGTCCGCAAATATCGAAATCAATGTAGACATCTTAGTCTCAAAGAACAAAAAAGATAAAGTCATACAAATTCAAACCTCTTGATGAGTGTTATATGGAAAATAGTTAAAATCTGGAATTTCAAACACAACTCCCCGGAATGGTAGTTTGTGGGGTTTGAAGCACCCTGTCAAAATTTCAAGTAATTTGTTTATGGAAACCCCTCGCTCAAAGAGCTTGAAGTTTGTATGGGGAAAATCGACAAAATGTATGGGGGAACGAGACACTTTCGCATTCACGGCTCTAGGTGGCGTTGTAGTTGATCAATTTTCTTCATTTATAAAATGTAGAACCTTTGAAGTACTGGGAACATCTTGGCTGAAGACAGTATATGAATCCGAGTTAACCCCGAAAAGTTAATAGCGTTTCAAATAAACACCACCTGTTTTACTTTTGGAGAGGGCCTAACGCGCTTTGTGCGGTTTTTATTTTTACGAACATGCATACGAATAGCAATGTTTGCATGCGTAAAACTTTTTTGTTGCACCATGAAATTGACTGAAATTTCACAGTAAGTAGAAAAATGTTCTAAGTTATGGTCTACTGAAAATTGAAACAGATTGGCCAAGTGGTTCCGGTTTTAATCCGGGTTTCCAAGAGGCCAACGGGAGGGAGAGAAATGGTTCCAATCGTCTAGACCAAGGTGATGCTGAAAATCCACAGCAACAGGCATCTGCTGATTAATATTTCAACAAAACAAACCTGGTTCAAAGTACTGATTGTCCACCGGAAGGCTATCCGGTGACTCGGATCAATCGTAATCTTAATCCTCTGCAACTGGTAAATGGTGTAACATCCGTAAAATTGATTCCTGTGAAAATTTGATCAAAGTATGCCTTGATATGTGTCGGCAACTATATGCAACGTAGTTAAATGGTGATTTATAAAATATATATGGCCATTGGCTCCGAGTGGTCATCAGATGGCCCACCAGATGATCCGGAACATCCATAACATTGATTGCGGCGTAAATTTGATCAAAGTAGACCATGATTTTTTTCTGTAACTGTATCCCAGTGGCCACCAGATAGTCCATCGGAAAAGTCTTAACTTTCGTAAATTTGATTTTTATCTATTTTATATCACAGCATACTTTTATTTTACACTTATGGAATGTAGTAAAATAGTGATTATGGATATATTAGCTAGTCATTAGCTGCAAGTAGTCACCAGATGACCCACCGGAAGTTCCAGAACATAAGTAGAATTGATTACTACGTAAATTTAATCAAAATAGGCCATAACTTTTCTTTACATCGATATGGAATGAATTGAATTGTGGTTTTTGTTATATAAATGTTGGTAATTGATTCTGAGTGGTCACCAAATGACCCGCCGAAAGATTCGGATGCTCCATGGCTGTGTAAATTTTATCAAAGTATGCATTGTTTTATTTCCAGGTGGCAGCCTAGTCAATAAAGGCATGGTATAACCAAGCTGGAGGCAGCTGGTTCGATTCCCAGTCTGGGCGAGGAAATATTTAGGGTTGGAAATGTTCAGACTTACCTGGGTATCATTGTGCAACATAATATACAATTTTATGCATTGGTTGGCTTACCCAAGTAACATGATTCTATGCAAATATGTTGAGTAGATTTATTCAGAACTAAATCCAATTCTATTAAGGTTATATAAACTGTTATACAACTTTCTTGTTGCTTGGGTAGTAACCACTCAATTTATAACTGTGCAAGTTTATCTATAACACTAACTTAAGAGACGTTCCGAGGTCACTTTGGCTTACCATAAGCCACGCATGTATGTGTCACGGTTATCAAATGGATATTTGTAATTTATACGTATTTAGTTTATTTGTGATATTATATATGAAAGGAATAATTGGACAGCTCTCACCAACGCTCACCGCCGCCGTTGATTGCTTCTTTTGGCATCCCTTGTACTTTTTCTCTCCAACGCTTCGTTTTTCTCCAGTCATAACCACTGCTAGTCTCCCAAAAGTCTTCCATGTTCTTGCTGATGTGTTCCACGACATTTCGCCGTAAGTCCATCTTTTTATGATGATCTTGAGTTCCTAGTTGCGTTATATATAACACTAAAACACCAGCGCGGAAAATATACAGTGCTCATCTCCGGGTATTTTTTTTAAAGATCATCACTCCATTGTCATATCGCTTGTACTCCATTTTGCTGATATCCTTTCACTTTTACTTTGTTGCCTCCATGTTACCGGATATATACATTATTAGCAATGCTGTGAAATGACCACAACGGGATGGCCGTTCCGAACGCTTCAACGGATGTGAAATGTGTTTTTTGACTAATAGTTATTTCACTGCAGCCATAAGGAATATAAGAAAATTGTGATTTGTGATATAAATGTTTATCATAATTTCTGGGTTGTCAACTAATAGTCTTCCACAAAATCATAACCATAACAATAATTGCTTTGTATATTTCGTTGAAGAATGAAGTGATTTTACTCTGTAACAATATTGAATGTAACAAAACGGTGCTTCTTAGAAATAAGATGGTCATACACTCTAAGGGATCCCTCGGTAGACCTTAAACATCCGTAAAACGAATTGCATCATATGTGTGATCATTTCATTTCGATCATTTTACGAAAAAACAGGGTCTAGTTTACCAGACAGATTTTGATGCTATTGATGTTGTTTCTTACAGTTTTTAGGTAGCTGCCTACTGTCAAAGCTCATTCGGGATGTCAATCTATCCAGCAGGACACTTTTCACAAAAGTTGATAAATTATGTTTTTCGTAGTGTACCAACAGCGTACCATAGCGTACCTTCAAGGATTTTCAACGTACCTCGCAAATTCCTTGTTTTAGAGTGACCTGCTGAATAGACGGGTGATTTTTGGAAAATCTTCATTAAACCTTCCAAAATCTTCACCAATGTAGTGTACCAATAGCGTACCTTCCGAATCTGAGGTTCATTTTTAACGTTTGAGGTACGTACGTACGTATATACTTACTTATATATAACTCTTTAAAATATATTATATGTAAAATCTGACTTCGGATTTGGATTCCCCGGGAAATGTTAGCCCGATTTGATCCTAAAAATATATTACTTAAGTGTATTATACGCTACTTAATGACCAAAAACGTGATTTTAAAACAAGTATATCGAATTACCCTTGAATACCTACATCCAGCTAAACATTCTGTTTACCCCTGAAAGTAGATAACCAACAAACATGGAAGATGGCATTTTTAAATATCTTTAAACAAACATTATCAACTCTTGTTTTAATGGATGGATGGATGATTTTGTGTGAAAAATTGAATTTTTATGATTATTTTAGAAAATTCATAGTTTTGTGAATATTTCGAGGAATGCTGGGAATTAAATCTTCTCAAAATATTCTCACAAGTTCAAGAAACAATGTGAATGGGTACAGGTTGAACTTACCTTAAAGCAACTCATGATTATATCAATGGGATGGATGATGACGTTAAAAATGAACGTCAGATTCGGAAGGTACGCTATTGGTTCACTACATTGGTGAAGGTTTTGGAAGGTTTGATGAAGATTTTCAAAAAATCACCCGTCTATTCAGCAGGACACTTTAAAACAAGGAATTTGCGAGATACGTTGAAAATCCTTGAAGGTACGCTATGGTACGCAGTTGATACACTACGAAAAACATAATTTTATCAACTTTTGTGAAAAGTGGTCTGCTGGATAGATTTACATTGCTCAGAGAATCAACAAGCTATTGAATCTAACACACTCATATATTCTTTTTTATAAACTCATGCTACAATATGCATCACATATTTTTACAAATTCTAACATTTCGAAACAGCGAAAAATCTTGTGGTAAGTATAGGGTTCAACATTTTCTAGACTGCCCCGGAAATCGAGTCCACCGCTTATAAGCTACTGTCTAAGACCCCAAAAGATTGAACGGATCTTCTTACTGGACCATCTGGTGACCACTCGGAGCCAATGATCAGCTAATATATGAAAAATCAACATTTTACCACATTCCGTATAGTTGTAGATAAAAATCAAGGATAGTAGGTTTCAGAGTAGGATCAGATTTACACAGAAATCAATTTAACGAATGTTCCGGATTATCCGTCGGACCAGCTGATGACCACTCGTAGCCAATGAACAGCTAACACCATTTCCCCACATTGCATATAAATGCAGAGAAAAATCAAGACCTACTTTGATCAAATTCACGAAGCAATACATTTTACGAATGTTCCAGATCTTCCGGTGGGCCATCTGGTGGCCACTTAGAAGCAATTGCTAGCTAATATATCAAAAATTACCGATTTACTACATTCCATTCAGTAACAGAACAAATCAAGGCCTACTTTGATCAAATTGACATAGCAATTAATTTTCCAGATGTTCCGAATCTTCTGGTGGACCATTTGGTGACCACCACAAAAATCATCCGGTCTTCAGTCAAAATGATCTCAATGCTCCATAGGTTCTAAATTTTTAGCACGAAGAAAATCGAACAACTACAGCTCCACCTAGAGCCGCGAATGTCAAAGTGGCTCGTTCCAGCATACATTTTGTCGATTGTCCCCAAACCCTTTAAGCGGGGGGCTCCGGTGAACCAAATGACCTATTTTAGACATGTATTGAAAACACAAGCAATCTTTTGCCTCGCTAACGGGTGTTCAATAAAAAATGAGAATTTTTTCGGTCATATAGCTAGTAAAAATATGTTTATTCTTTAAGAAAAAAAAAACGTCTATGAATATTGGAGAAGGTCAGCCGTAAGACGCAATTTAGTCGCGATGCTCTCACAAGGGCGCTGGACGGCACTGAAATCATTCTCATTTTTCATTGAACACCCGTTACTAAAGGTGTCTGTGTCAAAGTACATGTTCTTAATGTGACCTGTACCACAGAACAGAAGGGGAACTGCAAACAAATCGGTGAATCAAAAATGGCTCGTTTTTCTGCTCAACATGCGATGTGTTGTGGTAGCGTTCCACACGGGCTTTCTATGTGCACTCACACTATCATAGCATGCTGCCTATCTTAACTGCAGACAGAAGATGCCTTCTACCGCTAGGTGCGCTAGTGTTCGCAAATGACAAGTGGAGCCACTTTCTGATCCGAAGTTCCACTGCTGTGCCTGTACTATAGCCAGATTTTCAGTTTAAAATTTGTGACTTTTTTAAAGCTTGTGACTTATTAACGAAAATACCTGTTTTTTACCCATGTAAACCTGGTATTTTGGTAATGGATTTCGAGCCGATATTACCGCTTTTCGTCAACGGTATTACCGGTATTAAAACCCCATATGAAACATTGAGGTTTATTTTTCATAAAATGTGAAATCTAAATATGCTTACCAACTCAACTCAATAGTGCCAGAACTGGCTCACCCACCCTATGTTATCTTTAAAATTCTTTGAAAACCAGTATCTTTCAAATTTGTCCAGATAAAAATGTTGCCAACGGCTTCGACAATACTTTTTCCTATTATGGTCAAGGGGTAAATAAAGTCCTTGAACGCTGAGTTTTGGTGCATCTTCATGCAAACATGAATGCTCAAGGACGTTATTTACCACCCAGACGACAACATGTAAAGGTATTGCCAAATTCGGATAAATGACAGTCACAGAATTTCTAAAAAAAAATCTGGACGATATTAGTGATATAAACATTTCTCTACGTCTGAGATTTTGCATAAATTTCGTTACGTACCGAGGTCTTAACTGTTATAACCCTGGATTTTTTAGAGTTTGTTTTAGACCATCATTTTTTTTTTTTGACAACGGTGTAATCAAAAAAATATTTCTTAATAATATATCTCTGCATTTCTTTATTTATTTTCTACGCAGAGCTCTTGTGAACTTGAAAATATCCGCTTCATAATTTCCAACGCTTAAGTTCGGCAAACCTCATTTGAGAACACACTTGTTAAACTCTGTATTGTTGTCTGAGTTGTACTCCTTCCACTGAATGCTGGAAAGCACCGATCTCACTTCCTAGGTCGTACAGCATGCAAGGATACATAATCCGACGAAGTGATATGGTGAACCATTCAATTTGACAGACAATTGACTCTCCATTGTGCAGAGACCGCTCAAGCAGCATTGCTCACTTACGTGGAACAATAACCCTGCTAAGTACTCACGTGTTCGTTGCACTTGCGGCTGAGAACGATATGAAGGATCCGGTTAAGATGGTGATGCACTTGTCGCCCAGACACATTTGCCATTGAGCACGTTTGGCTGAGTCTAGGTTGATATAAGCGCCGTCATGAGCTAGATAAGCTTGATTGATTACTTACACGACTAAGTTTCAGACAAATTGGATGGATTTGTGCCTTTAGTTCACAGTTTACAGAAAATCAAATTATGTGAGCATTCATATAATCGCTATGCTGATTGCTATGACTAATCGCATGTGCTCCAAAATTCAGCTAGCATATAAAATAAAAGTATGCGTCATCCATGCTTCCGTGAAATAGTTTTACGACTGGCAGGTGATGAAGAAGGAGCAAAGGGGCCGAACTCGACGTGGCAATGAGCCAATGTTTATGCGAGGGTGTGAGACTAAGAAGCACAGAGCAACCATCAGGCTCATACACACCCTTCGGTTGAAGCCGCCTTGATGGCGCAACCACTAGGAAGAATCACTACATTGGTCGCGGTCGTAGTCTCCACAACGTGCACAAGAGTATGACTCTGCCACCGGGAGCAAACAAATTTGAATTAATGACGAAAAAGCACGGGAAAATGTGGTCGCTATAAGCTACTTCCATTGCCGCCCTTTTTCCGTCTAATGATCATTTCCCATTTGGGTCTTGTTTGTTTGTTTGGCTGGTTGGCATCGTAGACTCATTCTGCCGCAGCCGCTATAACACATATCTAGTGCAGTTTTCCGACCCGCTCCCGTGTTTGTCTCGTGAGTCTGCAGCCGAGGGCTGGGGTTTATTTATAACTTGAAGGTCATTAACTTCCTTTTTTACGCCACGTCGGCTCCCATGTAAAGAGAGCAACCGGCTGCTCAAGCTGGGAACAGTCAAGAATTAGAGTTTTCCCTAGAATTGGGAGCTCCAAGATGTTCTCTACATGCAGTGTGAGAGAATAAACACACTAACGAACGAAAAGAAAAAAATACTAGTAAACGAAAAAAAAAATTGAGGACGTCCGTTTTCGTGGTGCCCGGGATAGTTTGTGAATGGAACGAGAACCGAAAGTGGAATGCAATATTTAAAGGGAAAATTAAAACAATTTTCTTCCTTTTTATGTTCGACAATAATAGAGGCAAAGGAAGTGAGCTCCGGAGAGCCGCGACGACGACCACCAGGGACGAATTAAATTCTTTCTTGCTCTGTTGCTTTTCGGCCTTGGCATAATTTGTTGGAATCAAAGTTTTATGAGAACGAATCCCTCGTCAGTCGCGTCGGTCGCGGCCTTCCCTTCTATCTGATGCTGCTAGGCGGTAAATTATGGTAGATCCGGAAATTGGCGTTTCACATGAACAGGAATATTTTCTTTCTGAAGTAATTGAGTGGGGCAGTGTGGAACGAATACGTTCTAGAATAATCATAAAATCTTGAAAGTAGATTTATGCTTCACCATTCCTATACTTTAAAGTCTCTCAAATAATAATTCTAATCTCTTTCGGTGATTGCCATTCAGTACAGTAGCGTTTGACCAGAAAGTTATGTTGATTCTGAAACATAAAAAAGTCACAAAATCCATGGCATTATCATATCTTCCTGACTTCATCATTCTAAAGCTCATTAATAATGAAAAATGAAACACTGCATATTGTAGAATTATCAAATCTACTCAATTTCTTTTTTACCATGCTTCTAATGGAAATCAAAATTTAAAAAATCTTATGTTTTTTTAAACTCTTTATTTGTTATAAATTCAAATAAATTACATTTTATTTTAACCTAGATGCTTCAGCTACTACAGTAGCTTACCAGCCTTAATTGTTATGATATACATCGACTTCTTTTTACTTTGTTCCCAGTATTTTAACAGGTTTTCTATACCTGCATGTCAGTGTAACAATTCCCGAGCAAAGTCGGATATCAAAATAATATCAAAATGATATCAAATTATGTTTTTGAAATCATATTGCTAACATATTTTGATATACTATTTCTTAATTTCAGTATAGTTTATATTTTGATATTTTTTTGAAATTTCTAAAAAATAAAATTAAAAACAAAATTTGATATTTTTTAAAAGAGCTTCCACATTTATCACTGAAATCTACATTTTGTTATATTTTTTTTCTTACGAGTCAATCAGTATACTTGCTTTTTTTCTTTATGAACATCAAGAAGAAAATTCGAGGTGAATATTGCATTAGGTCCTAAGTAACATTGATCGATTCTCTTCATCGACATTCTCTTTCGTTAATAACTTGAGTACAAAACCGTTTCTTGTTGTGTTTGTCGTATTGGATGCTAGATAAAAGCTTCTTTTACAGATCTGGATGCTGAAAATACCTGGAAATGTATTTACATGGCCGTGGAGATACAAAGAAAAAGTCGACGAAGAGAATCTGTCAATGTTACTTGGGACCTAATGCAATGCTCAGCTTGAATTATGATTGGTACAGTTATATTTTTTATTTCTATGTACCTCGATAGTACTGTACCAGGGAGGTAGCTTCAAAATCATCTTTAGAACATTGTTCTAAATCCTTTACATTGCTTTTTTCCTGGCAGTGCAACAACTAGGGTTTTTGATCTAATTTCCGTCCTACTAAGGACATTCCGCACTTTACCACGCTTTTTGGAAAGGGTTTGAACAAAACATGGAATGTTTTCATCAAAGATGACTTCTAAATTTATCCACCTTTCCATACGTACCGTTGGATTTGATAAAGAGTCAAACAATGTTGAGATATTATTAAAAATGTAACACTGCTTCTTGCTTCTAAATTCGTCCTACGCGTTTCAATTCCGTCCAAACGCATTGAAACGCCATTAGATTTTCTTCGTCCTACGGATAAACGGAGAAAAAGGGGATGCGCTATGAGCGCTTCTCTTGTTTTGAGAACAATGAGCGTAAATATGCATACAATGCGCTCTAATAGGATTTATGTTGTAGCTAATGAACTAACGCATCGGAACAAACGTATCATTGTTTTGTGCATTGTGAAATCAGTGATATTATTGATGATTTCTGCTCAATAGAACGGAAATGGGCGATTACGACGAAGTAGCGCTCTTCCCTATACCATTAGAGTGATGCAAAATTTGAAATTTTCGCTCCACAATACTTAAACGACTCCAAATCGGATCCTGGCGAACTTCTCAAAATTTGAACCCATTTGGTGAGAAACTGAGCTGGCACAAACCATTTGAAGTTTGTATGGGAATTACTATGGTAAAACCAAGATTTTTGTTCATGTCTATTTAATAATTAGTACTTGTAGGAAACTTTCCCAGCTACAACTTTGCCCAAGACCACTTTTTGATTAAATGTAAGGATCGAAAGTTATCAATGGTTCAATGCGCTGATGTCTTATGATCATGCTCAATCAACTGCTCAGCAGGCAACATGGGTGTTTCTGGGGCGTTGAATAGGACACAAAAATCATGGCTACTATGCCACACTGCAAAATACAGTGTTGCCTACAGAGCAGCTGCTTGATCATGGCATAAGTTTACCAATCTCTTAAATAATTAATAACTTTTTCCTGTCTCGTTTTACATAGAAATAATCTTGAGCAAAGTTGTAGCTGAGAAAATTTTCTATAAGAATGGCTATCGAACTGTTTCGCAGCTCAACATGGAAAAAAACTAGAAGGCAATGAACAAAAAGTTGAGATTTCCCATAGTAATTTACATGTAAACTTCAAATGGTTTGTGCGAAGTCTGTTTCTAACCAAATGAGTTGTAACTTTTGGAGGCTAATCAGGACCCGATTTGAAATCATTTAAGCACTGTGGAGCGAAAAAGTCAAATTTTGCATCAGTCTACTATACCATATTAGTCTAGTGGCAGGTCTAAAAACTTGTCTAAATATTGAAAGTTTATTCTTCAGGCAAAGTTTGAATTTCGTGTATATAACAGGATACAATATGAAGTAAAATCTTGATTGTATTTCATCAAAGGACCCTAGTATGTTACTGATGATGAGTTTTACGTAATAAAAAAAGTTTATTAGGGTAGAGAACTACTTCGGCCTAAGCGCCCATTTTGGGCCTATCAAGCAGAAAACATTTTTTTGTGTGTCCGATATTTTGATTTAATTTCGAGTGCAATTCAACCTAGCATTGAATGTTTTAATTCGGAGCTTTTATTTAAATAATGGTCAGGATGAAGTGTTTTTTTTTGTGGAAATGGCAGCACAGGAATCTTGATTGGTGTTGATCTAAACAACGAAAGCTCCCGTCAGCAATATTATTTTTATCTTTCGGTTGCGCAAAACGCATTAAAACGAGTGTGTATGTGTGTGCATGACGAAGTGTATGATCTAGTGGTGGGGAATACTGTAACGGCAGTCCGTCACTTTCATTTACCTAAGATTAATGTGGAATCGTTGCCTGCTCGGGGTTTTTGGACGGTGAAGGAATCGAACAGTATAGCTAAGTATAACATTTCTAAAAATTGAATTATCTTTAGCACATTTCCAGCATTTTATATTTTAATGTTGTGAATTTGATATGTATGTATTATGAAGGCGTTGTTTGTTTAGGTGCGGACCAGCATTCCCCGGTTCCAGAATCCTAGTTTTGGTTTGTTCTAATTTTCAAATATTTCGAATCAGTACAATTTACAATTCATTCACCAACAGTGTGTGAGTTTGTTTGATCCTATAGTATTTGCATCAGCGACACAGTGAGAGTGATGCTTCAAGAAATTGGCGTTGACAGCGGGCCAGTAGCTCTTTACTCCCATTAGTAAGTGTTGGTGTGCGTGAAACATGGTGGTATTCATACTGCCCTTTCACTCAACTGAGAGTTCACCGGTACACCGGTGTAGTGTAAGCAGCAATAAGCGCAAGTCATTGACAGCTCTTCATCATTTGTTTGTAAACAAAGGTGCAACCGATACCTACACCCTGAATTTTTTCGGTGTTCGGTGGTGTAGCACCGGTATAGCTACACCGCAAAAACGAAAACGACATTAAAAGCGGTCGATCTTTGCTAGAGACACGATTTTTGAATGTGAGCACCGGAATGATGATTCGCGGTAGTGGTAGAAGAGATCTTCGCACTGCACCATGGTGGGAGAGATCTCTTTTGTTCCTCCGTTGTTTGGACGGATGATGGAGTTTGAAGTCAAACTTCGTCATCCGTTTGATCGGTGGAGGGGTGGGGGCAAAACTCTTTGTCACGAAGCAGGATCTTGACTCTATATAATTATATATAAACTTCGTCGGTCGGTCGACGAAGAGAATCGATCAATGTTACTTAGGACCTAATGCAAAGTTCAGCTTGAATTGCTCTTGTAAAAAGAAAATAGTTCTCGTAATAAAATCATGCATTATGCTTTTCTGTTCTGCTTTCATCCTATGCACACTGGGCCATGAATGCAACCTAGCGGAGCAAAATTAATAACTCCGAAACGAAGCATTTCCGCGACTTGGTGTCTTCGGCAAAATTTCTCATCATAATAAGGACCATCTATTGAAATAAACAAATAGCTCAAAACTCTTCCGCAAAGATGGTGCCACAATCTAACTTCTTTCTCTGACGTTTTGGAAACTTGATGTCTTCGGCAAAGTTGTTTATCTTGACAAAATGAACAGCTCTTTCAAAGACGTAAAATTTCCACAGTCTACTGGTTCCAAGTTATATGGAGTTAAAGAAAAAATGTCGAAAATATGGTTTTCTCTTCCTGTTACGTTTTTTTTTACTTTTGGATTTTTTTTATATGGTTGTAATGTTATATTTTTCTCTTATGCAAATGCATTAAATAAATAATTTTCGTGAAGATACATACTGGGCTAAGCTTCAAAATTTAAAGATATTTTTGAAAAAACGAAAAAAAAAACACAATTTTTGAACTTTAATATTTTTCAAAGCGCAAAAAATCGCAACCTGACATTTTCAGCCAAAATTAAGCAATACTCGATAAACAAAATATCAAAATTTGAGAGAGGTATATTTTGGTGTTTTGTAGAATTAAGGTGATTCCATCAAATTCTTTTGATTTCTGAAACAACATTTTTTGTTAACTTGAATTATTTTGGAGGCGCATTTATTTAACGCTCATATTATCCCAATATACACGATAACATTTCAAGCGCATATGTTTTGGAACTTCTAAAAAGTCATATATTTTCTTTAAGTTTTTCACTAATGTCACCATGAAACAAAATTGATTGCATGGTGATCTTGACACCAACACTCAAACCTATTTTTACCGCTAAGGATTTCCATTTGGAAAAAAAAAGTTTCAGCAGAACAAAACAACGACAAGCTAATTTATGGCGGTTGCTTTAAAGCAAATAAAAATTAAATTGGATTTATAACTGATTTTCACCAAAGCGTAATAAAACTGCTTGGATACAATATTGCTCTTAAAGAGAGATGAGAACCTTTTGTAGGTATTCTGATAAAAGATTTTAAGACAGCTTTATTGTGATTCTCAAACATGCTTTATAAACCTTATCAAGAGTCGTCCACTATGCTGGAAGACGATCTTATAGCGGTTATCAAGAGGTTGTGCTGGAGCTATTAATTTTATTGACGGTTTTATAAAATTGATTTCAAAAACCGCTAATAAAATGCAATAAAACAAGAAATGCTACTTGGGATTAGTGGTGCCAATGGTATCAAAACACGCACTTTTTTATTTACGCTGAAATGGTTGGTTAAAGGTACTAGGTGTCTTCTGAGAAGTTTCTCGAGTTACAACACTCCTTCTTATGGTAAAAGAAAATTAAAGATTAATCTACCTTAAAGTGAGATGAGAAATTTATTTTTTCAATATGATGAGATACAAAATAATTTTGTTGAGCAAAGCTGTAGAAAACATTACTGTGAACAACTTTGTTGAAGATTATAACTTTTTCGCTCTTATAACTGCTGAGATATAAAGGTTTTTTGTAGAGATAACGTTATCTGTAACTTTTTACCCTTCTTACAAAGAAGGGTATAGATATCACTTGAAAAACCGACTATCGATCCGAGGCCCGGAGGGCCGAGTGTCATATACCATTCGACTCAGCTCGACGAGATCGGAACATGTCTGTGTGTGTGTGTGTGTGTGTACGTGTGTATGTGTGTACGTGTGTATGTGTGTATGTGTGTGTGTATGTAACGAAATTAATGCGCTCACGTTTCTCAGCAACCGCTCAACCGATTTGGACAAACTCGGCGCCAAATGATAGGTCTTGGGGTCCCATTGAACGCTATTGAACGGTTTTGGAATCGGTGAACCGGTTCCGGAGATATGGCCGGAATAAGATCCGGTGAATATGGGCCTTCACGCTGGATTTAACGGAAAACGTATCAAAACCATCATGCGACACATCAAATTACTACAGAATTCAAAAATAAGATCAATGCAAGTCGTGTTAAGTGTTCCAGACCACATTGGACACACTTGGACATGTTCCGGGTACCCCGGGGAAGTTGCTTGAATATGAATTGAATTAAAACCCATTAAATCACATTAAAATACGATGATAAGGTGATTGGTAGCCTCACCAAATAGACTACACCCGGATATATTCCAGGTACCCCCAGGCAGTGGCGTAGCGTCATTGGATGACACGGGGGTGGGGGGCTTGGTCACTGATAATGACAATAAAATAAATAAACTTGAATAAGTAAGAAGGGTCTGATCACACCATAGGTGGATAAATTCGGGTTTTTTACAATATTTCTACATGTTTGACATGATCTGCAAAGATGTTAACAATATTGAATTAAATATCTTCTCAGATGACTGCAAATTGCTATCATTTATATTTGAAAAGTTATACACATTTTTTGGTTGAAAATTACCCAACTTCCAATACCAATAACTTCTAAACGAGTAAAAACGAGCAGGCTATTCTTTGAGCAATTGAAAGTACACGAAAATGCAACAACATGGTGAAGAAACCAGACCGCCCCCACTTGACCCTTAACCGAAATACTTGCATTGCAACTTGTCACTTTTCAGAATTTGAAATGGTGATTTTGTGAAACCACGAGACTGTTATCGAGCAGGTGTGAAAAGAGGCATACAAATGGATAACCAAGCAATCTTAGATTAATCTTAAATTTTCTTTTACCATAAGAAGGACTGTTGTAACTCGAGAAACTTCTTAGAAGACACCTAGTACCTTTAACCAATCATTTCAGCGTGAATAAAAAAGCGCTTTTTTTGATACCATTGGCACCACTGTGCATTGGAGCGTTACATAATATAATCATCGCCCCACATGGAACTGTGCAGCAACTAGTACTTCTTCAATATAAGGGCTAATTCAATCATTTTAATGTGTATACATATTGTTTGCATTTTATAGATCACAAATATGTTTCACTTCACTATATTTGCTACAATACATTTCACATTTTGTTATATTATGTTGCATTGCATTGTGTTATATTAATTTGAATTATTTCAAATATGTCATTCCTTGTTTTTCAGCTTTATAGAAAATATTGCAACTCTTTTCAAGTACTTAACCTGCTCAAGCAGGAGTAGCAGAAAATGCATTGAGCAGCATATTACATATTTTCAATATTTTTTCACATGCATTTATATGTTGCATTATTATATTACAGTGTAATATTTTATTGTGCCACGCTTTATATTTTTCAGCCTGGTTTGCCTCTGATTTATTTTCATATTATCATAGCTCCTACACCTGGACCCTAACTATTGACCCATCAACTCATGAACCGGGGACAAACGGCATTACTTCCCTTCCAAAGAAAGACGTGATGAGAGATGTTTTGCCTAAGAACATCCCGGCGGCGCCGACTGGGATTGAACCCAGGCCTGCTGGGGTGAGATATAATATTGCTTATCTTTTGTTGTATTAAAATGTAGCATATTTTATGGCACTATATATCTTTCTTTATTGACTAACACCATATTATATTATTATAAATTTAATTTTATTATATTTTATTTCTAATGTTGGTTTTTGTGAGTGGCTTCAGGAAAGCATAGGGCCAGCTTGAAAAGAATTCTGAATCTTTCTTTATCTGTTTTGTAAAAATATTGTGTTTATTGTATCTCGTTTTATTGCATTAATGTTGCTTAATATTATATTCACTTAAATAGGTTACACTCATTTCAGGTCAGGTGTTATATTATTTTTATTTTTTTCAAATTATTTCCATTATGTCATTCCTTATTTTCCAGCTTTATAGAAAATATTACAACTTTATTATTTCATAAATAGTACATAAATAGTGTAAGACGAATGCAGTAAGATGAGACATCTGGGCCCCATATTGGCTCAATGCATATATTCTTTCTGATTTTTTAATTACTATTGCAGAGTAGCAGAAGATTGCAAGCGAAAGAAAACCGCATATTAATGGAAAGCAAGAGAGCACAAATGGGATGCTCCATGGGGAATTAACATAAAATTTCGACTCCAGCTACTTCGTTATATTGTTTTACTACCTGTAATGTTTCTGGAATGCGCAAAGCGTTGATTTTACTGATTAATGCTTGATAGCTGTGTCTTTACCGGCTAATCAAAAGGAAGGCACATATTGAATTTTATTATCATCGCCTGTTACAGAAACCAGAAAAATCTTACGAAAAATATGTAACAGGCCCTTAAAACTATAGAATCACGGGAAAGCAGTACGGAGTTTAAAATATCTACAGAAAAATCTGCAACCGTAGTATTCAAGAACCCGAGGTTCATGAACCATTACTACTACCATTATAGCGGCACCGGTGGTGTAGTGGTAAGCGTGACTGCCTCTCACCCCAAAGGGCTTGGGTTCAATCCCAGCCGGCGCTGTCGGGATTTTCTGAGGCATAAAATCTCTGCCTTGGAATAATAACGGATCGACACCTTACCTTCATATCATACATCGAGGAAACAAAAGCAGCCTGCAATTACCTCTAGATCATGGGACGGAAATCGGAAAACCACAACAAAAATGTATAAAGCCGATAATAATGGCTTGCATCAAATCTACAATAAAACAATATTTTTTTCCTTTGGTTTGTTTTCCGTTGATCTTGTTTTCGGTTCTGAGTACCAATGTTACTGACGCCAGGGAGGCAGCTCCCACACCTGGACCCTACCTATCAACCCATCAAATCATGAACCGGGGACCAACAGCTTTACTTCCCCCGCCCCCTCCCCGTGATCAGAGATGTTATGCCTCAGAACATCCCGGCGAGGCCGACTGGGATTGAACATAGGCCTGCTCGGGTGATAGGCAATCACATTTACCACTACACCACCGACCCCGCTGATAATAAAACAACTTGAAAGCGTACACAATTTGAGGAGGAAACACTGGTGTTTTTGGTACTAGTCTCATAACAAGCATTCATGCTCAAGCTGGAATTCCTAGCCTCAAAATTATATTAATCAAAAGATTTGTAATCTTTGCATCAAAAAAGACAAATAATACCCAGACCCAACAAATCAGCGAATCGGAAAAGCAGTTATAGTTGAGGAAAGTTGTGAAATCAAACGCCAACCTCCGAGCCGAACAACATGAAAACTAAAAGCACCAACATCCTTGGAAATTTTAGAACCACCCTGAACACTCCCCCTCCAAGGAAGAGTAAAAATCATATTAGTTGACAAAACAATGCTAATCTCCAGCAGAAACGAAAATAAAAACAATTAGAACTAAGCAACAAAATAATAAATTTACACAGCAATTTGTACGGATGGATCCAAAAATGAATCCGAATCTGGCTTCAGTGTAATCACTGAAGGAACCCATAACACGTTAACGAGTGCTTAACCACCTCAGCATTTATTGCGTCGAAAGTCTAACTGAATAACCAAGACCAAGACAGAGTAGGTGCCTCTAAAATATGTACTGATTCTCGAAGCGTGATCACTACTCTTGAAAAAAAATATGGCTAAAACCAAACTAAAGAATGAAAAATCTGCTAACATAGCTAAATTTCTGAATAGACTTTTCATACAAATCTGTAAAAAAATCTTACAATTCACGGTTGGGTGTACAACTTGCTTAATTCCCAGCCAGTATGCACTTGTCAACAATGCACCAAGCAGTTCCGACAATCGGAAGCATCGCTTCTATCCACTGCAAATAGAAACATCCACCACAAAAGCCCTCAATGTCATCAGCTGAATCGAAATTGCTCGTAATCAGCACGTTACTGTCAATTGTGCTCATCACTTGTAATTTTGAGTTGAGACAGATATAAATGTACAAGAAATCACGCTGGCAGTGCAATTGGCAGACCTCCTCATAGAACCACCAGATGCAGACAAACATGGACGAAGGCGGACGATTTTATGAGAAGAATAACAAACCACACAACGGGCTCTGATTTATTCCATCTGTAGCTGGTATGGTCCGCCCTGTTGCAGGGTTTGGATCTGACGGAAGAATATGTTGGTGGTGCTGGTGTTTACTCTCTCTTGCGAGAATAAGATACGATTTTATGGTTTCTTTATTCTGTTTCATTTTCTTGGCGCAAAGTCAGGCTATGTATAACTTTAGCTTCTGGTTGGTGGTGACGTTGCGTTCGTACGTCTCTTTCAGGGAATCCTGGTAAATAGAGTTACCATCAAAGGAGGTCTTCGTGGAGGTCCTGTAGACGTTGTGGCTATGGGGATTCTTTATATCTGTCGACTCTATTCGGATGATGTTACCTGGTGTAATTTAATTTACTGAATCTTTTTGCTTCTCCATCCACTTGGTCAGCAGAGTGCAAAAGAGAGTCCGATATTAGGAAGACCTAAGAGTGGCGTGTGGCTTGCGTGTTTTGCTCGCCCATCTGGTCCGATCAATTGAATTTTGCTCACTGCTTTCCATAAGATGGTGGCTGCCTTTACGTTTTGCAATCATGCCTCAGAAGCGGGATACGGTTTTATTATAAATTCAATAAAAGCAGCAAATCAGATAACGTCAAGATATTAATATGATAATTCGTGATAAATGTGCCTCAGTCAGAATGGTTTACCTCCTTTGCCGATGCTGTGTAGCTTTGCATTCTGCAGAATCATGTTGCGGACCCTCGGCAGCAGGGTCGGCAAAACAAAGAAACGGCAAATTCATTTCCAACCACAGCATTTTGACGAAAAAGGTCACTCCTAAGGCGTCCAGGATTTGCGTCGCCATCTGCTGACCTTCGCATTGGTCTGTTTTAGAAACACGCACACACACACACACATATGAAGGTGCACTTTCCATTATCAATATAGTGCACGGTGGGGTATATCTGTATAAATGTTTTTTTTATTTGCTTTCATAAAATTATTTATTTATAAACCAATAGATGTGGATGGAAAGGCAGTGAAGGTACGTATGTCGGAACATTTCGATTATAGTCTGATATGAATGAGGCGGGCCTAAGCTTTCATTTTGGTGGGTGAAGGAGAAGTTAGTAGTAAAAAGATTGTGTATCCTTCGGCCTGTACCAGAGAGATGTTATAATTATGCTCGAATTCCCTGAGTGATTGGAAAATTACAAAAAATTGATAACAATCTTATTTTACTGCAGGCTGAAGCGGCTCTAATTGATTAATTTGAGTCATTGAAGCACACCTTGGCATTCATTGTGATTGAGTCTCACTTCAACTTTGTTAGTATGTTTATTTTATTTATTTTGAGCACATTTGCCACATTAATGTTGTAATGATTGCTAAGCTGCCTTTAGCGGTTGATCTAAGGGAGGCACATATTGAATTTAATTATTTTCATTTTATCACTTCAACAGCATACTTCTTCATGGACCAAACAATGACACTGTGCATAATTTTGATTTCAAGGTGACCAATTTGTGTCATTATGCAAACATTTACATGCGTTGCAATTCAATTCTTCAATTCAAAACTTTTTCCCGTGTCATTTTTTGACATATTAGTTAGCCTTAAGACACAAATGTGACCATAACAGCTAACTTAAAACTCGTGTTTAAGCATCTGAATTGCAGAAACTCAGACAGTCGATTCCTTCGACAAACTTTACTCAAATTTAACTGATTTTTGATTTTTTTTTTTCACGCATGTATGATATTATTTATTTAAAAAAAACATAGCATGTCGCTCCACTCAGCAACGCTAGAGACAAAAACACCTGCAGTATGGAATAATCCAGTTTCAGCGATCTAAAATGCCCACAGCATTTTGCATGCGCTCTTTTTTAGTGCTCAACTGGTTCTGTAATAATTATTATGCCCAGCTAGCCTGTCATGAACTGGTCTCGTCTAGCCATCCGATCGAGAGTGCTTGCTCTCGATGGCGCTTATTGTGAAATGCGCCTATAATTTAATATGAACACTGGAAGCAACGCAACAAATAGCTGTATCTATCAACTGATCGACATGGGAGTGAAAACTGGTTCCGAACGCTGAGAAACTCTGTAATTAAAACAGAACATGACATGAAATCAGCTTCACTCAAAATCATTTCAACCATTTACCAATATGAATCATGTAACGTGTCGCAAAAATGTTTTAATTATTGCTGCTGATAAATGCGGTGTCTCTAGTATGACTTTAGATCGTTGGTTTATGTTTGGTCTAAAGGTTCGGCAGGAGTGGTATAGAATTATCACCCAAGCCAATCCAATGTCAAACATCGTAAAGTTGATGCAAATACCTAGGACCGTTTCCCGAGACATGACGTTCAAATAAAAAAGCATACATCACCAACTTTACCATTTTACTTAAAGCAAACAAAACAGAACGACGGGACACCCACCGCAAATAAAATATGACCTATCCCAGAAGTGGAAAACTTTTGAAGTCAAACAAAGTACACACCAGAACCAGTTAGCTAACAATTTTCCTTCAGCAGCATTTCGGTTCGTTTGAATGCGCATGTTATCTCACGGGAAGTGTGCACCCACCATCCATCGTCTTCGTCTTTACAGCTACTGGCCCGTGCCATCATCCGTTCTAAGGTAAGGTGAAAAGTTGTCCCTGGGAATAAATGGGAGAACGTAGTAGAAAAGTTTCAACGAAACCAGTGAGAAGGGCACCGGGAGACAAAAAGTCTAATCCCTTCACTGCAACTGATTTACGGCTGGAAATTTGTTAATGACCATTTGGAGTTCAGCTTGAAGGAACGATTGTAAGCTCAGACAATCAAGAAGTAAAAAGTTGACGGAAGTTTCACAAACATGACGCAGTTTTAAGTAGCTTTGGGATGCTGTCAATTCTTTGATCGAATTGAATGCATCGATAAACGATTCTATTACATATATTTCTCGTTAAATTATCATAAATTGCAGTGAATCCATTTGGTAGCTGTCATATACAAATATAAAAAAAAATGTTACTTGTTACTCTTTCTAGTTGAGTAATTCAAGCTGAAATCAGTCACATTTTGTTCGAGCTTCATGAAAACCATTTCTTTCGTACTTATTCGATGGCTCTAGTTATGTACATACAAAAATCCTTCAACACTATGTTAAATCGATAGACCTCTCGTTAGCTAAGGATCCGAACAGTTTAAGAAAAAGATCATTTTTTTGCAAATTCTGGGATGATTTAAATTCATATATTTCTAATAATATTGTTTGCATACCATTCGAAAGGGAAACGTAATCCGAGCAGATAATGAAAACATAATTAGATGTTTTGATATAAGCATTCTTGTTTTGACTACCGTGTGGTCGAGTTAATAGTAATCATAACAAAATCAGATCTAAACGGTATATGAAGGATATTAAAATCTTTCCTAGCTTCTTGATAACAAATCAATGTTTGGTTTTTTTTTTAGTAATTTCGTTAATAATAAACAAAATAAGTAATCAATATGTTTACATAGATGCAGATGCTTAACGTCAGATATCATTAACTTAAAGTGGTAATTTTATACGATAGATGAGGAGATGAAAGTATGGAGTTGATAGTTACGTTAGAGTACGGCAGTGTGAAAATTGTATATAGAGAGTAGAAAGCGAGCAAATGTCAATTTTGAGGAAGGCACGAATCGGGTTGATCATCTCCTTTACCAAACTCCCCTGTTGGATTATCTCCCCCGCCAAAAGAGATGATCGCCGATTTGCTTACGTACCTTCGTAATTGAATATGTTATTATTACTACGGCAGAAAACAACCTTGAACGAGTTTGGCACCTAGCTCCGGTCCTCACAAGTTCTTACCTCACATGGAATGTACTAACGTTAGCTCAGCAACTCGCTAGCGAGGCGCGATGCAATTCTGGGACTAAGTGAAGTCCGTTGGCCGAACTTTGGAGATCACAAACTACCGTCGAGGCAGGAACTGTTATACTCTGGTATTTGAGGTGAAAACGTTCCCTGGCACCGTGGAGTTGGTTTCCTACTTAGCGCCCAGGCAAAGTGGGAGCCTATTAATGAGAGCATGATCGTTGCCAGATTTAGAACAAGGGTTCAAAACCTTCCCATAAAGGGTGATACGGTCAACATTTGGTCAAGGGAAAACGCGTGTAAATCGGTGAAATCGTTTATTTAAAAAATCAAATTAAATTTCTTTTTCAAGTTCAATTAGTATAAAATTCAGGAAAAATATTCAGTTAGGCTTCCGCTTTTCCAAATCCGAATTGCCGGGCCTTACGCTTGACCCCTGCCATCAGATTTTGTACAGCCACCTTGTCCACCTTCTTCGCCGCAGAAAGCCAGTTTGCCTTGAACTGCTGCTCGCCCTTAGCAGTTTTTTTTTTTGTCTTCTTTAGGTTCCGCTTGACAATAGCCCAGTATTTCTCAATTGGGCGTAGCTCTGGCGTGTTGGGAGGGTTTTTGTCCTTGGGAACCACCTGCACGTTGTTGGCGGCGTACCACTCCATGGCCTTTTTACCGTAATGGCAAGATGCCAAATCCGGCCAAAACAGTACGGAACAACCGTGTTTCTTCAGGAAAGGCAGCAGACGTTTATTCAAACACTCTTTCACGTAAATTTCTTGGTTGACAGTCCCGGAAGCTATGAAAATGCTGCTTTTCAAGCCACAGGTACAGATGGCTTGCCAAACCAGATATTTCTTTGCGAACTTTGACAGTTTCATGTGCTTGAAAACATCTGCTACCTTTCCCCTTCCTTTTGCCGTATAAAACTCCTGTCCCGGAAGCTGCTTGTAGTCGGCTTTGACGTAGGTTTCGTCGTCCATTACCACGCAGTCAAACTTCGTCAGCATCGTCGTGTGCAGCCTCCGGGATCGCGCTTTGGCCGTCGTATTTTGTTTATCATCGCGATTTGGAGTCACTACCTTCTTGTAAGTCGATAGTCCGGCTCGTTTTTTGGCTCGATGCACGGTTGTAGACGATACACCCAGCTTATTTGCGGCATCTCGGAGAGAGAGGTTAGGGTTTTGCTTGAAACTACCGGCAACTCTCTTTGTCGTCTCAGCGGCTTCCGGTTTTCGATTTCCCCCCGATCCAGACTTCCTGGCTGTCGACAAACGTTCCCCAAACACTTTAATTACATTTGTAACGGTTGATTTGGCAACTTTTAGCGATTTTGCCAACTTTGCGTGCGAGTAGCTCGGATTTTCGCGATGCGCGAGCAAAATTTTGATACGCTGCTCTTCTTGCTTGGACGGCATTTTGACAACTGAAGAGTGAATTCCAAAATCAAAATAGGAGCAACATTCTACACACACACTCCTTCAAAATGAGGGGTGTTCAGGTTTTTTAAGTGCAAAATTGAAAGAAATACGTCAAGTTGATATTGACCAAATTTTGACCGTATCACCCTTTAATCCAATGTTATGCGCCAACCGATACTGCAGAACTACAGGACGAGGAGAATTTTTACAGTCAACTGAATGTTGTCGTGGATAAAGTCTCAAAGATTGACGTCAATGCGAAAATCGGCTCCGACAACCATGGTCTCGGAGAAATTAGTGAAAACGGTGAGCTGTTCGTAGTATTTTGTGGTAAAGGCTGGAACGTTCAAAAATTGGTCAAATATAATTAAGTGCACACTGATCTTGTTATTATATAAATGATCAAACTGTATTTCTTTTTGAAGTTCAACGGCTACAAAATACAGGAATATTAATGTATAAGGCTTCCGACTTTCCAAATGCGAACTGCCGGGCTTTACGTTTCACACCATCCATCACATTTTGTACGGCTGTTGTATCAACCTTATTTGATGCTGAACGCCAATTTGCTGTTTCTCATTTTCAATTTTTTCTGAGTTTTGTTGAGGTTCCGCTTAACGATTGCCCAACAATTATCCAATTGTGTGCAGCTCTGGTGAGTTTGGAGGTTTTTGTCCTTGGGTACGGCTTGCACGTTGTTAGTGGTATACCATACCTGAGCCATTTTCCCGTAGTGACAAGAAGTGAGGTCTAGCCAAAACAGCACGGAATGACTGTGTTTCTTCAAAAAAGGCAAGAGGCATTTTGCAAACATTCCTTTACATAAATATCTTGGGCAGCAGTGCCAGTTGTCACGAAAATTCCATTTTTCAGCCCACATGTGCAAATCGCCTACCAAACCAAGTATGTTTCGGGAACTTCGACAACTTTTTCAGCTTAAACTTATCTTGAACCTATCTTTTTTCGGTGGTCATGTAAAAATCTTGACCTGGAAACTGCTTTAAATCCGCCTTCACGTTTGCTCCATCGTTCATTATAAAGCAATAAAACTTGGTCAACAATTTCGTGACAACTTACATGCACTTGCTTTGGCCGTGGTGTTTTGCGTATGTTGATAGTCCGGCACGTTTCTTGGCTCTTGGTGCTGTTGTGTGCGATATTCCCAGCTTTTTTTCCGACATATCTAATGGAAAGGTTAGGATTACGCTTGAAAACGCAGGTCACTCTTCTATCGATCGCTGCAGCATCATGGTTTCGGTTTCCTACTGATCCTGATTTTATAGTAGTCGTCAAACGTTCCCCAAACACTTTAATAACGTTTGTCACAGTCGATTTGGCCACTTGAGATTTTGCTTATGCGCGAGTAAAATTTTGATACACTGTTCCTCTTGCTTCGACGCCATTTTGACAACTAAATAGTAATGGCAATAACAAAATAGAGGCAACATTCCGTACGCACACACCTACAAAATGAGAGGTGTTCAAGTTTTTTAAGTGCACAATTAAAAAAATTCACCAAATTTTAATCGATCAAGTTTTGACCGTTCTACTCTTCTACTACGACATGGTGATCGGGGGCTCGCTCTTTCCACATTGACCAATGCACAAAGTCACGTGGATTTCCCTTGGTGGACATGCCAAAAATCAAATCGACCACATCTGCAACAGCCAAAAATGGAGACGGAACCTTCTTGACGAACGGAAAAAAAACGCAGCACCAACATCACGTCTGATCATCATTTTCTAATCGGTGAGATCCGCTTACGCATTCAACAAAAGCCGATTCAACACTCGCTGAATGAAAGATCAAACTGTGAAAACATCGTTCGTTAAAGAACTTGATACCCTAGCAGCGGGAACATCCGCTGAGAAGGTGACAACGTCGAAGAACAGTGTACAACCATCAAGGACGCCTTTATCGAGACAAGTGAGAACAATCTGGGTGAGCTGCGCACCCAGAGGAGCCAAGAATAAAGTCCGTCAACGGTATTCGGCTCTAGAGATGGAAGTCAAACGCAGGACAAGCGAGCGTGGGTAGACTCCCTGGCTGACGAAGGGAAGAAAGCCACAACAACTGGCGATACCTCACAACGCCTGTGTGGTGCAATGATGAATCCGAAGATGTCAGTGAAAGACGAGACTGGACAGCTGGTTACCGACCCCACTCACCAGCTGAAACGTTGGCTTGAGCACTTCGAACCACTCCGAGGCCCCATCACTGCAGGAGATTGAAGCATGAAATCCAACAAGCCGCCCTGAATCGATTGCATATCAGCTATCAACTATATGCTTAAAGCTGACCCAATGCTATTCGCACACATGTTGCATCATTCTGTAATATCTGGGACACTGCGACTTTTCCGGCCGACTGGATGCAATGGCTGTCCCTAAGAAGGAGGATCCGACTGTAAGCGGCAACTGGTGAAGTATCATGTTACTTGTGTGTTGTTCTTAAAGTTATCCTGAATCGGATACAGGAGAAGATCGACGAGACTCTCCTGCGGCAGCAGGCAGGATTCCGGAAGATCTTGTGTGGACCATATTGGCACGCTCCGCATCATCCTGGAGCAGGTTAATGAATGCCAAGAGTCCCTTTATTTGGCATTCATTGACTACGAAAAAGTTATCGACAGTCACAATCCTGAAAATCTGTGGGACGCCCTGAGACGCAAAGGAGTCCAGCATAAAATCGTCAACCTCATTGAAGCGCAGTACGAGGCTTTCACATGTAGAGTCTTGCATAACGGAGCCTTGTCTGACCCTATCCGGGTAGTTACAGGTGTGAGGCAAGGATGTATGCTACCACTGCTACTATTCCTTATGGTAATCGATGGGATCATGGTTGGTGCAATTGACCTTGCGCTGCTTTGAAAGCCTATCACTATGGAGCACCTTGACGAATTCGATTTAGCTGATGATGTCGCGCTATTAGCACAAGGGCGCTCTGATATGCAGAGTAATGCTGCGGATACACTAGTATGACAAACTATGAACATGAGCATTATTTGTATAATAGATTATGAGCACATCCATGGTCACACTTGTATAGTTTTTTTTACAGTTTTTTTGTATAGTTTTTGTATAGTTTTTGTATAGTTGTTGTATAGTTGTTGTATAGTGCTTAAAATTATTACGCAAATAATACTCATGCTCATAGTTTGTCATCCAAACGTATCCACGGTATAAGCTCAATGACCTAGCCGAACGCTTCTCTGTGGAGGGTCTCACCATCAATGTCAACAAGATCAAATCGTTGGATGTCAACAACCTTTCCAACTTTACAGTAGCCGGGCAAGCAGTGGAGAAAGTCGAAAGTTTCCAATAGTCATATAGCGTCAGACGGCGGGACGAAGAGCGACATAGGTGCATGAATCAAGAAGGCTAGGGCTGTTTTTGCGAGTTTACGAAATGTATGGGGATCTAACCAGGAAAGTCAACGTACCAAAATTTGAATTTACAATTCAAAAGTGAAATCTGAGTTGTTATATGGCAGCGAGAAATGGTGTGTATCAGCGGATATCACTCTAGGTATACTTCAACCGATGTTTGCGGAATATAATTCCGTGCCTCGAATAGTGAGCTCGCTCGTCGATGTCATCAGAAACCGATATCATCAGAAATTCAAGAACGTAAGTGGAGGTGTGTCGGTCTCACACTACAAAGGGGCGAAAAAGAATTCTCCTAACAGGTGCTGGATCGGAGCCCGGCAGAACATTGCAGTAGAGGCTCATGGCGGAGCCTTAAAAACGAAATAAAGGAAGTTAACCGGAATCTGACCTGGGCCCAGGTCGACGTAAACACTTTAACTCCATACAGAGTCATAACGCATAAGAAGAAAAATAGAAAATCATACACTGCTTGGTTTTCATTGAAGACAAAATTGTACTGTTTACCTTTTTTTCAACGATTTAGTTTTTTATATATTTAACAAAATAAAAAACTGTTCATGTATTTGTACTAGTGTACGTGGGCTGACGAAATAAATAAAATGAAATCAAAATGGAATTGTTTGTGCTTTAAATCTTCTTCTTTGACCTTTTTTCCCTTGATTTGTTTTCCATCGATCTTGTTTACCGTGCTGAGCACCAATGCTACCGACGCCAGGGAGGCACCTCCCACACCTGTTCCCTACATATCATGAACCGGAGACCAACGGCTTTGCTTCCTTTCCGAAGGGATGCGTGATCAGAGAGGTTATGCCTCAGAACGTCCCGGCGGCGCCAACTGGGATTGAACCCAGGCCTGCTGGGGTGAGAGGTAATCACGCTTACCACTACACCACCGGCGCCGTTGAATGAGCATTATTTGTATAATAGATTATGAGCACATCCATGGTCACACTTGTATAGTTTTTGTACAGTTTTTTTGTATAGTTTTTGTATAGTTTTTGTATAGTTGTTGTATAGTTGTTGTACAGTGCTTATAATTATTACGCAAATAATACTCATGCTCATAGTTTGTCATCCAAACGTATCCACGGTATAAGCTCAATGACCTAGCCGAACGCTCCTCTGCGGAGGGTCTCACCATCAATGTCAACAAGATCAAATCGTTGGATGTCAACAACCTTTCCAACTTTACAGTAGCCGGGCAAGCAGTGGAGAAAGTCGAAAGTTTCCAATAGTCATATAGCGTCAGACGGCGGGACGAAGAGCGACATAGGTGCATGAATCAAGAAGGCTAGGGCTGTTTTTGCGAGTTTACGAAATGTATGGGGATCTAACCAGGAAAGTCAACGTACCAAAATTTGAATTTACAATTCAAAAGTGAAATCTGAGTTGTTATATGGCAGCGAGAAATGGTGTGTATCAGCGGATATCACTCTAGGTATACTTCAACCGATGTTTGCGCAATATAATTCCGTGCCTCGAATAGTGAGCTCGCTCGTCGATGTCATCAGAAACCGATATCATCAGAAATTCAAGAACGTAAGTGGAGGTGTGTCGGTCTCACACTACAAAGGAGCGAAAAAGAATTCTCCTAACAGGTGCTGGATCGGAACCCGGCAGAACATTGCAGTAGAGGCTCATGGCGGAGCCTTAAAAACGAAATAAAGGAAGTCAACCGGAATCTGACCTGGGCCCAGGTCGACGTAAATACTTTAACTCCATACAGAGTCATAACGCATAAGAAGAAAAATAGAAAATCAGACACTGCTTGGTTTGCATTGAAGACAAAATTGTACTGTTTGCCTTTTTTTCAACGATTTAGTTTTTTATATATTTAACAAAAAAAAAAACTGTTCATGTATTTGTACTAGTGTACGTGGGCTGACGAAATAAATAAAATGAAATCAAAATGGAATTGTTTGTGCTTTAAATCTTCTTTTTTGACCTTTTTTCCCTTGATTTGTTTTCCGTCGATCTTGTTTACCGTGCTGAACACCAATGCTACCGACGCCAGGGAGGCAGCTCCCACACCTGTTCCCTACATATCATGAACCGGAGACCAACGGCTTTACTTCCTTTCCGAACTGGGATTGAAACCAGGCCTGCTGGGGTGAGAGGTAATCACGCTTACCACTACACCACCCGCTATTATTTGACCTTGAAATGCCCTTGAGTCTAATTGTGGACTGTAACCGTTTCGATAGGTAACATGTTGAACAACTGGATGTCGAGATCGACGTTGAACGTCATTAGAAGCGACGTCGACGTCATTAGAAGCCGATATCAACATAAATTTGAGGACTTAAGTGGTGGTGGGACGGTCAGAATTACGATGGCATACCCCACCTTCAATTTTGTTAATAGTGCTTTTATGTATTCTTGATTCCAAATTCGTCCTTCTTCTTCATCTAGGCTTTTACGCTTCTGTAGCGAGCGTTTTGCCTGCTCTTCATGTGTTCTAGAGGCCCTGTCACAGTTATTAATTGAGAGCATTCTATGCCAACCAACGCATGCACAATGATACCTACTCTAAAAGGGACGTCGAAAAAATTTCCAAATTTAAAGATTTCCTCGAATGAACCGAAAATCGAACCCACCGCCCCCAGCTTCGTAATGCCATGCCTTTATCGACCAGGCTATTTGAGAAATTTTCGAAGCCAAAACATTGCAAAGTGTGCAGTGCTGATATTGACAAAAAAGTTTTCACACTAATAGACTTGATCCTCAGAAAACCTACGTCAAAACATCATTAATTTTTTCGTCAATGACAAAGATTCACCTGGTAACAAAAAGTGTAATTTTGTGCATTATTTTTCAGGACATGCTTGTTCACTTTAACGGCTCCTTATATTTGCTTTGCTCAAATAATTCAATTTCGTTACAAATTAAGCTAACTAACAAATCAGCACATGTTCGTCACTGACAGCATTATCACTGACTATTGACATGGTTTACCTTGACAATGACTGTTAGCACAAATGAATTACGAAAAAAAAAATTGGAATATCGCCGTACTGTCGAGATTTTGCAGGACTGATCGGCCATTCTACGCATATCTGTCCCATGTTGCTTTTGGACGGTTTTTAGTTTTTTTCTTCATAAAACAGTACTTTTTTAGGAAAACTTTCGAATGAAAATAAAAAATCATGTAATTTGTCCTGGGTTTATTTAAAAACAAGATCAAGCCTAACTGTCCCATGTTGAAATTCTAAGCATAACTGTCCCACAAATTTTCTATGAATCTATCATTAACAACGAATTATTGAAACAGGATTTATGTGACCAAAAGGAGCTGTATGAGCTATTTCGGTAGAAGTTTTATTTTATTATGAAAAATATTAAGAGGCACAGGAATTCATATTAAATCATCAGATTAGAGTTCAGATTGCAAACTGTGCATTATTAGAGTAATTATAATCAAATAATGAGAAGCAATGTAATGATATTGAAATAAAATTCAATGGAATGTAGCAACGATGTATAAACATCTTCCAATATTGGCATTATTAAAAAGGTACGTCTTATTGTCTAAAAAAAAACTCGAAGCAACGCAGATAACAATGATGGCACTTTCTGTCCCTTGAGGTGTTCATTCATCAAGTTGATAGCTGCTATCATATTTTGTAGTTAAATTAAGGGTCCTGAGCCAGAATATCCGTTGTCGTATCGTTCTTTCATAAATTTTATCGTATCGAAGGAATCCTTAATGTGCATGTTAACTCTTCCACAGTCTTTCTTGAAATCATTGAAATCCACTATCGACAATCTTATGATGTATTGATCTTTTGTCCACAGCATGTCAGTCGCCATAAATCTATGGGTGGACTTAAAAAGATTAAGCACAATCCCGTTTAGACCTACACTCATCTTTCTAAGTAGTAAAACAAGATGCTAAGAAATTTTTGTTCATTAGCTTCACGAGATGACCATACTTTAAAGGCTTTATATATGTAGCAAACGAAGTTTGCAGCAATGTTAATGCACTTATTGCTGGATTCAGTTATTGATGCAAACCTATGCAAACTGTCCACTTTCAAAACTTCGCGGCAAACGCAAGCACGCTCATGTAAATACAACCACAACCAAAAGAGTAAAGACGTCAAATGGATAGAAAGTAATAGTTCCTAGTGGGACTGATATGCGTAACATTTCTTACTTCCTAACAAATTTCTCGGCATAACAGTCCCACTGAATAGTTTTCGTATAAAAATAGGCTGAACTGATTTAATTGAAGGTGTTTTCTGTAGTTTTCACTAAAAAACATTAAAGGGTTGTGTCCTAGACACGACCGCAGTATGACGTAGAACCACACAAAATTGATGTTTTTCATGCATTTTTGACTATTATACTTTATCTTAAAATTTTCAAGTATTTCAATGTTTGGGTTATGGTTGACTCAAAACAATTTACACATTTTTCTTGACAAATATCCATGTGAAATTCCACATGATTTTCATTTGACCACACATAAACAGAATCCACTCAGAAGTACACATGAAATTTATACGCAAATGAATAGTATGTGTGGTCACGCATGGTTTTTATATGTACAAGTTTGAAAGTTTTGGTGTGGGAAGAAATTAAGGGAAAAACTTCTGATTTTACTAATGATTGTGATTTGTTTCAAATTTATTTCCCGGAAAAAAGAGATCGTCAAAGTCTATGTCTTTTTCGGGTTATTGTTGAGCGGTGGGGGGGTAGGAAAGGTTATTGATGAATGGGGGGGGAGGGAGAGGGGTTAATGTGAAAGGCGGAGGGGTTTAATTATTACTTTTCCTCATTGTGGTCACGCCGTGATCCACCTTTAGCCGCTGATTTGGTCCTGCTTACTGCAGGACCAAGTGCCACGCCGTCAGAAGCGACAATGAGCAAAAGTATGACAGCAGCGTTGTTTTATATCTTTTCAGGTTCAGAACCTGGTAGCCGTTTTTTATGAATGGGGCGGAGCAAAAAGTTTCTTTTGTGCAGAATATGTAAAAGAGCATGGACTTTGGATGTTAATATAATTGCATATATAGAGGTACCAGATATGTTTTACTGTCAGTAGTTGGTAATTCATCTAGTGTATATCTCCTATTAAGCAATTTTTTTTTTTGAAAATGTTAGCTCTGCATGTAAAAAATTAATTGTTCATACAATGTCCATGTCTTTTTCGGGTTATTGCTAAGGGGGAGGGGGAGGGGGTTTTACATGCACGTTTTTTCAAGTCTCATTCCTCATTGTGGTGGATACGCCGTGATCCACCTTTAGCCGCTAACCTAGTCCTGCTTGATGTAGGACCTAGTGCCACGCCGTCCGAAGCGGTAATGAGCAGTGGCATGAGAGCAGCGCTTATTTATATCTTTTCAGGTTCAAGCAGAATGATGTGCAACCAAGTGGTATTCGTTTATGATGACTGGGTTTGTGAAAAAGGCTTATTTCATGAAATCAGTGATAAAATTATCATTTGTACGCTTTCAATAGTTTAATTACAGAAAAATTGGAAAAAAAATTATTTCAACAGGTTCGTAATGTAATATCCTATCGATTGGCGTATTTGCATTTTAATTTCATATATAAATGACAAAGTTACAAGCGTTCAAAACCTAACACTCCTTCACCAAACATATTTTTTGATTTGCACCCCAGTATAGTCGACAAAGACGTAGTTCTACGTCAAAAAAATGATTCTGTTGAAATGTGAATAATGCACTACCTTATTTCAAATTATATTTCTTCCAATGAGCAGAAATGATTCAAAACATTGTTCGAAATTTTCTCAGATGTTACTTTTGGAACATGGGACAGATATGCGTAGAACGGCAGTGATAGTGTGTACAGGGCTTTATGTGTTGGTAATCCAGCAATCCAAGTTGAATGCTTCCTCACACAGTTTGTTTGAAAATACAATCATCCTTATTGTTATGTGTTCTGTTTGTTGCTATGGAATCAACACTCACTGTTTGACTTACCTTTAGAACTTATGGTGCATCAGTAGATTTATGTCGGACTGGGAAATGACGTTAATTAATTGACCAAAAACAACTTGTTTTTATTGGCATCCATCCCGCATTGTAGATTCTTGCCAGTCGATCGTACAGGAAGTTTTCCAACCAAATTACCCACCCAGCTTGCAGGAGCTACCACAAAAGTGATAAAATCTCGCCCAATAATCTATGAAGCTGTGATGTTTACTTGAATAGGAACATCCTATGTATTGATACGAGAACCGAAAAGAACTGCTCAAATCCCTTAAGAACATATCGAAGATAATTCTTTTACTACCATCACGCTATTATTTTGCCTTACTATGTGCTCCATTCTCGACGTAGGAATCTACCTACAGCAGTACCAATGAATCTCTGACTCAGATGTGAAACGGTAGCAACAACAACAGCTGGTAGGCTGGGTAAGTAGCTGTGGCCGAAATTCCAGAAGCGCGTATTCATCTGTTAGCTTACTTTTATTGCTCCCACCTAGGCAGAGAAGACGTGGGCCGTATTTCTTTCAATTATCTGTTTCAGCCAGCCATCCACAGTCCACCAACAGCACCCAGATGCCTACTATTAATTCTTTCAATCTGTCTTCAACTATCGCAACTCTCTTTTCATCTTCCGAAGCCCCTTGTTTTTGGAAGTAAATCCTCGTGCCCACCGACAGATAGGGCCAACACTTAAAGGTAGAAATAATCTTTTTATTGCTTTTCCTGAGCTCTGGAGGTTGTATTGTTGGCACATTCAATTAATCAATCACATCAGGTCGATCAGATTTGTGGGAGCGCTGTTTTTTTGATTTACAACAGTTCGATGTGCTGCTGCTGTAAATCGTGGTTCACGAAGTGCCAGAGATTCTGGTTTACATGCAAATTCAGATGATCTACGGAAGAACGCTGTTTCAATATGGCTCTTGTTAGTTCAACCGCCATATCCGGCTTAAATTTTTATATTATTTATATTTTTTTCTCGTTATTTTCTGAAGTAGCCGACAGGATTTTTTTTTCAGTTGTTTTTTTTTATAATTTCAAGAATTTAACAAAACATTAATTCTGTATGGCAAAACGAGTTAATATCTGAGTGAAACATAAAAATCCTCGAATCTATTCATATCGTCAAACTGAAATTTTATAGTTTGAAACCTGTTCATATGTACCATAAATTGATGTTTTTTGATTGAGAACTCTACCAACATATTTTTTTTTTTATTTTAGGGGTTAGGCCAGCGTAGAAGCCAAAAAAGGGTAAATTTCGTGATTTTTTTTATGGCGAACACAAACACTTTAAAAGAATACGGTTTTATTGAAAATATTTTAAATAACATTTTTTCAAATTTGGGTTTTTGAAATGTGCCGTAGTCTAAGCGATGGCATCCCCGATAATTATCAGAGTATAAGTCTTATACATTTGACGTATATTGGTGAAAAAAGGAAAAAACGCAATGTTAGAGGTTGATTTTCCTAATTGACCGATATCTCACTTAATGCGAGTCATAGAGTTTCGATGTCTTCAACAACATTTCTCAACACTTCAAATTACACAACTTTGCCGCAATAACCATTTGGCTAGGATGCTCCGTTCCAAAGATAGACTCAAGTGCCACCTATGTGGCGTAAAAATGAACTAATATGAAAATTTCAAAAGATGGCGCTTTTAATATTGAGCAACTTTGTAGAAAATTGTCATGCTGTAGAAAGCAAACGAACGGTGCTAGAGGTTTTGGCCACAAGAATGGCTTCGCTGCCCCACTGTGCGGCATGAAGTGGTTTGCGGGCGGAAAAGATTTGCAGCCGGAGGTAGTCCTAGAACAAAATGGTTAAAAGATTATAAACAAGAATGTTCAAACTAGTGAAGTACCTAGCCGATTATAAAAATATTGATTTTTGAAAAAATGGCGCGTGTTTGAAAAAGTGGTCACTTTCTAGCTGTATTTCCCAGAGCGATTAATGCAGCTACATGTATAACATTTTTTGAGTAAATATAGATTCTTGGAACCCTGCATTTCAGACATGTTTATTTTTATTAATCAGTCAATCAATTTTATCTTTGGCAGAATATTGTATATTCAGCAGTTATTAAGGTTATGTTGCCCCGTAGCTTAGGTAGATCACCTTTTCGTAGTACGTTACGGGATGTAAGATCAACCACCGATTCCTAGTCCTAACTGCTTCAAAATAGGGGAACAGGATTTTTCAGTAATCCAAGGAACACATCTTAGTCCTTGTTACTTTTAATGCCTTGATGATAGTGACAAGACTCGGCTTTGCCCACCAAGGATGATCTTGAAACAAGGAAAAAATAGGTTAGTTAATCTTCATCTACGTGATTCCTAATCTTCTATTCGTTGTTCCCTAGTTTGAAGTGGTTAAGACTAGGGTTCTGATGCATGGTCATTATCGGTGTCATTCCTTAATTGTGTTGCTAAGGAATCCAATTTTGACTGACAAAGGGGCGCGCCTTTGGAGGGTGTTTCAACACTCCGAAGGGTATAAATAGCGGGACCTTTCAATTAGAGTCGGATCCTTGCGATGCACGAATGACAACTGTAAAAAAATCGAGTACTTCATCATTTCTCAATAGTGATGGAGTAATAAGATGTGCACTAAACTAAAGACATGGGATATTTTTGACTGTTTTTGAATTTCGATTTCTGAGTTGTCGTCATAAAAATTCAATTTTGATAAAAGTTCTGCTGAGTCAATGCGCTGTGAAACGATATCGTTTACAAACAAAACCATTACATATTCACGTCGCTCCTTTAATGTTTGTATGTTTATAAGCATGCAGCGTGTTTCATGAAAGAGGAAATGATGTCCAACCTAATTCACGAGTTCCATTCTCATCCCCGGATAAGTCACGAATGACCCAAGAGCGTTAAAGTAACTATAATAATAACAAAACAAAAAAAAAAATCTTTTGACTTAGCACTACGCCTGTGATTTATATATGGGGGTACACTTCGTGAAAACCGAAAATGGAACAAGTAACGAAATTATGAAAGATTTTGAACGTTAATAACTCAGCTGCCTCAGGACCAATTACAATAATTTTATCACCAATCGATCAGAAATATTTCTACTTGATTTTCAACAAGAAACTATTGAAAAAGCGGCAAATGTCAAGCATTGTCCAAAAGCATCATGCGTATGCTTTTTCTCCAAAACTGTCATCAGAAAGTCGTTAGTAGACGAAACAAGTCGAAGTGGCATTCGCCTCCTCTGCTTCTAAGCCTCCTAATTCAGTCGTCGTCATAGCAATAAAAAAAAGTATCGCACCACTTTTGGTTCTGGTTGCAATTCTGCTGTTCGACATTTTTGAAGGAGCACCAAAAAAACATGAAATTACACTATTTTCTAGGGATGCCTAGAAGTCCAATTATTCGATTAACGATTAATCGTAAACACTTTTCCAGCTATTCGATTAAATATTTATCGGTTTTTCAATTATTCGAGCGCGTAACCTTCCAACCTATCTCAGACACCAGTTCAACCCCTGTGCAGAAGCAGACGGGCCGAGACTCTTGCGAGTGCCCAATCATTGAACCGAAGAATATGGGATTGTCCAGTTCGATTTGCTGATCCAGCTGCCTACATGTCATCATCAACTTCCAAAGGCTTTAAGCATGTTCTACCATTGGCCCTTTTAAGGGCCACCCAGATTTTTCAAAAGAGTTAAACTTATGAACATGTCCTCGCTAAAATTCATATGAGGGGGTTAGCAGGCAAGTGGTGTAAGTGACTTTGATCGATTCTCTTCATCGACTTTCTCTTTTGATAGTCACAGCTTTATAAACAGATTTTACGCTATTTCTGCCACATGGTTTGATAAAGGATGTTCTCATCTAGCATCCAGAATGGCACACAAATTAAGGAATGTGTTAGCAGCTAAATTATTAACGAAAGAGAACGTCGATGAAGAGAATCGATCAAAGTCACTTACACTTCTCTCATTTTAACAACTTCATATCAAGTAGTTTTTATTTATTTCGTGTTCTACCTACGCATTCGACTATACAAACAAGCATTTTATTTACAACTTTGTAGAACGACGCACAAACTTCCCACGATTCTTTCCAATTCCGGTTGAGCAGAAAAAGCATACGACATCGATTTATCGTACTAGGAGCGCTTCTTATGTACTTTTAGCCTATTCATGTTCCGAAGCATCGAGAGCAGTGGAGAAAGCACAGATCTGATAATCCGAACGTTCGTGATTCGAGACCAGTCGACTAATTTCTAATTTTATCGAAATAATTCCTTTCACTCACAAACACACTCCACCCACATTAGGGCTTTTGATCTAATTTCCGTCCTACTAAGCACAACCCACGCTTTACCTCTATTTTTTGCACGGGTTTGAACAAAAAATTGAATATTTCTATCAAAGATGACTTCTAAATTTATTCACCGTTGGCTTTGATAAATAATAACAAATTGTTGAGATATTGCTTAGAATCTAATACTGCTTCTTGATTCTAAATTCGTCCTACGAGCTTCAATTCCGTCCTAACGCATTGAAACGCTATTAGATTTTCTTCGTCCTACGGATAAACGTAGAAAAAGAGGATTAGCAAGGAACGCTTGTTTTGTTTTGAGAACAATGAGCATAAATATTCATAAAATGCGCTCTAATAGGATTAACAATAGCTAATGAACTAACGCATATGAACAAAACTATTATTGATTTGTACACGGTGAAATCATTGAAATTATTGATCTTTTCTGATCAATAGAACGGAAATGGGCGATTACGACGAACTAGTGCTCTACCCTTTAAGTGACAAAAGCCACTCTAATAAAGAAAAAAAAAACTTTACTTATTCGGTCTACATTTTCTTTCATTGGATCGCTCGGTAGGGGTTTAGATCTAATTTCCGTCCTGCTAAGCACAACCCGCGCTCTCTTATTATGAACGAGTTTGAACGAAAAATGGAATATTTTTGTCAGAGATGATTTCTAAATTTATTCACCTTTCCATATGTACCGTTGGATTTGATAAAGAGTCACAAATTGTTGAGATATTGTTTAAAATCTTATACTGCTTCTTGATTCTAAATTCGTTCTACGAGTTTCGATACCGTCCTAACGCAATGAAACGCCATTAGATTTCCTTCGTCCTACGGATAAACGTAGGAAAAGGGGATTCGCTAGGAGCGCTTCTTTTGTTTTGAGAAAAATGAGCGTAAATATTCATATAATGCGCTCTAACAGGGTTTACGTTGTAGCTAATGAACTAACGCATCGGCACAAACCTATTATTGATTTGTGCATGGTGAAATCATTGATATTATTGATCTTTTCTGATCGATAGAACGGAAATGGGCGATTACGACGAAGTAGTCTTTCTTCGAAAGCGTGGACGCTTTTCAAGCTTATTGCGTATGGCATATTAGCTTTTTGCGTCCTCTCAGCTTAGTGTTCTAGATTCACTTCCACAGTTATTAATTGAGAGCTTTCGATGCCTGCTACCATTTTTGCGTTAGTTTATTTGTGTGGCAAGTACAATCATACTCTATGCCCAGGGAAGTCGAGACATTTTCCAACCCGAAAAATTCCTAGACCGGACCGGGAATCGAACCCAGCCACCTCCAGCATGGTCTTGCTTTGTAGCTGTGCCTTTACCGACTGAGCTAAGGGAGGTCCAACGACGAAGTAGTGCTCTACCCTATATCTCATCTTCCGTTCATGCGTTCTCCACAAATATCCTGCGATGATGAATCCCTTGTTATTTTAAGCAAATCTTGCATCCCCCGGGTGCATAGTAAATCCCATAAAACTTCAAAGGACCAGTGCAGTGTGAGAAACCAAATGAGCTTAAATTTGGGGATAATCATCAGGACCTGATTTAGAATCGATTGAGCTCGGTGAGCTCAAAATCGATATTTTGAACCATCCTTATAGGTACCTTATAATAGAAACATATTCAGTTGTTTTCGTAAAGAAAAATAACTAACATTTCCTTGGATTATGGTCCGGATCTACCATAGTCTGTAGAGTAGCTGTCAACTATAGAAATATTCACAAGCATTCCATGGTTTGTTATTGATTCAATTCAAACTGCACACAATAAGCATTATAATATACTTCACCAAGAACACATTAGGCAACTTTTTTTAGCGCTTCGGAAAGCGCAAATTGTTCTCTGTCTTTCAAAGTGTAAATTTGTTCGCAAATCATACAAATGGCTTGACGAGCTGCTGCTTGATGTGTGCTTCATTACCATGTCGTTTCGTACCGTAAGTTGTGCGATGCCTTTTTTTAAGAAATCCTCCCACGCATGACCTATAGTCGCTCGTCACGCGGTTGGAGCCAGGCAGGTAAAGAATATGTGTTTGAGGTTCAAACTGGTTTAAAGGAATCAACACAGCAACACCCTCCTTTCCTGACACACGACCGACAGACAAACCGACCATCAGACGGCTACAAGATGTACTTAATCCAATGATTTGTTTCGTCAAAGCCTTTTTCGTTGACGGTGTGCCATACGTTCAATATAGAGGTGGGACCTATAATAAGGAAGGTTGCATGTGTAACAGCGGAGACGACGAGATCGCGTCAAAAGCGATCCAAATGTGTGTTGAAAAGCTTCGCTTTGGGCCGTAGGGTCCGTCGAAGCAGTGCGGTAGGAAGATTGAAACACGCACTGCTGTTTCGTATGTAAATAGATCCCAGAGCTGAATCTTGAAATCTCTCACATATGACCGGTTTCAATCTCGCGGTCGACCACACCTTTGAGGCATTTTGGTGCGTGATATATTGCTTTGACGTCGATGCCGACCATCAAGACAATGGCCAATACAGGCACATTGGACTTCGAACGATATTGGATTGGCATACTGCCAAGGGTGAAGGATCTTACTTCTGACTAGCTGCTATGATCCAACCCACATTGGACAAATCCACACCAAATAGTGAAAAATTATACGATTTTACTTTTCAAAATACCATTAATTTTTGCATAATTGTTGGCTAAAGCAATGAACTAAATTTGTGCTGGAATTCGGCCATTTTAATTCTCGCTTAATTTTTCAAAATGACGTATTAATGTTTTTTTCAATATATTAAAGCACGAAAACGAATCATCTAATCGAAATGGCGTCTGAAACAAAGTCATAGGAAACTGGACTGCCTTTTCCGAATAAATACACACAGAACGAAACCACACAATTTTGTTAAAACTGTTAAAGCTGTTACATTACAAAGTAGATATGATTTAAAAATTATGATAATTAAAAAGCTTATCAAACATGCTATCTTTTCTGATATTGGACAATTCGAAATTGACCAAAATTGTAGACCATCAACTTATAGTAAAATGTTTGAGCAAAATTTATATAATTTGTAAAACAAAATGGTTTCTGCCTAAAAAATAAAAAAAATGTTTGTTATAAAAACAGTTCCAATTTCAACGATCTACGATTTTGGGTAATTTTAAAGTGTCATTGTGTCCAAAAAAAAGAAAAAAGTTCGCATTTTTAGAGGTTTTCAAATAGCCATAAGTTAAAAAAACTTTAAAATGCACATTTTTTGTTATAGAAGTTTTTTTTTAATTTTTTGGAGAAAATATGATATTTTTACAGAGTGAATTTCATCTTAAAAAAAATCCAGTTTCCTACAACTTTTTCTCAGACATCATTTCGATTAGATGAGTCGTTTTCGTACTATTATTTATTGAAAAATATCGACCACGCCATTTTTAAAAATTAGGCGACGGTCGAAATGGCTCAATTCCAGCACGAGCTTGGTTCATGCCCTTAGTGAACAATTATTACGTGAATTTTCATGGAATCCGATCAAATCGATTCGTCTGTTGGCGTGGATTTGCTTATTGGTCAAATGTGCTTCCAGGCGGATTTTGAGGAACTGGCGTCAAACAGCAATGGACAATTATTGTTTACGGATGCTATGTTCAATCAACGGTCGTAGAGTTGATTGACTAGGTTGATTGATGCTTTTATTTACGGCAATAAATCTTTGATTCATTCGATTAATATTTGTAATTCTTACTAAAACTCGTCAAGAAGCTATTCTTTCTCGAATATTATACACAATTAAAAAGTGCTATGAATGAAGTTATATAGCGATCTAGCCAATGGATTCTTTTAACCAGTCTTGAAAAACTAATCGAAGAAAAGTGGATTGTTTTAATCAAAGTCTTTCCCATGCATTGTATTTCAAGTTATCCAGTTATGTGAAACAAATCCAATACAACTGTATGCTTACAATCATCTATCCAATTATTTGTGCTTCAATGTTCACTTTCTAAATTCTGCAACCATTAAATCTACATTTGTAGTTCCACTTCATTGGTGCGGTTTAACGGTTTCCTTTATTTATTTTTTTTATTTATACACATATCATCTAACACGCTTCTCTAAATGGTGCTGTACGGAATGCGGCATCCATCGTTCCGAAAAATCGATCCGGATCGCTGATTACGTTGATAGCGTGAAGTCACCTTCGATCATTGGCGCATCCTTTCGGTTCCAGTGGTGCGATGCTTTGGGTAGGGGAGGTTTGGAACAACATTATCCCCAAAGCATACTCACCACATACACATTGTGACGATGATGACGACAACGATGATAACGTTGTTTGCTTATCCCGATCCCAAAAAATAAGCGGGGGACGAGAAAGCGAGCCCCGAACAACTGATATCGGACCAAGGGTGAGAGAAAGCGAAGGAACGATGTCAAGTGGCACTAAAAATATTTTTCGACAAGAGTGCCAGTTTGTTGTTGTCCTCCTTGGCTGACTTTAGGTCCTTTGGCCTGAACTGCTAAATCCAAGGACATTGTGGAACAGCTAGTGAGAGCGAGTGACTCGTCAGCCGAGTGAGACAACCGAAGGATAATCAACTCAAGTGGTCGTAATTAGATTTGGTGATGAAGATGTGCACTTGGTGTCGTCTCTTGTAAATGGATATTAACCAACAGAATGCCATGTACACCACGAGTCGGGAGGGGTATGGATGAAGTGGTAGAAGAAGGAATTGCGATAAGTCCTTTCGAGAGCTGCTTGCTGGGCGACAAAACTTGAGCAGTGGTAATATTTTATCGAAACTTTGTCCTTTTCCTTTCACAACCCACGACCCATACTTACACACTCACATCGCTCGGCTGCTGCGGGCTCGTGGGATTTGAATGGGATCACATTTTGTCTCATCTACACAGATCGAGAACAAGAAAAGGCCATATGTTTGTTGTTTTAGGACTTTCCAACCAATGTCATAATCGCAAATCATATTTCTTTGCTCTTTTTCGTCGACACTCGTCAGGTTACCAGTTTTGGCAGACTATGGAACAGGGAAAAGTGGGTTACGCTTTCTGCCCTATTGTGAACGGAAATGTCGGTTCCCGAGAAGTGGTGATACACAAACTGCACGATGTGTTATTGCTGCTGCGTCAAGTGTGGCTGTTGGTGAGAAATTTCAAGTGGTTTCAACTGCAGTTACAACAGATCAGCATATTGGATCTGTTTCTATATGAGGTTTAATCTGAATGGCATGCTATAGTTTTATTTCGTTTAATTTGAAAAGAAGAACATCTTATTTATCTGTTTTTTTCCACTTTGAATATGTAGAACGTTTACGTTTACGTCAAGGACACTGCAGTTGGTTAAGGCACAGCTACAATTTAAAAAACCATGCGGTGTGAAACGCAAAACTTTCTTGAATTCGCTGGTAATAAAGTTCCATTGTTCTTGTCACACAATATAGAAATATATAAATGGTACAAACTTACAAAGCTCTGTGGAAGTTCTCAAAGAACGCTAAGTAGAGGTGCATGTTGCAGTTCGTATGTAACCGGCAACTAGAACAATATAATTATGCATTCTAATAAAGCATATTTCAAAGTCACTATTTTGGCTTCCTAAAGCCAAATTTTTACAACACACAAAAAGTTGTGCACATAATGAATTACTCTACGTTCCCAATTGTAAAATTATACCAACTCACGGTCTTTTGATTTCATACATCATCTGTCACAGAAATGAATAAATCTTTCAATGCAACCGACAGTAGCAGCATTACGCTTCCAGCTCATTCATTTACGACGCAGCACCTCCCGTATGCACAAGGTACATATGATGAACGAAATCATCTAAATTTCATACGAAAAGCGCTCAAAGGGATTCTTGCTAATTTATTTCAGTATCATGAGTATGACTTGTGAATTTCAACAAAATTTATTGGAGCTACCTGTGTGTGATTTCCTTCACTCATAATAAATGGTAAGAATATTATGGAACTTCGTCGTTCCTAGTACTTTTCTATGCTGATACATAGGTGCCGTACTGCGGGGGAAATTGATCACCAGGGTTAAATTAATCAAAACGCCTTGCGTTTTTAGCTGTTCCGTAGAAATTTGTTGGCAAAAATATATAGAGAAATCGCGGTAGTATTTAATCAAGTGACTCTAATGATTGTTTCGTTGAGTTATTCTAATCAAAAATATAGTGGGGCTGTGTACAAAACACAACCGCATGGTTGACGCTGACTACGTTGAGCTGTTTAGTGAACTGCTCGTGCGTTTTTCTTCATATTGATTTAAAATATAGTAGAAGTAACATATTATTTCGGTCTTATGTACATATTTTGGAATTCATACTATAGTTCATGGTATCTGTTCATGTTTTCCTTGCTTTACATGTTCGCGAGTGCAGGTCAATGGAAATGGAAATAGTTCAACATTTATCGGAAATTAGGGAGATTCAGTCATTGAATTTAAAAATCAGAGCTCAAGTTCGTATACAGGTTCTCAACCTGATAAATATTTTGATAGTGAGCATATTATTTACAAATGAAACATACGCAGTTCTAAAGACTTGCAAAAATTTAATTTGAATTTCCTATCTCCAATTTGCCGGACCTTCTCCAGCTTCTCAATTATTTATTTATTTAATTTGTTTTTCTTCATCGGACTTAACGTGTCTAAATGAAGCCTGATGGGGAAATGCCTAGAAAAGGCGTAAAAACCCCATATCTTTTCGAAATACATGAATCACAATAATACAATACAATACAATAATACAATTACAACGAACATTAATCAAGTCTATAGCAGAAAAAAAGTTATCCTCCTATGGCATAGAGTTGTCCGTGAATCAGGTAGAAGTCTTCGTCATGCAGTTGAACCGGAAACAAAAACATAAACAGGAAGCACAATCCTTCACGTGTACATTAAATGGACAGCTACTCACCTTATCAGGAGTCTGCGTTGAATACGGTGACGAAAGGTTTCCGCTGTACAGTTAAAGTCGAAAAACTCGTAAAACTCGTTGAAACGCCCAGACATGAACCGTATTGGGTCATGCAAGCTGTAGTTCGCAGCACGAGGTCCAAGATGCAGGAAACTCCTCGACCGAAGAACTCGTTCGGGTGCGTAGATTTCGAATTCAGCCAAGATTCCTGGAGAGTCGATATCACCAATAAGTATTCTCGCTGCTATAGAGATGAACTAGCCTAAGGCTAAAAATCTCTTAAATAAAGAATTAAAAAAAAAAAAAAAATCTCGCTGCTAACACGACCTGCCTAATGGCCCGCCTATGTTCTAGTGTTTCAAGACCCAGAAGTTGACAACAATCTTCGTAAGGTGGAAGGTTCACAGGGTCATTCCAAGGAAGGTGACGAAAGGCATACCAAACAAATTTCCTTTGAACAGATTCAATCCTCGCTATCCAAACTGCTTGATACCGGCACCATACTACCGAGCTGAATTCCAAGATCGATCGCACTAGAGAGCAGTATAGAGCGTTTAGACAGGCAGGATCGCGAAACTCGTCCGCGATCTTGAAAATGAACCCGAGTTGCCTGTTAGCTTTCGCAACGATGCCCGAGTAATGAAGCTTGAATGTTAAGGAGCAGTCCAGCGTGATTCCTAGGTCACGAACATTGTCCACACGTTGCAGAAGTTGATGATTTATCGTATAGTTGAATGCCACTGGTTTCAGCTTGCGATGAAATGAGATAATATTACATTTTTGTACATTCAACGTGAGATAGTTTCTTGAGCACCACTCTTCGAAAGTATCGATTAGGTGCTGAAGCCGCAAGCAATCGGCGAAGCTACGAACAATCACATAGATCTTCACATCATCCGCGTAGAACGATCGGCAGCCAGTTGGGAGGATCAGTCCGACCTCATTCACAAAAATCGAGAATAGCAATGGTCCCAAGTTGCTACCTTGAGGAACACCGGAGCTGTTTGTAAAATAGTCCGATTGCTCTGATCCGATTCTAACACAAAGTTCCCGATAGGACTTGAACCAACGAGTTGAACCCGAGGATAAACCAAGTTTTTCGAGTTTAGCTAGCAGTATGGAGTGGTCAACCCGGTCGAATGCAGCCTTAAGATCTGTATATACAACGTCCACCTGCGCTCCAGCTTCCATACTCCGAAGACATAAAGAAATGAACGGAGCTAGATTTGTTGAAACTGATCTCTTGGGATAAAAACCGTGTTGGTCAGGAGAAATGTCATTTCTGCAGCTAGAGAATAATGCGTCGTTGATGATGATTTCGAAAACTTTAGAGCAGGTACTGAGTGATGTGATTCCTCGGTAATTTTCGACGTTTCTCTTGTCTCCTTTCTTGTAGATCGGGAACATGAATGACGATTTCCAACGCTTAGGGAACTCCCCCTGCTGAAATATTCAACAGCTTCGAAAGCGGTATTGTAAGCTCTGAACAGCATCGCTTCAGGATGCTTAAGGGGATCCCGTCAGGGCCAGCAGCATTAGAAAATTTCAGCTTCTTGATGGCGGATTCGACGAGGTCTACTGTAACCGAGGTAGATTAGTAGAGATGGTGACATATTACCCCTGACTGCTTTCATGTTGGTCCGATAACACCGAGCTCTCTCTGCAGCGGCCTTGGGTCGTCTCGGGGAACCGTATGCCTGACGATCCTTCACGCGCTTTCGGGCATGTATTTTGCAGCCATATGTTAAGACATAGCACTGATTTGCACAATTTCTCAATAATCGCAAATTTTAGGCAGCCCTAAGTATACACCTTTACAGTTGATGAAACGACCCATAAAAAATGAAAAATATTCCTTAAAAACATCCAAATGATCCTTTAAAATCCTTAAAAAAGTGAGACTGATCCATAAAAAAAGTCACTATGATCCATATTTTATGTAAAATTTAGCAAAACAATTGTATAAATGTACCACTAAATTTCTAAGGAATGAGCATTGACATTGTTCGAAATATACATAAAAATATTTAAAATGATCCATAAAGCGTTCAACAATGAACCAGAAACTAACGAAATTAAGTTTTCACACTAACAAAATATAGAAATGATCCATGAAGATATACATATATTTTTCATGTTTTTGGCATTATTTTTTAAATTTTGATCCATAAACCTTGGAAACCTACTCAGAGTGGAGCAGCGGGCAAGAGTCTAGATTAAGCTTCTAAAAGAAGCTTCTAATGATTCTAAAAAAGCATCCAGAGGAAGCTTCTTAAGAAGATTATTATATAAGTTTCTATAAGCAAATTTTCCGGAATCATTCTTAAAATTCCTATGCAACTTTTTTGACAATTAGATAACTTTGAAATTCTGTTTTCACCACCTATGTGCCAGCTGCCGCTGACAATAGGTCGTGAAAAGGCGCTATGATGGGGCAAAATTGGGCTGAAAGAAAATTGCTCAACAATTGAAAGCGCAAGGAAATCACCCGCCATCGTTGCTTAAGTTAAAGAAGGTGATAAGTCTGCACGAGACTTGAGACGCTCGACTTGAGCAAAAGTACAGGAGGAGCCATCGTTCGAAAATATTCAGGACCCCGTAGTTAACCGCTAGAATTTATCTACGGCGTGGTCAGAACCCGTACTGTCCGCCGTTTTGAAATACGGTGCCGTCAAATCCGAACGCAATAAATCCCAAAATCCGTAGTGATCGTTTGAGCAGCATAAGGCGCGGGAAGACCCTGTAGTGTCCGTAGTTTTTGACCTACCACCGAAGCTACCGTAAAAATACAAACGTAGCCAAGTATCGTACCTAGAACCGCCCCAAACGTACATATGAACATCCGTTGGTGCCGAAAGTATACTAGCCCATGTACGTCACCATTTTGGATCTGCCTTAAGCGTCATGGACTCGCTATACAGTTCGCGAACGGCTCAGCAAACGGTACCGTTGGAACACCAGAAAGAAGAGAGAAGAGTGAAGTGGTAAGAGGTGTATCGACTGGGCAACCTATAGTCGAAACCGAGGGAGAACGTGAAGGTGAAGGTGTAGTGGAACGGAAGAGAATGGGGCTCCCATCGATGAAAGAAGACGAAGGATGAAACTAGTGGAGGCTTAGGTAGGAGAGCTGATAAGAAAATTGAAAAGTTTAGGGAAATAAAAGGTAACTGTGCGAAAACTGAATACAGTGGGAATTCATTTGAGTGTGCGAAAATTAATTGAGTTTTTCTTGGCTGCGGTAGTCACACGCGTATGCCGACCCTGAGGCAGTGTAGAGAGGGGTCTCATTGGTGCTGAGCAGGGAGTGCCCAACCGATTACAATACATAGGGGACTTTCAGGTCTGATCTACGGCACGTTAGGAGCATATTTAGGGGTTCAAAAAAAGACTGGGTGCCAAAGATTGTTTTGTAAGATTTTTCTCTGCCTTGTTTTTGGCCTTTTCTTGCTAATTTTCTAGACTTATCCTAAATCTCATACATAGGGTAGCGAACTACTTCGGCCTAATCGCCCATTTTGGGCCTATCGAGCAGAAAACTTCAAATAAATCCATGATTTCAGAGTTAAAAAGTCAATTATGCGTTTGGTACGATACTTTAGTTAATAAGCTACAGAACGAAGTCAATGAGAACGCGTGATATTAAGGTTTGTAGCCATTATTCCCAAAAACAAAAGAAGCGCTCCGACCGAATCAATTTTTATCTTCATCCGATAGGTCGAAGTGAATTCATTGGCGTTTCAATGCGTTAGGCCGAGTTTGGCGTCAAGAATCAGTGTTAGACTTTAGACAATATCTCAACGATTGGTTTCTCTTTATCAAATCTTACGGTACATATGGAAAGGTAAATAAATTTGGAAGCCATCAGTAATAATAACATTCTGTTTGGTGCTAAACTGCGCTAGGTTAAGAAAGACTAAGTGCGAGTTGTGCTTAATAGGACGGAAATGGGGTGGTTAACCCTACCAGCTCTGAGTTCACGTGGTATGCCCCAGGAGTATTACTCTTTGGTAAGGTAAAATTGATACTTAAATGCTTAGATCGAAGAATTAGTAAGGACTACTGGAGTCACAGGAGTCTCTAAATACTTCCTAGGAGTTAAAAAACAATATTAAGTACCAAATAGTTCAATTTTTGATCCCAGAGGCGACAATATAGTCAGAAATATCGGTGGTAACAGGTAAATGAAGTGGAACCGGAAGTTTGTTGAACAACATTGGAGGCTTCGGCCAGACATTATCAAGTAGCAATTGGTTTTGAGGTGGTTTTTAAGAATGGTCCGGAGGACTAATGTAACATATGGAAATTAAATCAATCGAGGAGTAGCAATTGCGATCCAAACTATTTTTTTTTAATTCTCGCTCATTTTTCATATCATAATTGTTTCCATCGATAATAATTTGATATCCTATCATCTGCGTTTTCCTGCGCTTCCACATTTATGCCTAATTAATGAATGTTCCCATCAGCACCACAAGCGACCGCACGCCGTTCTTCAATATACCCAGTCCAGACCCTGTCCGAATTCGAACTTTCCCAACCCAGCAATAAAAACCGGATTATCAGCCGCGGTCGCCTGGCATAAATTGAATTAAATCAATATCTTTTCCGTCCTTAATTTAGCATGATTTATTGAAGTATTTCTTTTGATCAACGACAATGAACCCGACCACGAACACGCGTACAAAAACAGACCAAAATCGAAGCCTCGATTGATAATCAGTGCCCTCAACTCTTTCTCCATTGCGCCTCCTTCTATTGCTTACTCGCCACTATCTCGGTCGTTGATTTTATTACCAAGTTGGCAGTGCTAGCAAAGTTTTCCCAGCCTGGACTGGAAGCTTCAAAAAACAGATCACAAGAAAGTGTCTGATTTACATTGCTATGGACGTTCCCGGTCAGTCCTTGGCCTGCCGGATCGAATAGATGGAGCGAGCTCAGCGCACGTCCAGTGGAATATTTCTTTTAATCAGACTGATTTCTTTTATTATTCTCATTCGTTCGGTCCTTGGACTTCCGCACCCCTCGGCGTCAGATGGTGGGATGACGAATGGGCGACAAACTGCTCCGACTGTGTCGATTCGTGTGGATTCTACTGGTTGGTGCACTGCGTGATGTCCAGGGCCAAGCGTGCAGACTTCGGTTCGATTCATATTGGTAATTTTTCAATAATTGCTCCGTTTCAGTAAGGATACAGTAAACGCATAATTTTTGAACATATTTGTAATACAGATGTGTCCGGATCTTCTTTTCTTGGGAAGCAGACAATTGAAAAATAGAGATATAGTGTTGTATATTAAATTAACAATTACAATTACAACTTATCTGAAACTTCGCAGCGGGTGTTTGACGATTGTGGTAATTGATTTTACGAACGGTTTTCAGCTCTGTCAGGCTCAAAAACAATGTTCTAAACATGATGTTCTACGATCAATAATTTTAATCATGGAATATTCGATATAAACCTGAATAATCGATAATGTGTAGATGCATTGTGCTCCATATTTCTGCTAAAAACTAAGTCATATTCCATCACATTCAATTACTGAAACTTGCTTCATGACAGCTATTTTTAATAGCATTTTAAGTTCTTCTGTAAGAAGTATCAAATTCACTTCTTTTCTTGGATTTTCGATATCTTTTCCTATATTTTTAGAAAAATCAAAACGAGCCAGAAAAGACATAATAGCGGTAGAGGTAAAAAGGAATCTTATCTAATTATTTCATCATTTGAAAATACAATTTTTGGACGTGGCCATCGATGCAGTAGCTTCTCGACCAACATAGCTACCAGTTCTACGTGTGTGATCAGTGACGCTACAGAATGACGCATGATTTGTGAGAGAAAAAGCAATTGAAACCAAACTTAAATCGGGCTCTGCACTAAAATAAAACGAATCCGTTACAGCTTTAAATTACGGAGAGCTAACCTAGTTGTTGATGCCAATCTGAGGAGATCCGAAGGCGGAAAGTCCAGTGGAAGCAAAATTTGGACAACTTACGTGCCTTAACCTTTAGAAACTTACCCGTAATAGGTCTAATTTCTTCATTATTGACGACTATCCATCCCCCTCCCCCCTCTTTTGCTACAGCTCTCCCCTCAACTGATACATCATTTATGTATGTTCCCTTGATTATTTTCAGGGGGCTATTACTGAGCCACATTTTAAAATAGGATATCGAAGCAACCTATTAATTTTTCCATTGCCGTCGAATCCCGTAAGTATCAGAATGTCAAAATTAAAGACATGTTGAATTCAAACAGAATGAAGAGGGTTTGACAGCTGCAGAATATCCCTGGTGATTTTAATGAAAAACACCGCTCATAGAATAGCAATTCCAATACAATACGGATCAAAAATGCAATCTAGCGGGACACCATTAATAGCTCTAAAATGAAGCATTTCCGTGACTTGGTGTCTTTAGCAAAGTTTCTCACAATAACTAGAACCATCTGTTGACATTAACAGATAATTTGATACTCAACCGCACCTAACTTTTTACTATGACATTCTGGAGACTTAAAATCTCGGATCACATTGGGTATCTCAAAACGAAAAACTTTTTCATACAAGCGTTCGTACAAAAAGTGTTTCGTTTTGAGATGCGCAATGGTACCCCTGAGATTAAGGTACAAAATAAACTACTCTTAACTCTTCAATAGACGTCAACATTCCACAGCATACTGTATCGAGTTATTAGTATAACTGGAAATATGTGATTGTGTTTTTCATATCTCTTTTCATATTTGCATTAACCTTTAGGTATGTTTATATTTTTTCCTGACGTAAATTCTCTTAACACAGAACTTTTTCTACAGAATAAACTAGTTTAAACCAAAAAAAATTAAGAAAACGCTGGAATAAAGTTGCAAAATTTCTAATTTGAATATATTGCAAACCGCAAAAATAGACACACCATGAGATTTTCAGGAAAAGTAAACAATTTCAAAATTTCAAAAATTCAAAGTGGGATTTTTGAATTTTGGTAGATCAACTTTTCATGTGATTTTCAGCATTTTCTTATAAATATGAGGCTAAATCATGTTGTTCTAAATCAGAATAAATAGAAACTTATTTCGTTGTTAATGAAAATATCCAAATAGATTTTTTTATAGTCACTTTAAAGCTCTTGGATCATTCGTGACTTATCTGGGGGTGAGATTTGAACTCGTGACTTTAGCGTGAGAGGTATGGATTCCAACCACTACACCGGGGTCACCCCGCAAATAGATTGGAAACCCAGTTTTGTTTTACAAATATTTTTTTATTCCTAATATCTAGGAAACAGTATAGGTTATAGGCTGTGGAATGTTGACGTCTTTAAAAAAGTTGTTTATTGTGATAAGATAAACAACTTTACGGAAGACGTCAAGTTTCCAGAATGCTGTAGTAAAACGTTAGATTTTTGTGCCATCTATGCGGTGGAGTATCAAACTACACTGAAACGTCCGTTCACGAGGTCGTTTTTTAAGCAGTATTCAGTTACGTCCCTCTTTTTACCATGTCGTTTTAAAATCCAAGATGGTGTATGCCGGTTGAAGAAAAATAGGAAAATTCTGTCGAATACCCCATAATATGGATATTCTTGAAATCAAAGTAACAACTGGAATCCATATCTGACGCCATTTTAAAGTCCAATGTCCGGTTACAGAAAAACTGGGAAATACTGTCGAATACCCCACAATATGGGTATTTTTTTGGAATCCGGGTTACATGTAGGAACCAGAAAACGATGTCTGATGCTATTTTTAAATCCAAGATGACGGGTTCCGGTAACCGAAAATATGATAATATTGATATTTTTAAAATCGCAGTGACGTGAAGGAACTGGAAATCCATGTGTGATGCAATTTTCAAATCCAAGATGGTAGCTTCCGGCTAGTGAAAAACTGGGAAATACTATCAAAGACCCCACAATATGGGTATTTTTGGAATCGGGGTGACTTGTATGAACCGAAAATCGATGTTTGGCGCTATTTTAAAACCCAATATGACAGCTTCCCGTTAGTATAACATTTTAAAATACTTTCATAGACCCATAATATCACCCCGATTCCAAAAACACACAGTGTTTGTGCAACGTCATCTACATGTACAACTACCCTACCTACTGTAGCTACTATACAAGCAAATACAAATACACAATAGACCAGTAACCGTATGCCTCCGCCATGGCAGGACGTCCAAGCACATCGGTGTGTTTCATTTCATTTATCCGTACTTATCCGTATCAAAACACAACGTAGGGATCCCTCCCGTGCGCGATCACACAGATTTATAAGTTTATCTCAAACCGAAAGCCGCTTTCTTGGATTTTAAAATTGCGTCAGACCAGGATTATTTTCCAGTTTTTCACCCCGATTCTCAAAATACCCTTTTTTGTGGAGTATTTGGCAATGTTTCCCCGTTTTTCTGTAACCGGAAGCCCTCCATCTCGGATTTTAAATAGACATGGATTTTTGGTCCCTAGACGTCACCCTGAGTCCAAAAATACCCATATTGTGCGTTATTTGACAATATTTTCTAAACACTTTTTTACGAAGTAAATCCCAAATAACGAGTTTATTACGCATCGATTCAATTTACGAACCCCCAGTTTGGTTCCAGTGTATTTGTTAATGTCAATGTCCTAAGACACCAAGTCACGGAAATGCTTCGTTTCGGAGCTATTAATTTTGTCCCGCTAGTTTGCATTCCTGGCCATAGTGCATTGGAATTTCTCTGAGCATTATTCCATGAGCGGTGTTTTGCATACAAATCTTTAAGGGTACATACGTAAATGGCGTATCATTTAAGATTGAGTGTCAAGCCATATGTTTATGTCCTTATTAAGCAATTAGTATTATCATTGTACATCCGATATCACTTCAATAGGTCGAGGGTTTGGGAGCAAAAAATTAATAACAAGGAACGACAATCTAATTTGATGTTTAAACCACTCATTTAGTAATAACTTCATAGATTAATTACATAAAAAAAGTAGAAAGTCTGTGCCTAAGGACTTGAACGAAAACTATACGTAGGACCGTGATTGGTTAATGCATTTGTACCAGTACCACCAACATTGCTGTCGGATGAAGAAGATTGAAGGTAAATAGGTATAAAAGATTAAGTAAGCAAAATAATTTTCATTTCATTTTCAGCGTTCATTTTCGTGCTCCTTTCAAACTCCAGCCCTGCTTGCATTACTTAGCTACAATAATCGATTTAAAAATGAATAGTGCACTTTACAACCCACAATTTAGATCAATAAAATCTTATCATGTTTTACACACAATCAAAATTTCATCAAATTTGAAAGAAATGATGTTATATGAAAATGTCTGCAGTTGCCTGTTGAACTGTGGTCGTTATTTTACCCAACAAGGTCTACACTAATTATTGTAAAAAATTGGCTGCTACTTTTGCTATATTTTGAGTAATTGATAATTTTATGCATCACTTTTTTGAGACATTTATGTTAATAACTTTATAATAAAGCATGATATATGAAATAATGGGTATTTATTGGATGAGTCAAACCATTTTGATAATTAGCAGAGTATAAAACTCACACATTTGACGTGTATAGGTGAGAAAAAAGAAAAAACGCAATTTTAGAGGTTAGTTTTCCTAACTGCCCGATATCTCGCTTAATGCGAGTCATAGAGTTTCGATGTCTTCGACAATATTTCTCGACACTTCAAATTACACAACTTTGCTCGAAAAACCATTCGGCTAGGATGCTCCGTTCAAAAGATAGATTCGAGCGCCACCTAATATGAAACTTTCAAAAGATGGCGCTTTTAATATTGAGCAACTTTGTAGAGCATTGTTTTGCTGTAGAAAGCAAACCAACGGCGCTAGAGGTTTTGGCCACGCGAATGGCTTCGCTGCCCCACTGTGTGACGGTGTGGCTTCTTCACTACTTATATGGCTAGTGCTCTTGAAGGCAGCCTTGGTACCAAGCTGCTTGCGAGGAGCCTTTCCTCTGGTCCGCATATCGGCTGTGTTGAGCTGCTGCGCGATAAACGATACGAATACGTCCGAAGTTTGTTTGGTTTCAACAATGTGATGGCTCTGTTAGGAAAGATACCTTGTTGTCTAAGCAAATGTATCGGGAATTTTGATACTTCCAATTTTAGTTCAATTTCTTAGTTGTTTAACTATTTTCACTATTTGTACTATATGCTACAACATTGCTGGATAACCTCCCCTTTGAATGGCATATTGTATGACATATTTTATATTATATCGCTGAGTTAGTGACGATTTTGAAACAAAGCTGATACTTCCCCTCTTAATTATTTTGTAATATTTTAAGGGGGTGACAAAAAACCAAAATTAAAAATTACATCATTATTGTGCAAAGCTTCGCTGAAGACAAATTTCTTTATTTATTGAAACACACTAAAACCCATCCCTCAGAAGCAGACAGGGCATAACAATAGAATGATTGCCAAAATGCATGAAATTTAATGAAATATCCCAAGTAAACCGAAGTGAGTTTGATCTAAACCTTTTTTTGTTTTCCTTTGGTTTGTTTTTTCCGTCGATCTTGTTTTCCGTGCTGAGCACCAATGCTACCGACGTGCCAGGAAGGCAGCTCCTACACCTGGACCCTACCTATCGACCCATCAACTCATGAACCGGGGACCAACGGCTTTACTTCCCATCCGAAGGAAGGCGTGATCAGAGATGTTATGCCTCAGAACATCCCGGCGGCGCCGACTGGGATTGAACCCAGGCCTATTGGGGTGAGAGGTAATCACGTTTACCACTACACCACCGGCGCCGTTGATCTAAACCTATCTCGGGAAGCAATGCTGTAGGTTTTGATAGAAACTCCAAGTCTATCAAAAATGATCTGGGTTCCGTGTAAGAAGCCGAGATAGTAAGCAGCAAGCTAGAAATTGTTAATAGACAAAAAGGATAGCAACTGAAACATGACAAACTTTAAGAAAGAAACCATAAATGAATTTTTCCGAAATTATAATTTGTGATTTCTTGAATTATATTGTACCAATTGATTTCCAGTGGTGAAAAATAGGTTACCATATTAAATATAGTGCTGGGACTCGGATTATAAATACTTTTATTTTTCAATTTTATTAAATTTTGGAAATTAACAGATCTGCCATTCCACATCAGGGAGAATTTATTTTAAATTTCACTATCCGGATATAACCATCTGAACGTTTTCTCAATTTATTTTATTTCAAAATTGGGTACTAGAAAGCATGATATTCTGTATACTGAATATCAATTCAACGACCAGTGTTCACTCGGCTGTCGACAAAAGCAGGCCACTCTCGATGTGTGCCACGCGATCGTCTGTTTTCTCGGCAGCAACCATTGTGTGGTCCTCCTCATTGTTCTTCATCAGCAGTTCTTTCGGTCGATGCGTCGTCGACTTTGAAAAGCAACCGTTTCGTGATGAGTGTGTGAGTGCTAACCACGTTTTGCGTCCATTGCTGCAATGGACGCGCTCTGACCCTCGTTGGCGTACAACAATTTGCCATACAATGAAACTACTGGAAGCGGCTCCAGTTCTGATGGAGGAGGCTTTTTGGATAGCGGAAGATAAAGTGTTTATTGTGTTGTACCTTTTGACTATAGTTTTAAGATGTATTGTATAGTGACCAAGAATCCTCGGCTCTGTAAAGTTAATTCGGTTGAGCCTTATCAAATAAATTAATAATAAAAAAAAAAAAAATCAATTCAACGATATTCCATTTGTCTGAAAGTAATTTTAATGAAAAAGCTGAAGTATCCGCATAGTCGAGGTCCCAGCTCTAATTAAATATGTGCATACCTAATCATTTATTGGTGCAATCTGCGGATGAAATAAATACATTTCGCAAAGCGCAATGGGGTGGAAGGGGTGGAAGCTGCATGGCATGCAAGGCAGTCTGCTCCTGTTCAAAACTAAAATTTGCCTTAACTTCTAGCAGATAGCATAGCAAAGGCTACTTAAGTGTTCTTGGAGCTAGTTTACTCTTTTAATATACTGATTTTTCATTTAAAGTGTCGAATCTATGAAGTGGCTCAAAGACAACAAACTGACAACAAATCGTCACATGCAGTTGAATATAGTCTGCAGAGTTCGTTTTCATTTGCTGAAATATAATGATTCAAGTTGAATTTGAATCAAACATTTGAAATTTTAATCAAAACACAAAGGTGTAATAAATCTCCTTGACGCAATGATGAACAGTTATGGAACTTACCATTATCTCACGCAATCTTTTGAGGAAAATGGACGTAATATCGGCCTATAGTTCCCATGTAAATGAATGTTTACGGGAAAATTATCCTTGAAATATGAGATTGCGGGCTGATATTTTCGAATCACTCTAGATCTTCGTTTGACTAAAAATTTCACTTAGCAAGCATTTCGAAAATCAACTAAGATCTTGTGCTATTTGTCTAGCGAGACAGAATAGCGAAGATACAAAATTAAAATTTGACAAACGTTACGTAATTAACATTCTAAATAGTTAGTCTAGTAATTGACATGCTCAATAGCTTTTAAGTCAAAGTTTTCGTAGCAAACTATCCATTTTGCCATCGACGACTTGATAAATAGAGACTGTTATACTAAACATGCCATGGTATCCAGATAACTGTAACGCCTCAAATCAATTATGTCTGTAGAGCTAGTTATTCCCACTGTCAATATATTTCTCGTCCACCAGAAACACATTACTTAATAGCTTATGGCAACATGTTTATCATGACTGTTCTATCTAAACCTTGAGCTTACCCCGGCGGAGAACATCTTCATTAGTAAGGCAATAAAACCGGTAGAATTTGTCTGTCACAGGCAGTTCGATCTAAAAGCCCTCCTGAGGTTACACACAGTATGGATTTCTCTGCCCTGGCGGGTAGGTATCACTCGAGCTGAGCGGATTTATCAACATACGCAATCGAATAAATTTTAATAAAATCGTTGAAATAAAATCAGCTCTTTCAACGGCGTTGTCTGATGGGAAATGCTGAAATCCCTCCAAGATTTTGTATTTTTCGAAATCTATGGCAACCGCACTGAACGAATTAAGACAAAAAGCCAATCTTGAAATCCTTTCAAAGCTTTTTTCTTCATCTTTCGTTCGCTGCGGTGCCAATCAAAACGAAACTAGCATAATATGGCGCAAAATATAAACATACACTCACTCACTCACATATCGAGCTCAGATTCGCGTGCACGGATCGACCCAACCTTCGCACTGCTCTCTGCCTGGCGGATTGAAGATCCGACAGGAGTGAAAACAAAGGAAAAACCACGGAATGAGAGCAATCTGAGAAGGCAAATCTCGTTCCACAGGATCTGCGGTTGTGTGAAATCGATGCGGGCCATCAGCAGCACAAGAAGTTGGAATAAGTCCGCATAAAAACCTTTAATTTATAGCTCCAAGACCTGTTCTTCCAGGGCCCGTTTCCGTGCAGCAGCGACTGAAACAACCCGATACAGCGACAGGCAGCCAGCCAGCCACGCTTAAGAAAGAAGTTATGACCACCGTACTCCATGCGTTGTTTTTGCTGCTCTTTTGTACAGTGATTGCGATTGCTCAACCCCAGCTTAGCAGAAGATATTCGCAGACATCACACTGTACGAGGATTATTGCACATGTTGCACTGAAAGTTGAAACACTGCAAATTCGATTTATATCATGTTGGTATCTATTCACAGTTTGGGTTTCATGGTTCTAGAATAAAGGAAATATTTTTTTCTGAGATGATCATTTTTCTAAGAGATATCCATCATGAACTGCACATTAACAGTGTAAAAAGTAAGTAGACACGGATGCTGGATAAATGGTATCGGCGAGATGAATCTCTGTGACGCCAAGTTATTCAACAGAAGAAAGACATGAATGCAAAACGCACCTGCTCTGCCTGTGGCTTCGTGGGGCAAACCTGTCCGGATACCTTGAGGTCTCTGGAATGAAGGAAAAGTGAGCAAAAAATCTTCGGCGCTGATTCGGTCAGCACTCGGGTAAAGTCGGGCACGCGAATTGTAAATTTTTATTGCCCGTGATTGGTCGCGTCTTTTACAAAGGTAGGTTAACAACAACAGAAGCATGTGCACACTAAATGGAGAGTGCGGTGCGTAGCGGACTTGGAGATTTTATATTTTATCATTTTCTCGTTGAATTGGTTTGCTCATTTTGCTATACGGTAGGTACAACTGTACTGTCGCTACGATTGGAAAAATAAAGAGTTTTTACTCGCCCGTTGCTAACCAATGTCAGAGGATGATCGTAAGATAATTGAGTACCAAGTGTATTTAAATTTTATGGTTCGCAAATCGAAGCCGTTTTAATGAGTAGATATATTTTATGCCGATGACTTGTATGGAAGTGGGATTGCCTTTATTATTAATTTTAATACTTTACGATAATGATTCGGATATTTTAATATAGTTGAAGTTGTGTTTGCTAGGTTTTATTTAGTGGGTCTGAAAATTTATGTTGTTGTTTGTTATTCAGGATGAGGAAGCCCAAAACACCTTAACGTATTTATCAGAAAGTCGTTTAATCGAAGTAGCTGAATTTCGCGCGCGATCTAGTCAACAGATTTGACATATTTATGCAATTGCAAATTAACAGCTGAATATATTGTCTAACTGTCAGATTTACGTCAACACAACGCAACGCAAACGGATCTAAATTGGGTGGCCCTTTAATCCTCAAATCTTACTTTTTATTTTTCAATTATTTTACAGATCATTGGGAAGCTTTCGACGTAAACAGGTATTTGAGTTGAAACCAGAGTTAAATTTTCCACGTGTGTGCAAAAATGTGCTGCCGAGACTCTCAACAAACCGTCTCCCGTCGCAACGAAAACAACATGTGACGAGCGAGAAAGAGACACCCGAGAATAAGATACGAGTGAGAAACAAATGCGACACCCAAAAATCCTGGCGTACGCGAGGCTCACGCTGATCTCATGTGCCTCATCTCATGTGCTAGAACTGTAGAGCTCGAAGTTCTGGAAGGTGTAGGTAAGCGAAATACAGGCTGTTGAAACTTGGTTGCTTTGACCGACATTTCATTTGCTTTTGCACAAACCATTCCTATTTTAGAGGAAAGGTAGCATATATTTGCAGTGCTTAAATTCTTGAAATCCTCTTATAGCAAAAGCCATTAATTTGCCGGTCAATTAGAATATTCTTTGTTTATTTTTTCCGGTTCAACACTTAACTGCACTTGCATGACTAACATCTTTTGACACGTTATTTTCACGTTCTACAAAAAGTGTATCGGTATTTTTAGTACGGGGATTTGACCGTTGCAAGACGTTCACACATTTTCAACGTAATTCAACCATTCATCGGCAACACAACTGGTATACATTGTTAGATGGGATGTTACGTATTTTGAATAGATTATATCGGAATGCTACGAATGCAGCAATGTTATGATAATTCAATGGGTGGAAGAATTTTTTGCAGAACATTTTTTTCTTGGCGTATTACCTTTATGCTTTCACTATGCTTGTACTTTGTTGCCATTACTTTAAAAATGTTCAGATTTTTTTTGTGTATCTCATGTGATCGAGCATTCAGATAAATTCTATAACATAAGCGGTGATGGTGCGGTCTATGCTAAATAGCTGCAGCAAAATAGTGACATGAGTGGGCATCGTTGGCTTTAACATAGATGAGCGAGTGCAGTGATATATTTACCATTCCAATTATTAATATCACCAAGTCTACCGACCTTCTGTTCCGTTCCTGCAAATCGCTTTCTGGTTGGCACGGTACGATCTAGGTGGCTTCTGCTGACCATTGCTCTGTCTGTGGTTTCGATGGCATCGTTTTCGCGTCGATGTCCGTAATCGCTAAAAAGAAATAACCTTTTCAGTTAGATAATGGCGACCTTGCCTTTGTATACCAACAGTGTCAGAAAGAAGCGCCTGAGTATCGGCACCAATTCCACAAAGTGACCACCAAGCGCCACCATCTCGCTACAACGAACCAGAAAGTGGTACAGCCATTGCAATCAACCAATCAAATCACCATGTTGCCACCATGTTACCAGAGTGTATAGTTTAAATTTGGAAAATACCGTGTTGAAAGTTGATCTATCCATTTGAAAAATTATGATATTCAAAAACTTAAGCACATTCTTAAGTCATCCTTTTTTTAGCAACTCGCTATTTCAGATCAGAAGAACATCAGCAAATGCTGGTCTTTTAAAACTTCCTGGCTGTCTAGGGAGCATATCTGAAAGAATATCCTGGTACTTATGCAACGTTTCCTGAACATCTACAAAATTTCCTTAAGTTTTAGAAAATTTTCTCAAATTTCAAAGTACCTTGAAATTAAACGATGGTCCAAAATCTTCATCTTCAGGAAGTTCATTGAGATTTTCAAGATCTCTGATAAACTGCTATGAAGTTCCCTAAACTTAAACGAAGATCCCTGAAGTCTTCTATCTTTACGAAATTCCCTGAACTTTTTTCAAAATGCCCTGTACTTCTATGAAGTTATACGCAGTTCCTCGAATTATTACGCAGTCCACAAAACTTCATCAAAGCTTGCTTCACGTCTACGTTTCTCGTTGATTTTCTGCAAAGTTCAACGCACGAAGTTTCCTGAATTTGTGCGGAATTCTCTGAACTATTTCATGTGCATGACGTTTCATCAAAGCTCTGAAGTTATAAAAAAGGTCCCTGAATAATAAAGAGGTTCCCTGCCATTAAACAATGAACATCTACGAAGATACCTAAACTTGTATAAAGTTCCCACTTCTACGAAGTTTTCTAAACTTTTCCATGATCTCAGAACTTCAAATAATTTCACTAAATTTAGCTCATGATTCATATGACATATGTTTGTCTTAATGCATAAAACAAAATGTAATAATAATACCAAAGAAACATTCAAAATCAGGACAGTGTTCTAGTGAAAACAGTTAACGGAACATTAGAGTCAAACGAAGCATAAGTGTTACTAATCACATTAGCGACAGTATGAATAGCCTCATTCAGCCCATACTGTCAATTATGAGCTGCGAGGTGTATCAAGTGTCGTTGTCTTATAACTTTTTCAGGTACGTAGAAGAAGAGTTACTGAAGCAGTTCGATGAAACTCTACGAATTTCACTGAAGTTCGGTGAGCTTCTACAAAGTTAGCTGAACTTTAAAGAAAAATCTGCACTTCAAGAAAGTTTCCTGAACTTTTAAAAAGTTCCCTGAAGTACCACGAAGTTGCTTGAAGAACTACAAAATTCCTCGCAACTCTGATAGCAGTTATAGTGCACAGCAAAAAAATAATTTTGATATCACGTCAAAGTGGATGCACTACAATCATGTCGAAAATATGGTGTAATATTACTTGCTAAAAAGGACAAAATTATCATTAATACAATGCATGAACTGACATTACGCTGCTTTTACTGCATTTGTTTATTTATGTGGTCATAAAAATTACATGAAATTTTCGACATGATTGTAGTGCATCCACTTTGATGTGATATCAAAATTATTTTTTTGCTGTGTGGCTGTAGGTGCATTGTCAGACAGCACCAGCAAATCAACAGAGGAAGTGGTAGAGGTGCTGCATGAAGAGGTGGTGATAATGGACGTGCCCTCAGGAGGCCGATAAAGCATGCAAAAACAAACATCAGCATCCTCGGCAGAAAGGGTTTGCAGATCTGTCGAGATTCGATGCGTTGCAAGCACAAAAAATATAGGAAATCGATTTAGATCTCAATTGTAATATTTGTTTAGTCCTTCGGCTCGGCAGAGCTTTCAAAGATATTGAGCCTTCTAAATAAACATTTTGGAAAACATGGTTTTCGATTCAGATACTGACCGTCGAGTGTGACAAATATGTTGGATTCATCCCAAAATTTACAATGCAGTTTTCTTATGTCTCATCATATTTTCAGGTTGACTACTACTTGGGACGAACACACCATGCTTTTTGTCTAAATATATTTGAACAGTTCTCAAATTTTAGTACATGTTTGAATTAACTAGTGATGTCGGCTACAGCTTGAAAGGCTGAAAATACTGATGGATGAAGTCACACGAATCAATTTCAACAACGAAGTTTTTTTTAAAGGGCCAGCTGCAAAATACCTATCAATTTGATCCATCAAGATCAATCGGATCCAAATTAGGCTGATCAATACCCCAAAATTTGAGCTAATTTGGTGGCGAACTGATTCTGCACTGGCTCTTTGAAGTTTATATGGGAATTACTATAAGAAAAGTGTATTTTTTGTCCTCATTGTTCTACCCCTGCACCATAATGATTTACGGAAAACCTATTATTCCAATGTTGTCTGCTGAGTAGTAAATGAACCATGTCAGAAGAACATCATCTTCATAATCAATTAATAACTAGTTATCCTAACGTTCAATTTTTCAATTCCCACATAAACTTCAAAGGGCCAAGTGCAGTATGAGTTCGCATCCTAATAAGAACAAATCTAGTGAGAATGATCAGGAGCTGATTTGAAATCGTTTGAACTTGGTGGAGCTAAATCAATATTTTGAACCATGAAAATTCCATGCGCATGGATCAGTAACAAATAACCCCGCCGGTAATTGGTTCGTAATCGTTTAACTAATCTTCCCCTTGAAATACTTATATAAAACCACGATCTCTCAACCCTCAAAAACTGAATACCAACTGATTGAAATCAATTAGTTGTACCAGTAACACGATAATGTGACAGGACTACAACAGTTCTCTGCTGTTTTTTTTTATCACCAACCAGCCACTTTTAGCATGCACGCAGGACGTAGGTACGCTGCCGATCTCCCTGGAGCTCGCCGAGCTTAGCTCATGTGACACAGCACATGTGACACGAATGAGGCACGTAGGAACAAAAAAGAAAAGCGAAATAATTCGTCTCGAAATGTACCAGATCTTATAGAAAGCGCGTCTCTATCACGCGGGATGGATGCATGTGTACATTAACTCTGGTTGAAACACACATATTATATCACTTTTACGATGAAAATTCTGATATATTTTCACTTATAACACGTAGATGCATGTATTAAATTACCATTCATGGACTTTATCAACCCCACGATTAACGCTGTGGGTAGTTAAATCCATGCAGAAATATAACCATGAAATTATAATGAGATTTCCATACATTCTATTGTTGACAGGTAAACAGTTGCAACATTAGGAATGTATTGAAATACATCGAACAGAGTATCTAAACAATATTTTCTTGATGCAGAACAGCTTATACAGCCAAATATTACTGTAAACAGTTAACAGCAAGCTTAAAATGCTTCCGTTTCAACTTACCCCTCATTTCAACTTGCCCTGGTGTACCTTACCATTCGACTTAGCTCGATGAGATCTTAAATGTATGTATGTGTGTAATAGGCTGGGACACGGATTATGAAAATAAAAAATAATTCTCGTTCCAGTATGATTTCCGGGCGCCTTATGGGTCCTAGTTTTACAGTGTAAAATTTCAGGTCGGTTGGTGGAACTATATTTTAGTGCCAGCGGTATTAATTTTACATAGGATTTTCTATGGGAAAACTTTTTCAAATAAAAATCTGGTGAGGTCACCCATTGTCCTCTAAAAATACATCAACCCAACAAAATTTTACAAAGAAACTTATCTTCCAAGATCGCAAAACGATCCGACGCTTGTGGAAAAAGTTATTTAGCCATTACTGTTTGCTAACCAAACGAACTGCTCATTATTCTTTTTTTCTAGCAGCACTGCCAGTTGCCGCCTGCTGCTGTCTGCGCGAGGCAGTCACGTTGTGTAGGGGTTCACTCAGCATGGAGGAAAGCCGATATCATGCGCAAAGAATCTTCGATTTTGATGAAACTTACAACAATTACAACAATTATGTTTCACGGGGGTCATTTGGAAACAAGCGTGATTTTTCACAAGGGTGTTTTTGCGTTGGTGCACAATTTATTCAAACCTTATCAGTCGATGTGCAGCTGCTCAGACTTCAATATTTCATCGGCTTCATTTTTCGGTGGTACTCCACAACTTGCAGTAGGTATTCATGTTGTTCGGAATTCTTGGTTACCGAGTTGTTGAGGTCAGAAACAAGCTTTACGTCCCTTTCCACAACCCCAAGAGCTTGAACTCGCTGCTGCGCTGTTAAGTAGAAAAGAATCGCTGTCACTTTCAATAATTTTAAAGCACTTTTTTTTGTTCAAAATCGAAACAATGTTTATGAAAAAATATATCACTCTCTTTCGGTTGGTAACAGTGAATACATTTTCATGAACATGACGCATCAGCATAAAATACCTTTGATCTTGATGATTTGTTATATTTACTTACCTTTCAGATAATCTTGATTTAAATCCCAATGTTCAGGGTTTTCACCGAGAAAATCGGTGGAGATGTTCATTACAGTAAAAAACTCTCTTGAAACTTAAGTAAAAAAGTCCGAAAGGGTCGAATAACATCAGTCACATGTTAGTTGCTCTGACAGGAACTTTATCCTCGCCGATTTTGTGTCGTTTTCCGGATTTTTCGATCGATTTTTTTGGTTAAAAAAAGCCGCTACCATCTTTACTTTTTCGTCTATTTCTACTTTTGAATCGAAAAAACAAGGGCCACGTTCCATTCCGATAAGAACCATAAAGGGTGATACGGTCAAAATTTAGTCAATATCAACTTGACGTATTTCTTTCAATTTTGCATTTAAAAAATCTGAACACCCCTCATTTTGAAGGTGTGTGTGTGTAGAATGTTGCTCCTATTTTGATTTTGGAATTCACTCTTCAGTTGTCAAAATGCCGTCCAAGCAAGAAGAGCAGCGTATCAAAATTTTGCTCGCGCATCGCGAAAATCCGAGCTACTCGCACGCAAAGTTGCCAAATCAACCGTTACAAATGTAATTAAAGTGTTTGGGGAACGTTTGTCGACAGCCAGGAAGTCTGGATCGGGGGGAAATCGAAAACCGGAAGCCGCTGAGACGACAAAGAGAGTTGCCGGTAGTTTCAAGCGAAACCCTAACCTCTCTCTCCGAGATGCCGCAAATAAGCTGGGTGTATCGTCTACAACCGTGCATCGAGCCAAAAAACGAGCCGGACTATCGACTTACAAGAAGGTAGTGACTCCAAATCGCGATGATAAACAAAATACGACGGCCAAAGCGCGATCCCGGAGGCTGTACACGACGATGCTGACGAAGTTTGACTGCGTGGTAATGGACGACGAAACCTACGTCAAAGCCGACTACAAGCAGCTTCCGGGACAGGAGTTTTATACGGCAAAAGGAAGGGGAAAGGTAGCAGATGTTTTCAAGCACATGAAACTGTCAAAGTTCGCAAAGAAATATCTGGTTTGGCAAGCCATCTGTACCTGTGGCTTGAAAAGCAGCATTTTCATAGCTTCCGGGACTGTCAACCAAGAAATTTACGTGAAAGAGTGTTTGAATAAACGTCTGCTGCCTTTCCTGAAGAAACACGGTTGTTCCGTACTGTTTTGGCCGGATTTGGCATCTTGCCATTACGGTAAAAAGGCCATGGAGTGGTACGCCGCCAACAACGTGCAGGTGGTTCCCAAGGACAAGAACCCTCCCAACACGCCAGAGCTCCGCCCAATTGAGAAATACTGGGCTATTGTCAATCGGAACCTAAAGAAGATCAAAAAAACTGCTAAGGGCGAGCAGCAGTTCAAGGCAAACTGGCTTTCTGCGGCGAAGAAGGTGGACAAGGTGGCTGTACAAAATCTGATGGCAGGGGTCAAGCGTAAGGCCCGGCAATTCGGATTTGGAAAAGCGGAAGCCTAACTGAATATTTTTCCTGAATTTTATACTAATTGAACTTGAAAAAGAAATTTAATTTGATTTTTTAAATAAACGATTTCACCGATTTACACGCGTTTTCCCTTGACCAAATTTTGACCGTATCACCCTTTAGATGATTTTGAGAGGCTTTCATGGCAATCAAATGTTGATCGTGTAAGTTGAGGAGATCTGCCCAAAATTCCAGATCCACTCGAGGGGCCGCCACCCAAAAACATTACGATTAGATCTCCACAACTTTCACCATCAAAATTACGCTTTGATTGCCATGAAAGCCTTTCAAAATCATGTATGGTACTTATCGGAATGGGACGTGTGTATGTGTTTGTTACACAATTTAGGGTGACGTGCTTCTCAGTAACCAATGGTTCGAATTGGACGCAAGAACTACCAAATGGAAGGTATTGTAGTCGCATAGAATGCTATTGAACATTTTTGGAATCGATTATCTTTTTCCAGAGATATAGCCGGAATAAGATCCGTTATTTGGGAACTAAATCGTGTTTCTCGGTATTCATCGAACCGAGTTGGACGCAACAACCGTCAAATGAAAGGTATCATGGTCTATTAGAATTTTATTGAAATTGTTTGGAATCGGTCAACTGGTTCCAGAGTATAGGTCATGGTCAATATTTTGTAATTTTCAACTACAAACTGCAGCAGGTTTTTGAATTAAAACTACACGTTTAACGATCAGCAATTCAAATAATTAAATCTGAAATTTACACGTTCATGTAAATTTGTATTTCCCGAGAAAATAAGAAACCGTAGATTGACGTGGTGGAACCAAGAGTGTCAAAAAAATTAAAGGGTTGTGTCCTAGACACGACCGCAGTATGACGTAGAACCTATCAATCTATCTCTATCTATGATGCATGATATATGCATTTAGGTTAACATCCGACGTCCGTCCTTTTTTTTACATATTTTGCAGAGAAAATACATCTAAGCCCCGCAACTGACAGGATTTCCCGCCATTTTATTATGAATGGGGGCGGGGCAGAACGTTTCTTTTGTGCAGAATATGGAAAAAAGGATGGACTTTGGATGTTAATATAATTTCATATATAGAGGTACCAGATATGTTTTACAGTCAGTTGTGTGTTATTCACCAACATAATATCATCGAATATATTTTTCAAGTAATTTTTTTTCTCAAATTTGAAAGTTTTGGTGCGGGAAGAAATTAAGGGAAAAATTTCTGCTCTTACTAGTAATTGTGATTTGTTTAAAATTTATTTCCCGGAAAAAGTGATCGTCAAAGTCCATGTCTTTTTTGGGTTATTGTTGGAGGGGAGGGGTTTTACATACATCGCTTTTCCTTATTCTTCATTGTATCGCATTCCTCATTGTGGTCACGCCGTGATCCACCTTTAGCCGCTGACTTGCCACGCCGTCCGAAGCGACAATAAGCAAAAACACGACAGCAGCGCTGTTTTATATCATTTCAGGTTCAAGCAGAACGATGTGCAACCGAACCTGATAGGATTTCCCTCCGTTTCTTATGAATGGGGCAGAACAAATAGTTTCTTTTGTGCAGAATATGTAAAAAAGGATGGACTTTGGATGTTTATATAATTGCATATATAGAGGTACTAGATATGTTTTACAGTCAGTTGTTGGTAATTTATCGAGTGTATGTCTCCTGTTAAGCAATTTTTTTTTGAAAATGTTGGCTCTGCATGTAAAAAATTAATTGTTTATACAGAATTGTGGTTTGCTTGAAATTTATTTCCCGGAAAAAAATGATCGTCAAAGTCCATGTCTTTTTCGGGTTATGTTAAGGGGGGAGGGGTAGAGGTTGTTAAGAGGGAGGGGGTTTTACATGCACGTTTTTAAAAGTCGCATTCCTCATTGTGGTGGACACGCCGTGATCCATTTTTAGCCGCTGACTTAGTCCTGCTTGCTACAGGACCTAGTGCCACGCCGTCCGAAGCGGTAATGAACAGAGGCAGGATAGCAGCGCTGATTTAAATCTTTTCAGATTCAAACAGAATGATGTGAAACCAAGTGGTATTCGTTTATGATGACTGGATTTGGAAAGGCTTATTTCATGAAAACAGTGATAAAATTATCATTTGTACATTTTCAAAAGTTTAATTACAGAAAAATTGGAAACAAAAAAAATATTTCAGCAGGTTCGTAATGTAATATCCTATCGATTGGCGTATTTGGATTTTAATTTCATCTATAAATGACAAAGTTACAAGCGTTCAAAACCTAACACTCCTTCACCACACATATTTTTTGATTTGCACCCCAATATAGTCGACAAAGACGTAGTTCTACGTTAAAAGTTTCACCGACAGATGGCGGAGATTTTCATGGAAGGCATGCTGACCGTGGCCGATATGAAGAAAAAAGACATCTACTTGAGCTGCATTAGATAGATTGTCGGAGGACGTTACGACACGATAAATAAGTTGATGTTGTTTGTTTTTATAATAGATTTTTTTAACTATCCCAGACTTCTAAACTTTAATTTAGCGCTGACTTTTGTTTGAATTGATACTTTAATTTAAACGATGTTTTAGACGATGCTGGACGATGCGTGTTTTCCGTGCTCAGCACCAATGCTACTGACGCCAGGAAGGCAGCTCCCCCCCCTGAACCCTACTTATCGACCCATCAACTCATGAACCAGGGAACAACGGCTTTACTTCCCCGAAGAAAGGCGTGATCAGAGATGCTATGCCTCAGAACATCCCTGCGGTGCCGTCTGGGATTGAACCCAGGCCTGCTGGGGTGAGAAATAATCACGCTTACCACTACACCACCGGTGCCACTGAATGTAAATATTTGAAAATCAATAGTTCGAATACCTACTGGAATAGATACGTAGAGAAAATTTAGATCGATTGATGCAAAAATGCTGAAAATATATCATGACATAGCCAAGCTACAATCGTTCAAAACCTGACCACTTTTAGTTACATGTTCATTTTTCGTATTCGCAAAGTGTACACCCATATAGAAAACACAGACGTAGTCTTCCGTCAAAAAACCGACAGGAGTGAAATTACCGATGAAGCCCCTAGTCACAGGACAGGGTCATAGCTTATGCTGCCAATCTTCGCTTTGATGTCAGTTGTGTTGATCTGTTGGATCGGTTAGATCGTATAAAAATATCAAATTCTTGGAAATGTTTGTGTCTAGCGAAAGTTGTCATCCAAATTTCTACTGTTCACGATTTAAACAAAAACAGCACACATTCCAACAATCACTTACACGAAGGGTGAGAACCAGTTCGTGATAGAAATTTACCCGCGTGTACGCTTTGCGCGCTTAACGCCGGATAGTTTTCGAATAAAAAATATGTTAACCCTTGGGAAGCATAAATAAAATTAGCTATTCTCTTTATTGGCACTATAAAACCCAAAATTTATGGCCCAAACCTAAATCTTTCCCTCCCGTCCCCCGTGGCGTGCAGTGCGGAATAGGCTACAGCGGGTGCTTCTCCGGGGTCTATGGTGTATGGCGACCTGCTGTTGATGGCTGATAGTCACCGAAAATTAACACTCAAGACATATCGCACACTCGGTCGTTCGTTTGAGCTCGACAGAGTGCTCTGTCGAATGGTTTGACCATTCGCAGCTACTATCACTATACTATATGCAAACCTAGAGCCTTTTCGACCTGGCCTCATAGGCAACATTCGCGTCGGTAGTTTAAACTCGTCATTAATTCAGGCTAATATATGGAACAAACGCGGATGACAATGACGCGCGCTGCTATTTTTTTACGTAGGTCCATGAATATATTTATTATAACTCGATTCATTTTTTTTTTGTTTTCAAACATCCTCATAACGAATAGTAAAAATATGTAGTGAAGTAAAAAAATGTGTGCCATTTTTTGTAGATGTGTCTGCCTCTTCTTCGTCTATTTTCAAAAAAAAACAAGAGGATAGTAGCTTACAGCTGTTGTTGCTGCTTGTACATATACGTTAAACCACAAAAGGAATATAAAATTGTAATCACCAGCATTCTCTTTGTGTCGCGTGATTGCATCGACGTGCACCTAAAGTGCTTTCAGCAGGTAGAAATTTGCATTTACACATCGAAAACAGCACGAATGCAAATAAATTAATTAATTTACAGTCTGGACGGTGCGCGATTTATCTCTGCAGCAAATCTGCGCAAATGCTGTCCAGGATTTGTCGGCGTTAGGGTGTTTTGGTAATTTTAAGAAGATATGCATGTACTTAAAACAAGCATTTGTTTTACTAAACATAATCAAAGAGAAACATATGCTAAAAATCCTTGATCAATCGTATAAATTCGGAGAACTTGACCCGATCCAGCCAGTATCAGAAAACAATGACATCGGTTTAAAAAATGTTAACGCTAGCGTGGCGCAATAATTGTTCCTCGAAAGTGGGTCAAACTTCCTCAAGATAAATTACTCCTTTAAACGGTTTTCGGAAGGACACCTTCCAAGAGAAACGTCCTCGAGGTATACTCGCCAAATCCATTTCTGCATAATTGCAATCCACTTTTTCTAGCATTTGGCATGGATTCAGAGACTTCCAAGTTTCAACCAAGGCAAAGTGAAGGAAGGATTCTTCTTCCTACCTTCCTGTTGCAAAATGCACGCCTAAATGGTTTGCCCTACGGGACAAGTACTAGTTTTGGAAAGGAAAAAAAAAATATTAAGTAATTACCATTTTCCGAAATAAAATCCCTCATGAAAAGAACGCCGCCTTATTGAAATGGAACGGAAGTCGTTGCAAGGCGCTCCCTTAACGAGAAAATCACGCAAGAAGTCTTTTTAAAATTGATAAATTACACTTCAACTTTCGAAGACATACACACTCGGCGCGAGTAACAGGCCATCACGATTAGTCACGGAAGTCACACAAAAAAAAAACTGATGCGACGCGTTGCAAGGGGGCTGAGGAAAGCCACTTCGTTTTCAATGCATTTCGATTTTTTGTTTGGTACTGCTTCAAATCCTTAGTGGTTCTTTTTGTAGTCGGGTGTGACTCACGCAAGGCGAAGTAATCATTCGTCATTTTTTGTTGTATGGGTCCGCTATGACATGTCCTTTGTGTACACGTTTTTCTATGAGTCACTTTTGTCCTTTGGGGTGGAGGATGACTGTCTTGACAAGCAAGGGGGAACCTAAAAAAAAAAATAATTATGGTAACCATTAATGTGCGCCATCGAAAGGGTGATGGAATGGGAAATTGGACACCCGGAATGATTTGACAAGTTGAACCATGAAGGGGGATAGAGATCATGGAGCGACCGTAGTTATTAGGAAAGGGTGACACTATGAATATTGATGAATCATACGAACTGGTCCGTTATTCCCATTTCTGGTGCTTTAATTTTACTTTCATGGCTTGATCAGTAATACAATATATTGCAAAAATCTGCCAAAGGAAAAAAAAAAAAACATAACTTTTGGTAAATAGTAGACATGTTCATGTTGACATCAAATTTTCGGATCCCACCGGTCAATGAAAATGATTGATCCTCATGTTAAGTTGAGCTATTTCATTAATTTCTATGGCTATGTAGTGTGTAAAAATCTTCAGTTGTATGTTGATTAAAATATATTTTTTGTTATTAGAGGTAGTTTAGATGAAGTAAAGAGACGACAGAATTTGGAGCAAATGTTTGTTTAAAAATATACATTCTCGATCGTCTTGAAGTGAAGCAGCAACTAATATTCAAACAATGATGTAAAAAGGCAGAATATGCTTCCGAAACTATTTACACATTCTCCACGTGTCATCTCTGCATAAACTTCAATACAGAATTTTGGTACCATCAGAGTCAATTGATTTTATGTTGCATTGAAAATGAAAAATGGTTGAAAATGTTCACTGGAAGCAAATTGTTTTGCTGTCCTTCAGTTGAATCCTGCCCAAAACTCTGAGCCAGGAGTGCTCGGGACCCCATGAATTTCATAAAGTTGGTTTACAATATTGTTTCGCCATGAATTGGAATTGTAACCCAGATGAGTCATCAAAACATTGCTAGTTTTTCAGCTTGGTTCACTGAGCTTTTTGGTTTGTGTCGTTGAGTTTACAAACAATAAGGCAAACATATACAATACATTAATAAATTATCGATACAAAATGATAAACGCTCCTCAAAAATTTTGAATGATCCATAAAAAATGTCACTATGATCCATATTTTATGAAAAATTAAGCAACACAGTTGTAAAAATGTGCCGCAAAATTTCTAAAGATTGAGGAATGCAATTGTACGAATTACCCATAAACATACTGCGAATGATCTATAGAACAATCAATAATGAACCATAAACTACACATTTATAAATTATTACCGATTTCGGTAGTTTGTTTACCGAACTTTCAACAGCTGAACGTTGGGTAAAACTTTGACCCTCGTTTCAAACGCTGATTCACTAAATTTTAATTTTAAAAACACTGTTAACCTTATTTAAATAATTGAATCTTGCCATTGTGGTGAAGTTTTCCTTATTTTGAAATCTTAAAACTAATGAATTAAAATACCTGGTTTTTACCGAACAGTTCAGCTGTTGAAAGCTCGATAAAATGAAAAAAGTCTGTAATCATTTCTAAGTGTGTGGCGAAATTGATGCATAGCAAATCAAGTTGGTACACTAAAATATATAGGAATGATCCAAAAAATGGAATTGCATCCAAAATATTATGCTCAGTAAGCAAAATCGACCGCTGCTAAGCCACCGAGGTCTTTTCATCACATCAAACCATTACGACTAACGTTCGCTAAAGCATGACAACGTGAAGCTATTCAAATGGATTCGATTTTTTTCCGGGTGCCCATAATATTTTTTTTTCAGATTTTATTTAAAAAGCAAAATTTAATAAATCATGGTTGATTGCACTGGGAAAAAACTAACGTCATTTTTATAGGCAGAAAACCCCTTAATTGAAAAAAAAAAACATATTGAATGTTCCTCAGAGTTCTTTTCAAAGTTTCCTAGATAAGTTTTGGGTTTCTTTCTAGAATTTCCCTGAAATTTTCTCAATGATTTACAGAGAAATTTTGGCATTAATTTTACGATTATCTTCGATTTTTTTTTTCAATTTTTATACAATGATTTGTTTAAAAAATATTTATTAAGCTTTCTTTAACGTCTGCTTCAACTATTCAAGCCAATTTTCTGCAATATTTTCGTCGGAACTCCCTTGTAGTTCTTATCCAAATACGTTCACAAAATTCCTTTAAATATCATCTTTGAATTTCCCCAGAGATCGATTCAGATTGGCTTTCTGAGGTGTACGCTTGACATTTCGTCCGTTACTTTTTAGTATTTCTTTGTAGAACACTACAAAAATGTTATCCAGTAAAAAAAAATGTATTCACTCTGCAACTCAGTTTTAATTCGTAATATACATATTTTATTTTTATGAAACGATACTAGAAGGCAAAAAACATGTATTTATGTGGTGAGATATATGTTGCAAAAATGGTGAAAAACCACTCCCTACAGGTGGGAATCGAACCTACACTTCCCAGTACGCTAGACGGGCGCTCTGCCACTATGCTACCGTAGACTTGATGCTACCCTCATCAATCTTACGAAGCGGTAATGTGATAGAGACGGGATGTGATTCATCATTCTCGCAACACACTCAACCACCACATGTACTCTTGTGTACCTACCAGTATCGGAGTGAGAGAGTTTGATGACTGTTATTTACCACTTCGATCTCATGTTTGACAGTGGGCACAGAACAGAAGGGGAACTTCGGATCAGAAAGTGGCTCTAATATTCATTGGCGAACACCAGCGCACCTAGCGGTAGAAGGCATCTTCTGTCTGCAGTTAAGATAGGCAGCATGTTTTGATAGTGTGAGTGCGCATAGAAAGCCCGTGTGGAACGCTACCGTAACGCATCGCTTGTTGAGCAGAAAAACGTATTTTTGATTCACCGATTTGTTTGCACTTCCCCTTAGGTTCTGTGCAGCGGGGTTAGCTGATTGGCCTGAAACAAGTGGAAGTACAGGCTTATCCTAACACACTCATGGGACAATTGCGACGGATCTCCGGCAGTGATCTCTATATTGCAAAGGTAAATGACTAATGCTGAGCCAAACTATTTCTAATTTTTATGAAACAATACTAGAAGGCAAGAACATGTAACATGGTGTAGGCAGGGTGGCCAGACCTACCGATTTATCGGTAGTTCTGCCGATTTTTGGGATGCCTACCGATTCACAGACGAAAGGTCCAAAACTACCGATTTTTCACTTTCCTACCGAGAATTGCAGATTTTAAGGCTATGTTCATTTGGTGAATTTTCACTTAAACTTTACAGTTCGAAAATAAATTATAGTGTCCGAAAATCCCTCTGTTGTTGATCGTCCGATTTTTGAGAAGGTGTTGGTTAAGATTGATTCCTAATCGGTCAGAAATAAGTCTGCAGGAATAGCAGATTTATTTGAAATTTTTACATCTGTCAAATTTAAGTGAAAATTCACCATTTGAACACAACCTTAGTAATCTTGAAAAAAGTTCAAAACCTATGTTTTGTTTTCCTTGTAGTCAGTCAGTTTGATCGAACGCAATGTGTTTTGTAACTCCAATCCAACGGTGAAATTAAAAAAGGGACCCAAAATTAATTTCTTCTCACTCATCTCGGCACTATAAAGCAGGAACCAAAAAGTAGGTAGAGCGGGTCAAAGTAGTTTTCTTTTACTTTAATTTTCTACTACCTTTCTACCCAAAAGTAAGTTAGTTGTACCCAAAAGTAGGTAAATATGATTATTCTTAACGCTGGGCTCCCACACTTTACTACCCCTGTGGGGTGGTTTTGCTTCTCCGTTTTTGACAACATTAGAAGGAGAAAAGGAGACAAAGTCAAAAGTATATGTAAAAGTGAACTGGCCGTTGGGTACTTTTTTCCTACCGTGTACGAATGAGTATTTTTTTACGTTAAGTCGACTTTCTCTGTCTGATACTATTTTCTGTTTCTCCCTTTTTTAATTTCGTATTCCGTTCGTCCTACTCGCACTTACTTGTTATTCTTAATTGTTATTGATAATATTCGCATATTTTTGAGTGGTACGAATTACTCATATCATTGAACCGATAGCTGTAGGACGGATATCTTTCTGATTACCTTGTGTTAAAAACTAATAGAATGTCGGAAACCTAGGAAATCGTATAGGGGAAGTACACCAGTATTGGCCATAAGATCCTATTTTGGCCACACCTCAGAAAACCGATTAAATTACAATATTCTTGCATTTTGTGGTCAACATCTTTATGTACACCAATGAATATGATTGTACTAACAAACTGAATGCAACTGAACATCTCAAAATTGCAAACAACGTGGAATATTGTCAAAAGGTGGCCAAAATAGGAACGTGACCAATACTGGTGCGTTCACCCTATCTATCACCCACTCTGTCGAATTATATTAAGATCCCCAACAGCTGTGCAATATTGGATGGAATTTGGTACAGATCTGGAATTGCACAAAGATTTTTAAGTTAGTCATAATTGGATACGAAAAGAGATTCAGATTGAGCAACCCATACAGAGCAACTTTTTTGAACACTGCAAATCTATTCAAATACTGTTTAACAAGTTATTTGCTTATTGGTACAATTTAATTACTACCCAAATGCTGTGCAAATACCTACTAGCTGCTGGAGCGCTGCTAAATGGTGAATTCTAAATGGTTATCAACCATGTTTGCAAACAAACAAAAACGTTTCAAACCTGTACTACATCCAACCGAAGAATTATGAAAGGGTCATCATTGCAGGATATAAGTGGAGACCGCATGAACGTATATGCCGAATTGCGGTCCAATGCAAGAAAAATGTTGAGTGTATTAGTGAGTGAAATAAATCATGTCAAAAAAAAAGGCAGCCGACTGGGACTCAAACAACGAACGTTGTTATTATCAGACCTGTGTTTTCTCCCAGTTGGCATCGCTGGGATTTTCTGAGACATCAAATCTCTGAATACGCCTTCCTTAGGAAGGGACGTAAAGCCGTTGGTCCCGGTCCATGAGTTGATGGGTCGATAGGTATGATCCAGGTGTGGGAGCTGCCACCCTGGCGTCCGTACCATTGGTGCTCAGTACGGAAAACATGAAAAAAAAATGAAATTGCTTCATTACAGTCGGAAAAACTTGTATGTTATTAAAAAAATACAAATTTTACAAATGGGCAATAGAATGCATCGTGTGTTAAAGAAAACGTTGTAAAAGTACTATATAGAACTATTTAATGATATGCTGTACAAGTTATCCAGTAATAATATCATTAAACATAATTAAACCGTTTTATGATACTTAAATTTTCGTAACTTTTATGTAATCAACGTTAAGTAACAATATAACCTATTCAAACCCAGATACCACATTTTTTTTATTCAAAACAGTCCATTAACAGGGTTCTGTAGACCATGATCAAGACTTGGAGAATGCTGATAAACGTCGATAAAACTGGCAATGTTGCTTATGAGGACACTGTGTGGTAAAAATGACCAAATTAACTCTCTATTGCTTTAAAATAATCAAAATGCTTTATCGCACCATCTTACTAAAAATAACCGTTGTATAGTGTAGTGTCGTATAGTATCCCATGTTAATTAAAATCGTTCTCAATACAGTACAGGAAGCTCCCAGCAAAACACGCTTGGCGTAGCTAAAAAAATAATTAATGAATAACATTAGACTTTTTTTCCTTGACAAAGGCAGAAATAAATGGCCGAAACGTCGGAAAATGCATAATTGACCGTTTGGACTACCTTAGACTGAGAAAGAAATAAAAATTAAATCTCCCCACATACCAATCGAACAACTTAATAAATCATAATTCGCAAGATACCAGGCTTACCCCCAGTTCCTCTACATAACCTTTTTTGAATAACTGTTGGCTCATATGAAGGTGGCGCAATGTTGTCAGTAGTTGTGAGATTGATATAAGCTGCAACGAATATACGTACCCGACTATTTCATGTCATGTTACCAGTACCCGACCCAAAACCGCCCGGTATGGGTACAGGTCGGGATTCGGGTAAAACTACCGGGACCCGACCATCTCTAGTTCGTAGTTCTTATACATGCAATATATATGGCCATGTTAAAATAAAAAAATACTTTTTAATGTCAGGACTTAATGTACTTCCTGATGTGAACACCATAAGAAAAGTGTTTTTCTCGTTACCGTATCCACTACAGTATCTTGCTACTTGTGCTTGTTGCACAAAGCTTTTCACACATTTAATCCAATCATTTGGTCGATTGGAAAGCTGCCCAGCTCACAACAACTTGCCATCTCAAACTAGCGAATGAGCACCCTCCGGCATGTATATTGTCTCTTCCAATCAAGTACCTCAACGCCAGCCCCAGGCACGCTTCAGGCTAACCGGACGTTACGAGCAGCAAGGTTGTAAATAGTTGTGATATTTGTGGCCTTTACTCTGGAGCCCCTAGCCAAACGTGTGTTACCGATCAAGAGACAGTGATCACAGTGCGATATAAAAATTCTCCCATTCCGAAAATGGCACTTCGTGCTAATCCGAACTGAAATGGTTGTAAATCATTAGACTAATTAAATCGGTCTGCTACTGCTGTTGTTACCGCTTGCATCCGTGTTCGATAGATGAATTATTTTTCGGTTTCCAACCAATACGTATGGCCAGTTAGGATTACCACGAAAAAGTTGGTGATGCGATGTGATGTGGTCCAGAGTCACCCTGGGAAAAGCCATTTTAGGGTTTTTGCTACCGATTGAAAGTTAAATGACGCCTGCTGGCGATGAGCGAGTTAATTATTAGTCATTCAAAAGCGTCAGCCTTGCACAACTCACTGACCGTGGTAACTCCCTGGTTATAAACTATTTCCCTCGACGACTCACCACGAATACGAGATTGTGTTGTTCAGAGGCTTTCCACATCACGCTAACCGATGAACGTGTGGAGGATTAAAAAAAAGTTGTTGATGTGGTTATTTTATGACTACCACTTATTGCAATGGTTCTTCTCTTGAATAAACAGTTTTATTATTTCTTGTTACGGGCTACAACCAATGAATATCGGGTGAATTTTGTCCGATGAAGTTAACATTTTGCGGTTTGTTCAATGCAAAGTATTTAAGTAATAAGAAGTAGTCGTATTTTACAGAGTATGTGACACTTTTATTAGCAAGCGTGTCTTGTTTATTCACTCGTTAAAATCGTTGGGAGGTCTAACACTAAATACCTGTCAATGCTGTTTTCAATTTAAGAGCATTTTCACAAATCATGTAACGCAATAGGCGCATAAGTAATAACCATAAGAAGCGCCTAACCCCCAATTCGGGATATCATCCCAACTGTATGTGGTATGGTCGTACCATCTATGATATCGTGAGTGTAGGGTACCCATTTATTAGGATAGTGAGATGAGGAAGTGTACAAAAGTGTTTCATTTTATTGTGGAGGAGGGAAGAGGTGGTGCTAAGTACAGTTACGAGTTACAAAACCAACGCTTTTGGGCTGAATGGATCAATGCAATGTGAATATATGGGAATTTTGTTGAAAATAAAGAAACACTGGTTACAAACATAGAATTTTTTACATAAATTTTCCAATCTAATTTAAAGACTGTACTCGAAAAAAAATGCAGTAGTCGAAAATGATCACCAAAAATTCATTTTATGTCGGATATTTTTGAAACTCTCAGGGAATAAATAAATACATATTAGCTATGTTTTTGCAAAGTTGGTTTATTCAACCTCCTCTCCTAGGCTAAATTCTCGCCCCTTGAACTTAACGCTACCCATCAAATCCTGTGCAACACTTGCGCCATCTCGTTCACTCGGCTGTCGACAGAAGCAGGCCACTCGATGTGTGCAACGCGATCGTCTGTTTACTCGGCAGCAACCATTGTGTGGTCCTTCTAATGTGTGGAATCCTTCGTGAAGACCATTCCGAGTTGGTTGAGAAAATTAATTTTAATTCATATATACCCTTGAATATCCTAGCTTCATAAGCAGTTAAAGAATTTTACTGTCAGTTTGCGAATTAGTATGCGCGTTTCTATTTTTTTTTGTCGTTCCCAAGATATAATTATAAAACTAGAAAAAAGGTCAGAAGTGGCTAAATTGACCCCTCGGTAGCTACAGATTCAAACAGTTTTTAAAAGCACTTAACTGTTGTGTATTTTTGATTCATTAAAACCACTAAGTCTTTGTTAATTCTCAAAAAACCCATAATGCAGCCTCTCTATAAATTCCGTTAATTGCGACCCTCATGATATTAAGGCCAAATTTAACATAAAAACACTAACATTCTCTTAAGTCCATCAAAACTAGCATAAAATGCGGATCAACTTGTATCACCAACGGAAGTAGTATCACTACAATGACTTTAAAGCCATCGAAAATGATTCTTATCGGAAACTGGCATTAAAGGGTGATACGGTCAAAATTTGGTCAAGGGAAAACGCGTGTAAATCGGTGAAATCGTTTATTTAAAAAATCAAATTAAATTTCTTTTTCAAGTTCAATTAGTATAAAATTCAGGAAAAATATTCAGTTAGGCTTCCACTTTTCCAGATCCGAATTGCCGGGCCTTACGCTTGACCCCTGCCATCAGATTTTGTACAGCCACCTTGTCCACCTTCTTCGCCGCAGAAAGCCAGTTTGCCTTGAACTGCTGCTCGCCCTTAGCAGTTTTTTTGGTCTTCTTTAGGTTCCGCTTGACAATAGCCCAGTATTTCTTAATTGGGCGGAGCTCTGGCGTGTTGGGAGGGTTCTTGTCCTTGGGAACCACCTGCACGTTGTTGGCGGCGTACCACTCCATGGCCTTTTTACCGTAATGGCAAGATGCCAAATCCGGCCAAAACAGTACGGAACAACCGTGTTTCTTCAGGAAAGGCAGCAGACGTTTATTCAAACACTCTTTCACGTAAATTTCTTGGTTGACAGTCCCGGAAGCTATGAAAATGCTGCTTTTCAAGCCACAGGTAGAGATGGCTTGCCAAACCAGATATTTCTTTGCGAACTTTGACAGTTTCATGTGCTTGAAAACATCTGCTACCTTTCCCCTTCCTTTTGCCGTATAAAACTCCTGTCCTGGAAGCTGCTTGTAGTCGGCTTTGACGTAGGTTTCGTCGTTCATTACCACGCAGTCAAACTTCGTCAGCATCGTCGTGTACAGCCTCCGGGATCGCGCTTTGGCCGTCGTATTTTGTTTATCATCGCGATTTGGAGTCACTACCTTCTTGTAAGTCGATAGTCCGGCTCGTTTTTTGGCTCGATGCACGGTTGTAGACGATACACCCAGCTTATTTGCGGCATCTCGGAGAGAGAGGTTAGGGTTTCGCTTGAAACTACCGGCAACTCTCTTTGTCGTCTCAGCGGCTTCCGGTTTTCGAGTTCCCCCCGATCCAGACTTCCTGGCTGTCGACAAACGTTCCCCAAACACTTTAATTACATTTGTAACGGTTGATTTGGCAACTTTTAGCGATTTTGCCAACTTTGCGTGCGAGTAGCTCGGATTTTCGCGATGCGCGAGCAAAATTTTGATACGCTGCTCTTCTTGCTTAGACGGCATTTTGACAACTGAAGAGTGAATTCCAAAATCAAAATAGGAGCAACATTCTACACACACACACCTTCAAAATGAGGGGTGTTCAGGTTTTTTAAATGCAAAATTGAAAGAAATACGTCAAGTTGATATTGACCAAATTTTGACCGTATCACCCTTTAAAACCCTAAATAAATTGGAAACATTGAAATAATAAAGGCTATTTGAGACAATTAAGAAGGAATCAGTCATCTCCAAAAGGATTACGTTTAATGTAGTGTAATTTTAAACTTCACTTTCCCAATTTGCATGAAACAGTGCATAATGTTTCTTATTGTCAATCATTAACATTTTATAAAATTCGGGCATGTTGAATCACGCAAAAAAATACAAAATGGCTTATTCGATATTTAAAAAAAAAACATAACTCTTAACCGGCCAGTCTAAATGACGTCTGACATAAAGTTGTAGCAAAACATAATATATTTTCAGGAAAAATGTACACGATAAAACATTTCAAATTGCATTGGAAAACAAATCCTAAAAAGTGTACAAAACGAAGATAACAAAAACTAACCCTCTTCAATATACACTTGGAGCAATTGACAAAACCCGATTATTCTGCATTCTAAGCTGGAGGATCACTTCGTTTGGAACATTTCAAACAAGTTGTACACCAGATTGCGTCTTTTTGCCAGTGGTGGCGGGGGGAATACCCCTCTCCAACGGGAGAGTTTGGTAAAGAGAGATGATCAAACCGATTTGTACCTTCCTAGAGTTGTTCTTACTCGCTTTCTACTCTCTATATGCAATTTTCACACTGCCGTACTCTAACGGAACTATCAATTCTATACTTTCATCTCCTATATCTATCGTATAAAAATTACCACTTCAGTCTGTTATTTGAAATTAGCATCTTCAACTTTACTTTTATTTATTTAAAAATCATTTCCATGAACCCGCTACCGCTTTTGTTTATTGAGTAGAAGATCATCAACTTACTCCTATGCTCTTCCAAAATAAAACAATTACTATGGTCACATCGCCTGCTTGAGCGCATCCTGACCCATCTCCTACCGAACTATCCAACTTAGTAGCATCCATGGGGGCGTTGGTGAGTCGTTGGCCTTTCTTTTCCCCAGTAAGGAAGAAGATGGGTGTGGTTGGCAATGGTAATTGTCATGCTTTTTCTGTTCTGAACTCTGATTGGAGAGCCATTCACGCAATCTGCAATCTACGAATTACTCCGTTGCAAACGCAACGCAGCGCAAACAAATTAACTATCTTCAATATTAATAAAAATCATTATATAGCTTAATAACTTAAGTTAAGCACCATTTTTTATAAGCTTTTTAATGAAAAATATTCAAAAAATATTAAAAAAGGATCATTATGTTGTTGTTTAAGATTTAAATCCTTTGATTTTCATGACATTTGTATATTTTTAATGAATAACAATATTTTTTATCCAACAACCTCGTCTCAGATGGCATTTCCGTATTTTGTGAAATTCAAAACGGTAAAATTTTAGCTTGTGACAATAACAAACAATTATGCGAAGCTCCATGCAAATCGGAGAAGGTCGAGTTTAAAATTCCATTTCTGTTTGCAATTTGGCCTCAATTATTGAGTTCTTGAATATTTTCTTCTACATAGCTCCATATGCCACCAGATCCACCCAATGTTTCTGCCGTAGCTGGTGGTGGTTCAGTTGGGGATCAATCTGTTGGACTTCGATTTCGGTCACCGGGTTTACCACATCCCTTTTCACAACCTCTTCATGCAGCACACCTCTATCACTTCCTCTGTTTTTTTTTCTGGCTGTTACTGTCTAACGATGGACCTCCAGTAACTTCTCTACTGTGTTACCTGACTTATAACGAATATACGTTGTATACGAGTACCCCGAATACAACGTATAGTTCGTCTAATTTTACATTGAAAATGCTATGCAAAATTAGACGAGTCATACGTTGTATTCGGGGTACTCGTATACAACGTATATTCGTTATAAGTCAGGTAATACAGTGGCACACAAAAACGTAAACATGTCTCAAAACTTAACAACTCTTGATCCCGTTGAAGAAACTTGATCGAATATAGTGCAGGAAAAAGTCTCAGAAATGGAATGGAACTGGTTTCATCTTGCGCAGGATAGTTCAAGTTATGGTTTGGGCAGTTTTTGCTCCAAAATCCCTCATTTTGACAAACAAAATCTAATTTTTCAATAGTTATGGCTGAAACCAAACTATATACGGTCCCTTCGTATGGCTTTTAGAGATTTTTCCCCAATAACAAATTTATTTGATAAGATTTTCTGAGAATTTTGAATAACGGAAATTAGAGCAAACCAGGTCAAAATGACAGTTTTCACATAGGTGCACAAGTTGAAACTATTTGTATTGGATGTATTTCTATTGAAACTAAAATAAGGTTTAGTATATTCAGTATTTGTTTTGAGAGATATACAGATACAAAGAAATGAGGGTTTTTGGGAGAAAACCGTCTAAAACCTAAACATGCACTGTCTTGTACAAAATCAAACCAGTTCCATTGGATTTCTGAGATTATATACGTAAGAACAACTATATTTGATCAAGTTTCTTCAGTAGAAACAGGAGTTGATGAATGTTGATGCATTTTTGCATTTTTATCAACAGTATGTAAGCGGCGCCGGTGGTGTAGTGGTAAGCGTGATTACCTCTCACCCCAGCAGGCCTGGGTTCAATCCCAGTCGGCGCCGCCGGGATGTTCTGAGGCATAACATCTTTGATCACGCCTTCCTTCGGAAGGGAAGTATAGCCGTTGCACAGTGGTTCCTGGCTGGCCAAAACCTCAAAAATTAAAGTTGATATTTTTTTTATTTCAATATTTTTTATCATTTTTACATATTAAGAGTATCTTAAATTGAATGATTTGTGCAGTTCTGTTGATTAAATATTTTTAATGGCTGCTATAGTGTAGCGATATCAAAAATTTTTGAAAAAAATCGTAATGTTTCATGTTACTGTTTTGCTCAAATATAATGTGTTTATAAACTTGGTTGCTCCAGAAGAAATGTTCCTCGGCTTATTTCACGTCAAATGGATGGTAAAAAAAGAGTATTTTTAGTGACAGTTTCCGATATAAAAATTAGCACAAATATACTTTTTCGCATTTAGGCTAAGCAAAACATCCGCCCACTATCATTTAGTTACCAAAAGATAGCTAGAAAAGTTAGCTTTCAGATAGGCTTTAATGTGTTTTGCGATTTTTTGTTGAAATTAGGAATAACAAGTAAAGTGTTCTTTGAAAATATCTGTTTCTAAGTTATACAATCTGCGGTGTATACTGTAGCAAGCTTCACAATTCCTTTTTCAAGGCAGACCAATACTCACACACATACACACACACGCACCATATATCTATCTCTTATGGTTCATGAGTTATGATTTTTTTAAACAAGCAGGTGGCCCCTAGGCAATCGGCATTCTTTAAATATCTTTTTATACTTTCATTTTTCGTGAAGTTTTTATACCATATACTTTAAGAACTTTTTATGACGCATATTTTTGCTAAGTTGTTATCTCTTTTATTTGAAAAGTTATGACTAGTTTTGTTGAAAAATATTACTTTTTTAAATTAAATTAAATACTTTAAACACAAAAGGCTCTTGCAGATTTTTTTTTACCAAAAATGAAAAAAAAAATGATGTTTCCAATTAAGTAAAATGTTTGAAAATCGGTTTGCTCCATTTTGAGATATTGACAATTGAAAAGAGTCATTTTTTCGAAGAAAATAGCCTTTAACTTTCTAATAAAAAAAAAGATAGTAACCTAGATGCTTGAGCAAAAATATGCGTCCTCAAAAGTTCTAATTGTAATCAGAACAATGTTTTACAAGATATGAACGCATGAAAAGATATTCAAAGAAAATCGATTTTAGTGGCCACCCTAACCTGCTTGTTTAAAAAATCATAACTCATGAACCATAAGAGATAAAAACGTTGTGTCTCCTACAAAGTTGCTTTGAATTGAATGTTCTACAAATGTTTAGAACACTGCTTTGGTCTATCTCTAATATTAAATAGTTTGTATTTTTTATTCACCAATTTCATGGACCACGCTAATTTTACGAACACGATTGAACAAAAAATATAAAGCAACTTTCCCTAAGAAACCTAAAAAAAAATACCTAAAACTGACAGTTTGGGCGCAAACATTTTTGTCTTCCTAGGTAAATACGGTTGGGACCATTGTGCATTGGTTTTGGTTCTACTATACTCCTTTTTGTGATGTCTTGATTGTCAAGTTTTCTTCGTACAGCTAAAAAAAACATCTATTTCAACTGTGTTTTGCCTATTAGCAACAATTTTGAGGTTTTGGCCAAATTTTGTTCTACGGAGAACCACTGTGCGTTGGTCCCCGGTCCATGAGCTTGATGGGTCGATAGGTAGGGTCCAGGAGTGGGAGCTGCCATCCTGGCGTCGGTAGCATTAGTATTCAGTACGGAAAACAAGATATGAACCCAGGCCTGCTGGGGTGAGAGGTAATCACGCTTACCACTACATCACCGGTGCCAATGAAAGTGAAAACCTGATAAAAGTACTAAATGCATCCTAAATGTACACTTCCACCAATAATAATGCACCCTTTCCATAGCAAAACAATAAAGTGGTTCTCAGAATTTCGTAAAAAAATGTAGTTTTGTTCCTTATCGTAAAATATTAGACCAGTATTTTTATATTTTGTCATTGGGGTAACCATTTCTATGTTTGGGTGGTCCAAGTGAAGGGTAATAGGGTTTTTTAGAGGTATTGATGTAAATGTATATTCGTAATCTATATTAAAAATGGAACCGAGATCCAAAATTTCATCAATTTTGGTGCACTGAAACTATTTTAAATAATTGCGATTACATTAACAAAAATCACTATCTAATCACCCCTCGATGGGACTATATATGAGAGCAAGCTGTTAATTTGTTAGTTTGGTGTAAAACAGTGAAGTTATTATTTCCTTTAAATCTTGATTTAAAAATCAAGATGACAGTATATATTTTCGTGAAAATATCGTTGTGCTCAGAAAAAGAAGCTCTTTCAGATGATTAAACATCGAGAAATTTTTCAAAATTAATGAACCCAATTGAAAATACTTTTTACGAAAAATATAATGATATTGAAAAATTGGGATTGTGTATTGACAAACATTGATTGTATTTGTTTTTTTTTGTTTACATGGTTTCTAGACAGAGAGCGTAATATTTCTCCTTGAAAATTCAAACTGTTTTACACAACATATAAAAAAATCAGGGATGTGTTTATTTTCGTTTTTGTTTTCGTTTTTCCAATTAAGACGCATGGTATTTGAGACAATCTTCAACTAGAGGTTGTTCAGCGTTTGGGCAACTAGAGCCAAAGTTAGAGCGATGTAAAAAAATTAAGTAATATCCGATAGCAATCCGCCAAAATCTCTATGTATACTTTAAATTATTTGCGTGACCTTTAAATCTTCATACATGTTTTCCATGTTTAGCACAGACTCATATTTTGGAGACATGAATCAAACTGGATGTTGGCCTATAAGAAACCTAACACTTTTTTCAAAATCCAGCACCTTAATGACCATCGATGTGAATTTATTTCTCATATCTATATGATTTCCGTTTGTAGCTTTCGTATTTTGTTGTAGTATTTTTTTTTTTATGTATTTAACATAATGGATTGAGGGGTTCTAATGGATTGCTTTCTATTGAATAACTTGGAAATTAGTCCATATGTCGATAAAATAATGTAGGTCAAAAATTTTTCTAACGTTTAAGACAATCAACAATCGAGCTTTGTTTTGGATACGAAATAAGTCAATCAACTTTAAGAACTTTAAAAGAGCATATAATCGACTCAGTGGGCTGAAAAATACTGTTCTGACTGTCGACTTGCCTCTATCTCGGTTGTCCACGATGAACCACGAAATCAATAACAGATTATTACGCATGCTGTCATTTATATGTTGGAGACGGGAAATTTAAGTCTTTTCAGTTTTCAGTTTGAACCTAATTTTCAAAGCTTCTCACTAAAAGCCTCTTGGTATATTGGAAATAAACCTGAGTTCAATGGCTCTTTAAACGATGTTTCATCTTTCCTCATACCGACATTTCCGATGTCGTTTCCTTGTTTGAGGCACATCTACCCCGGATTCCGGTAAATAGTTTAAATTTTTCTCCCTGCCCGAGCAGCCGAGCAGTTCAATGAACATTTTCTACCGCTGGTTGCTGTAGTAATGTGTCGACCCTAACACCGTTCGTTAGCCGGTAATGGCAAGGGTATTCCTAAAATTGGAAACTGTTAATGGAGAAGCGTAAATGTAAATAACTTCCAGTAAACCCCCGCACTTCAATCACGTGCTAACAAATGACTTTGAGTTATGCGATGCCATAAGGAGGGAAAATCTGAGCCATGAGACAACGTTTTCCTCCCACCCTCCTGCCGCGTAGGTACGTGAAAAGTCACGTCAGCCAGACACTGATTGACTTACATCTCCGGCAGTCTGGAGAAGCATTCCCGGTGGTTCTTGAGAGTTCCTGATGCAGCGCAGGGCGATGAAAAAACAGCCAACACGTGGTGATAGTTGATGAAAAGTTATTTTTGGTGGGTAGTTGTTGCTATGCTGGAAATACAAATGTACATAGATGAGTTTCAGACCAGCGGCCAAATAGGTGGAGGATGAGTCAATATAAATAAACTTGGAATAAATTGGTGCCTTGTCGGTGTTTCTTAGGTGTTTGTGGAAAGGTTAACTTAGACTTCAGGGAGTGTACTATTTCAAGCGATGGCCTTTTAGTGCTATTATCCTATACCTCAGAATATAACCTATTCCATGAAATATCATGAAATATCATGACCGTCTTAAATTAATTGAGCTATTTAGGAAGTGAAGGTGATGTAAATAAATCACCGTCTAATTATTTGCTATATTTAGCAGAGGGTTTGACCATTATTTGCGTAAGGAATATTATTTGGAATTTTGCAAACCCATACATCTCAACAATAAGTTTTTATTTCAGGAAACTGGACAAGTCCATCAATTTTTTTTCCTCGATTTATTTCCCGTCAATCTTGTTTTCCGTACTGAGTGCCAATGCTACCGACACCAGGAAAGCAGCTACCGCACCTGGACCCTACCATTCGACCCATCAACTCATGAACCGGGAACCAACGGCTTTACTCCCCTTCCGAAAGTAGGCATGATCAGAGAATTTATGCCTCAGAAAATCCCGGTGGAGCCGACTGGTATTGAACCCAGGCTCTTTGGGATGAGAGTCAATCTTGTCTAAAACTTCAATATTGGCACCGCTGATCATCAAAATCTTACCGCGATCTTCAAAATTACCAACTTTTATACTAATAGACTTAAAAAATAATACAATACAATCCCGCACAGAATGAATTCGCGACAAGTTATTTTATCTATTGTGGTATACCTTGGTCCTTAATTTAGTGCATGCCGTATTAATCCATCACTATTGAGAAATGATGAAGTGTTCGGTTTTGATACAGTTAGAAGTCATTCTTGCCTTTATCGCAAGGATCTGACTCTAGTTGAAAGGTCCCGATATTTATACCGTTCGGAGTATTGGAATACCATCCAAAGGTGCGCCCCTTTGTCAGTGAGAAACGGATTCCTTAGCAACAAAATCAAGCAATAACACTGATAATGACCATGCATAAGAATCATAGTTTTAATCACTTCAGACTAGAGAGCAGCAAATACAAGATTAGGAGTCACGTAGATGAAAAATAACTAGGGTAGTTGTGGTACGTTAGAAGCGTTGGGTTCCTTTAGTTGTGTATTGAGTCTCCATGCACAACTATAGGATCCTATCCCTTCTTACGTACCGCAACTATAGTACCGTTTCCCCTACCTATCTTATTTTTTCCTTGTTTCAAGATCATCTTCAGTGGACAAAGCCGAGTCTTATCACTAAAAATCAACAACGTATAACAAGTGAAGAGGACTAAGATTTGTTCCTTTGATTAAAAAACAATCATGTTCCCCTAGTTTGAAGTTGTAGATCTCAATACCAGTAACGCACCAGTAATATACCAGGCGTTACTGAGCAATTCCAATTTCCAAACTATTGTTGACTGATGGAATACGCTTTAAGAAAATCATCTACAATCAATCTAATTTAGTAAGATGGTCTAACTCCGGTGTTGACGCATCGTCTTATTGAACCATGCCTAAGTAACAATTATAGTTTTATCATGGTGTTGCAGAACATAATTTTGACATGAAGAATGCTTTAAAACCTCGATAAAACTTGCAATGTTACTTGGGTGAGCATCTACAACTTTTTTTAATTCGAAAATTCGAACAAATTTCTGAAAGCCAGAAAATAAAAAAAAGATATTCTGTTTACCTTTAACAATGCACTGTAGATCTGAAATAGATTTAAAACAAATAAACCCTTTGTCTATGCCAAAAAATGCCCGCATCCAAGCGATGGTGTATTTTTTTTTTGTTTTAGTCACTTTAACACTCTTGGGTTATTCGTGACTTGTCCGGGGTGAGATTTGAACTCGTGACTCTGGTGTGAGAGGCATGGATGTTAACCACTACGCCAGGGTTGCCCCCTATGGGGTAATGAATTCTTTAAATTTCAAATAATTTTCCAATTAAACTTAGTGGACTAATTGTTAATTTTCCTTTTAATGCATACGGAATAATTACACAGGATTTGCAGGCCAAAAATTACCCATGTGGACTAATAAGGTTAAAAAGTACAGAATAAAAGGTGTGAATCGCTCGTGAGGAAGAGTCATTGTACAAATGTGTCCATAAAAGGGATATTTCGATGGTAGATGTGCATACCACGAGATCTTCACTTTATATTACATCATTAAGAAATATAAGGTCTTCAAAACTATGAATATTGTACAGCAGAATTGACTCACTAAATGGTGCTGACATAAAAACTTGTCAAATTGCACTATCTTGGATATAGAGATCCTGCTCACATGGCAAAACTGATCAGATGGACTATTAATATTTTATGATTAACAGTTCAGTTCAGAATTCACTCACCTCTAGTGGCACTAGAGAACTTTTTTTGTTTCTAATTGATTGCTTTTACTTGGCATTTAGACTAGATAGAAAGTTGCTGTCTTCGGCAACTTTGTTCAGTTGAATGAGAATAATTGAATGATGTACTAACAGCACTGTTTAAAATTCGCACACCATGAGGCGCTAGTGTAAAACGTAATCTCTAATTGTTTGCTCTTGATTGAAAGCTCATCTAGATATAAGCACATAACATGTGAAGTTCGTTCATCAAAAGTCAACACCATTTCAGTAATGTCAAGTGGTATAGTAGGACATCGATCTATCAAATTGATTACATATACATATTACATGTATTTCATTTTATTGAAATAATTTTTACTTGGATTATAATTCTATGTCTTCTTAGCACTCCTGAATTCATGTCCTTGTATTGCTTTAACCATTTACCGTTCTTCATGTATACAGCTAGCTTTAACAAATTCCTCACCTTGTTTTACACAGCAAACCATATTTAAAAAAGTCGAATTTTTTTTCCGATTTTTTATGTATTGATCAAACGATTTATCTTGACATGTAATTTAAGCTGCCATAAGGTATCGTGGAAAGATGGATCAAAAAGAAAAAAGGTGCTAAAAACGATCATAACAAATTTTTTCAACGATTATGGGTAAGATCCCAAACTGGGACTCCCAGTTAGCTGTCTCAAAGTTATCGGAAATGGCTTAGAGTATTTAATTTTTCAAGCAACAAAAGCGCTACCTACAGGCGAAAGGAATCGTTTGGTTCTGTTTTACGTATTTTTTTAAAAGAAATTCAAAAAATGTTTACGTTTTTTAATCCAAACTAAATATTCAATGGACAATTTCGTGATGTACTAAAATCCAGTAAACAATATTCTAATACCACAGACAATTTTATTGTTTTATTACACCTATTCAACGAAATCGTGTCTTAACATTAAATATTTGAATTGCATGCATTCAACTTCATTCAATTAGCATAATTTCCGTATGAATCCAATGAACATCTACTCAGTTGAATAAACGGATAAATTTTGCATCTTTAAATAAACAATATTAATAAGCAGTTTCTTCTCAAAATGGCGTTTTATGTCATTTTCGTTAAATTTTCACACGAAATCTTTACTTCTGATTGAATTGACTTCTGAGACAAGGTTGAAGAGAAAAATCAAGTCTTTATTGGAAAATAAACATACTAAGAGAAATGGATGTAATTTAGGCCTAAATGCTCCTAATTTAAGCCCATACATAAATTCAGCAATCGACTAAATTTTCAATAGCAACCAAAAATATGCATTAGTACCGTCCCAATGATGCGTTCATCTAGATAAAATTGATAAATAGCTGATTTTTAGCGATGGGCCCAATCTAAGATCCATAGGCCAACACTAGAGCCATTCCCCTTACTTTATTTTAGTAGTTTTGAGTACAAATTCCACAAAAGTGTTACAAACTCAAGTATCTTTAAAAATATATCTTCAATTTTTATGATTTATTTTTAAAAAAGCTTATGAAAAATGAAAACTTTCAAAGTATTTAAAATTATGGAAACTTGAAAATTTACAGAAATCTTACTTTTTGAACTTTTTGCTAGTACGCCAATATATAAGATTCATATAAGATAATGTAAGACCCATAGCCCCAAAATATGACCCTGTCGAAAAAATTGTAAAGATTTATAAAGGTTTAGAGGTCGTGTCAATGATTTGAATTTCGTATAAAGATTTTAGTGAGTTAGTATGGGTGATTTGAATTTCGTATAAAGTTTTTAGTGAATTGGTATGTTGATTTGCAATTACATTGCTCTAACTTTGGTTGTTGTTGTCGAATCTATTTTGTATTTTTTTCGCATTATTATGTTCCTTCATATGATCGTTACAACAATAAGTTTTTTTTTCTTATTTATTTATATTTTTTTTTGTTATAGTCACTTTAACACTCTTGGGTCATTCGTGACTTGTCCGGGGGTAAGATTTAAACTCGTGACTTTGGCGTGGATGTATGAATGTTAACCACTACGCCGGGGTCGCCCCACGAATATAGGCTTTTTGGTCATTGGCATAGCAACAACATATTCAAAATATTGCAAATATGGACTAGTGAAAGCCAATGAAAGCAAAATAAGGGATTTTTAAATCCTCCATAAAATTTCCCATACAAATTTGAAATCAAACATTCATCAATCTTTACCAATTTTTGCACAAGTTCATATTTTGGGGTTATGAATCAAAATGAAGGTCTATCAGAAATTCATCACTTTTTTCTAAATGAAACTTCCTACTAACAGTCATTTGGTCGGAAGGCCGACTTAAGAAAAGTTCCAATTAGAAAAAAGGTCAAATAATTAAATTTTAGTATTTAATCACCCCATAATTGAGGCTTAACCCAATCTGTTCATGTAGAACCAAATAAACAACTAAGCAAAAGGTCAAATTACACAATGTAAAGGACAATCCGGTGACGACTGAGTGTCTACTAAGCAAATTCCGTGGAACGTTAACAGGAAAATGATGGAAAAACTAGGGTTATTGATTCTGGTTGGACCTATCCAAAAACTGATGATGGTTGGACCTATTTTTTCAATCGCTAGTTTAGTCAATCTTTGCTTATTTTTTATTTTCAAAGATCACTTTACTATCATAAAACACTTTTTTTCTTCAATTTGCATGGGTGTTTTATTGAAAAAACTTCAAAACAATTGAGTTTCAATGTGTTTTCAAAACAGTTCACTTTCCACGCATTAGCTCGTCATCATGCCTTACTTTCAAACATACAAAAAAGGAATATTTTTTACATTTTTTTTTTTTATTTTCATGCAGTAAAATACTGCTTCACGTTAGTACGCCATTTATCCATTGGCTTCACTAAAATGTTTGAATAATTGACGAAATTCGAATAGATAAATATGATCATGGTTGGACCTACGCATGATGATGGTTGGACCTATGTGTTTCCTAAGACGGCCGCTAGGTGCGCTTCGGTTTGTCTACATTCTTCATGCGCAACTGATTTGAAATTCGATTTCGTTTTTGCCGAGTGATTAGTTTCTTCGATTGAAAAAATGGCTAAAGAAAAGAGTTATACGGTCGAAAATCTTCAAGAGGCTGTTCTTTTAGTAAGAAATAAATCACTTACCACGTATCAGGCACAGAAAAGGTACAATATTCCGAAAACGACACTTCACGCAAAAATTAAGGGAAGCCACGGCAAGAAATATGGAAGGGAAATAGCACAGACAAACAGACGTAACTCTTCATTGTGTATCTTCGTTCACACATTTAACGGTTGATTTGAATATTATCAGTTCCGCGAACTACTCGCCGTAGCGCTGGCATCGGATCACTTTGAAGTTTCTATACATTCTATAAAACTTTTATGCAATATTGTTTGCGAGTAAGCGAGCAAGCTTGTTTTCCGCGAGAAGCCTGAAAGATGTCGCTACTGAGGTCCTATGTTTTGAAAAACTATGTTTTCAAGAAAAACTTTTTCAAAGAGTTACGTCTGTTTGTCTGTGGAAATAGTGTTGAGTGTTGATTTGGAGAACCAGCTAGGGGATTGGATTTGTATGTGCGCTGCTTCTGGCTGTCCCAAGACGACCAAAAAGATCTTGGAAGCTGCTAAAGACCTAAATTTAAAGGAGGAATTCAATCGTCAGGTTGGCTGAAAGGGTAACCACCGATTTTCGAACTACCACGAAAGCGCCGAAAGAATCTGTTAATATGAATTTACATTAAGCACTTCCTGGAACTTGTTCCGGAACTCCGGAACCAGTGGACCGATTCCAAAAATATTCGATAGCTTTCAATGGGACCACAATACCTATAGTTTGAGGTTAAAAAAAAATTCCAAACCGGATCAATGATTTCCCAGAAAATGAGCCATGATGAATAGCTAATGCGTGAAAAGTGAACTTTTTTAATAACGATGTTAAACTCAAATTTCTTGATTTTTTTAAATAGCAAATTCATAAAAACTGTATAAAAAGGGTTTTTTCATGATATGAATAAGCTTTAAACAAAGTTTTTGAACAAATATGGGCTAAACTAGCATTTGATTTCGTCCGCCGCGAGAATCGAAGTAGGCAGCGCTGCGAAAATGACGTGTTTTGTTTTGCTGCGTCGTTTTCGTTCTTGTGAAAATGTGGAAAATTTACAATTTCAGTGTTAAAAAGTGTTAATTGAATGTACAGAAGTTGTGTTGAAAAGTGCATTAAGTGAAAATCATCAAATCCTTCCCTTTCCATTGCATGAGGTGCCCTCCGTTCCGAATAAAGCGCAGCAACGTTCAGCTAAGTTTATTTGCCTTTTAGTTCCTCTTTCCTCTATAACAGCACTTCCCAGCGTGCGGCCTGCGGCCCGGACGTGGTCTCTGGATCTCAGCAATGATATAACTCTAGTGGAATTTTGTTCATCATTATGAGTTTTAGCCCAGGAGGAATCAGAAATATTCAAAGATGCAGCCATTTAAAAAATACAAGATTAGGAAGATTGGACAGGACTTATCCCTCTAAATTGAGACGATCATTTAAATTACTAAATACCCGTCAATCTTTTATCTAGAGGCTATTTGAGCTACGGTCTAACTCCCGGGTCCAAGCTTCTTGCGTTCATAAGAACTTATTTAATACATAATGCCACTGCCAGACAGTGGGAGTTAGATTGTAAACAAACACACGTGGCATGGCAGCCGTTTGAAATGTCATTGACCAATTCAAACGGGGAAATATTCCGCCAGAATTAAGGAGCGAGCTTTTCCATGATTTCTTGGATTCTCAGGACTATCCCGCACGGCCAATGAGATCAACTTAAATTTGAGTTTAGTTTGCTCATAATCGCAAAGAGTGCAGAAACTCAGCGACGAGTAAATTTGCCTCATGTTTTCCGTTGGAAAAACTCAAAAAAAAAAAATGGCAAAGTTTTTCTTAGTCTATGAAGACTGAGAGAATCCAATCTTTACTTTTCTCATATTCGGGAATTTTTTTTTTTTCCTGGAAATCCTGCAAAAACATGAGCAAATTTACTCATCGCTGAGTTCCTGAACTATTTCCGATTTATGAGTAAACTGCACAACCGTTTAAGCAAACTCAAAATTCGCTTCTTCTCGTATACAGGTAGATTTTATACATAATACCACTGCCAGACCACTGCCAGACACGAGTGTGATTGTAGATACATACAGTACATACAATAAATGAACGAATGAAAAATTGCATCAGTCAAATGTGTCAAAATTAGTCTGTTTTTTTTTATAAAATCTTTATTCGAATCCTAACATATAAACATGTCTTACAAGCTAAGCTATTCTAAACTAATTATAGGCATTTATTTCTAAGAAGAATTTGAAGCTAGGCAAGGAGATCATATGTCGTTCTGTTTCCAAAATATATTGACTAAACTGAACAAATTTTCTTAGAATCATAATTTTGTCATCCCTGCTAAACTCTACTAAGGTTGGAGCTATCAAACTGGAAAAGGTTAAGAAGCGCATTAAACGAGGATCAAATCTGTTTAGTAAATGTCTAATAAAATAGTTCCATGACTGATTGACCGAAAAACGTTTACAAAATATATGCTCAAGATCTTCGAGGAATCCGCATGATAAGCAATTAGGGTTGTCAGCAATACCTATGCGATACAAATGAGCTCTGTGATCAATTTTCCTATTATAAAGTAAATTAGGAATAGATTTTTCATTTGAGTTCAGGTTCTTTAAGTTAATATTATTCCAGACACGTGGCCAATTGTTTTGTTCTTTAGTTTCAATAGTTGGTCTAGGCAATGATCCAATTTTATCAGAATATAGTTTTGTCATAGAAAAAGGTTGTGTTAGATCATGTTCGTAAAACAAATTCATGAAAGAAGGATACATATGTGGTAATATAGTAACAGGTTTCCTAATGACTACTGACTACTGATATTAGGCAGAATATAATTTTTCAACAAACACGTGTCGGTCGAATTAGGATTTATCCCAGGCTACTATTCTAGAAAAACGTAATTGATAGATATTGGGCGGAACGTGTCGGAATGTTTAGAAAAATAGGGCGCACGCTTGATCCGGCTTAAGATACATTGTTGACTGCTTTCGGGAACATGATTTCATTTTAATAACTTGTTTACTTGTTTAACCAGGGCTTAAGCAATCGTCACGTCGGTCATAGCTTGTTATGATAGCCTGAACAATGCGTAAAGAGCAAACCGCGAAACATTGAACGTCGCGTGAAAGTGGAACTTAATGAAGGCCTAAGTGCTTTTTCGTAACTTTTAGTTTTCGGATTAGAAAAATCATCGGTTGCAGGACAGTGTTACCGATTTATATTGGATAATCCAAAGCTATGTTGATCATTATAACATTAAATTTTGAATAAAAAATGATAAGACAATCTTATTCAAATGTCGTAATAATACCTCTGACCAAGGAAAAATTATTTATATAGTTTTCATAAAAGTTGACGATACAAATACTAATGAGGAAACGAATTCCGCATTTCCTTTTCCCAAGTCCTTTTCCTCTCCTTCCCTTCCCTTCTTCTCTTTTCAGAAAGCGAGTAATGGCGCTATAACCATATGCCATATAGGGCTAGGACAAGAGTTAGTGCTCAGGTCCCAACCGCTAGAAGAAAATGGTAGCGAGCAAGGGCGCTATAACCTAGGCGAATACAGCATTCTCTCCGTATAGGTTACGTCCGCACACCGCTCTCTGTTGTCCTTCGACTGAGGTCGGCTGGATCGATCGAGGGATGGCAGTGGGTTGGCGGTGCCGTCCACGCTTGTACGGAGGGAGGACTGTACGCTCGAACACAAGGGGTAAATACCTGTGTTCCATCCCAGGAGATCGGACAACCAAGGAGTGTACATTAACTTTCTTAGCTCTGTCACTCCCAACGATTTATATAGCCTATTTTCAAATCCTGCATACGGAGCGGTTGGTACGGTATGTCCCCGCTCTTTGATTACCTGTGGATTAAATGTTAACCACTGTCTATACTTATTAAGTAGACATGGTAAACATTCACTTCCACAAAAATTAACTAAACGCTACACAGTAGGCCTGGCCGCTTTATTGTTTGTTTCACATCCTTGATGTGCAGCAGGCATTAATAATGACAAGAAAAATGATAGATGCATCATTTTCCAGGATTCTTTCAAGTACTGGCTGTGTATGTGTAGACTAGACTAGACTAGACTAGACTAGACTAGAAATATGGGCTAAACTAGCATTTGCAAAAATAGGTCCAACCATCATCATTTTTTAGGTCCAACCAAGATCATAATTCGTTGCTGAATAAAAACGTTTTATAAAATCATTTGTTCATAATATTTAAATTTTTATGTTATTATTAGAAACAAGAAAGGTAGATCTTTCCCTTAATCACTCATTTTTCATAATTATATGTTGAATTCATAAAAAAAATACGACATGAATGTCGACGTCGTGTGGAACCGGCTCATATAAACGGTTTAATAATTAAAATTTGTATCTAATGCACATAAATTGAGCATGACATAAACCGCAACTTTTCCTAGCATTGAAAATTGTGTGAAATGAGTAAATATCAATGAACAGTCTTTAAAATTTACATGTACTAAATGTAAACAAACGAGCATAGCCGCAACAATCAGTCAGAGTTTACAATGCAATGATGGCTTCCGCACGCGTCAGGCCGTATTTATTTTGCTCTGGTTTTTTTAAATTTAAATAAGATTAAAAGTTATATAGTGATGTTTGACAGAATTAAGTGTATAAGTTGTGTTTTACAGTGCGATAATGTACGGTCGTACTTAACCCACATAAAAATTCACCGGAATTCAAAAATGTTCGGCTGCCCGGTCGAAAACTTTGCGGATTGGTTTAGATCGTTTGTAGCTTTGCGGAAGCATCTACAGCAACAGCATTTCGCTGAGAATCAAGGGCCACATCATAAATGCCTCATCCCGTCGTGCGAATATTCGGAAAAAAAATATACACAAGGTTATGAAACAAGCTATGAAGATGCCCCACACGGAAGCCCTTTGCCACTCCTAATAGATTACGTATTCATAAAATGTAAGGGAGAACAGCCCTGAGTGCACCCCTTGGTGTAAAATGCCCACTAATAGGAAAACAGCGACAACTTTTCCTCAGATGCATTTTCCGGTTAACGGATTGTGTGTGTTTTCAATTGGAGGTTTCACAAATAATTCTTGATCATAAAATCATATATTGAGCTGCTGATTCCCTTAAAACATTGCATTTTGGGCAAAATATGACAAAGTTTTTAACAGCAAATATCGCAAAAATTTAAAGAATTCTCTTTTCGTATATTTATTAGATGTTTTACTTCATGAATCACAGTTTAACACTCTTATTTATGATGTAACCACAGACAAACAGACATAACACTTCATTGTGTATCTTCGTTCACGTATTTAACGGTTGATTTGAATATTATCAGTTCTGCGAACTACTCGCCGCAGCGCTCGCATCGGATCACTTGGACGTTTCTATACATTCTATAGAACTTTTATGCAATATTGTTTGCAAGTTAGCGAGCAAGCTTGTTTTCCGCGAGAAGCCAGAGAGATGTCGTTACTGAGGACCTATGTTTTGAGATACTATGTTTTCAAGAAAAACTTTTTCAAAGTGTTACGTCTGTTTGTCTGTGATGTAACATAAAGGAATTATCATTTGAAATACCTCATCCCTTTGCATTATCTACCCCTTTATGGTTTGTCTATCATGCGGTGCATTTTACCCCAATGTTGTGGTGCCTATATATATGTGTCTAGTAAATAAATCACAACAATATTTTATTATTACACTACATTTGAGTAAACCGGGATAAAAAAAATCCCGGTAACTTAGGGAACATGCATAAATGACGTAGCATTTGAGGGGGGAGGTGGGGGTTTCAGAATTTGTGACCGGCCATGTATTGGATATAGCCAAATACGCTACGAGGGGGGGAGGAGGGGTCTAAAATTGATCAAAAATATGCTACGTCATTTATGGATGCTCCCTTACTTAAATTTCTATCCTCATGTTTCTTGTTTGAAGTGCAGCTAATGCGTTTTACAGCATCTCCCTTTACTAAAAGCAAATAGGCACCTATGTTTTAAACCAAGAAGTAGCATAGTTGAAGATGCTAATTTCAAATAACAGGCTGTAGTGGTAATTTTTATACGATAGATAGAGTAGATGAAAGCATAGAGTTGATAGTTCCGTTAGAGTACGGCAGTGTGAAAATTGCATATAGATAGTAGAATAGCGAGCTAGGATAACTTTTAAGGAAGGTACATATCGGTTTTTTCATCTCTCTTTACCAAACTCCCCCTTTGGAGAGGGATGGTAACGGCGCCGGTGCACAGTGGTTTGAATGCTCAATATCACGAACTTTTTTATTTGCGCCTTCAATGTCGGTTTTTTCACTATGGTATCTTTAAAAGAGTTTTTGCATAAAATAAGGCGCAAAGACTAGTGATAGGTTTTAGTTCGGAACTCCACCACAGGTGGCGCTGCAAAATCTAACTTTTTACATTTACAAGATAGGTATGTGGTGTCTTCAGCAAAGTTGTAGATAATTTTACTACAAAAATCTTTGCTCAACACCCAAATCATCTATATTCCTTAGTTTTTGAGATACGTAGCGTTTAATATGACTGTTCAACAAAATTTAATTTTTTTCACTTTTTATAACATATTTAAAAAACTATAGGTTTTAGAAGACTATAATGTTCAACAAATATATGTATTTTATCACAATACAAAACTTTGTTAAAGACGTCCAAAAGGTATAGATTACACAGACTGAGTTATTCACAACTTTAGTAATCTTTTTTACATATTTTGTGCCCTCACAGACAAAAATCCGGCAAAATCCGGCAGGTGAATCTTGAATAGGATGAAAGCTTGTTCAAAAGTGATCTCAAATTCCATTGAAACATTTGTCCCTTTTAGTATCCTCGTTGATTGTTTTGTATTTTTAAAAAGTCGTTCCGTAGTTCAGTGTCAGCGCGCATTTGTCAAATACTGAATCAAAGTAGGCTCAGTGATAATATAACAAAGTTTGATCACACATTGATCGATTTTGCAGCATTAAACGCATATTCCTTAGAAAATGTGAAGGTTATTTTTTCAACATTTCCGTAGCAGATCCCAAAAGTGAGAAAAGCATGTCTTTCAACAATGAAAGTAAGTACAACCATGTAGGGTAAATGATGGCTTCGGCAGCCATCGACTATTTTCGGCAACCACAATTTAAACGTTAATTTCGCTGTAAAAAAAAATTCGCTAAAACACTTCGCTGAATGTATTTAAACGATTTCTTAGTCTTTCAGGTTCAATCCTAATACATTTTCACGACTGATAAAACCTGTTATGTCAGGTGTTTCTTCAAATGAAACATAAGCACATGAAAATGCGGCTGATTTCGAGTTGTCCATAATAGAACAACTGGTTAACACACAGTTTAAACGGAAAGGTTGCCGAAGTAAAAGAGGCTGCCGACAATAGTCACACTCACCTGAGAAGTTTGGAGCGCCTTAAAAACGCTTTCAAACCGTTTTGGACAGTTCTGTCGATTGAAATGAATAGAGTATCTAGCAGCAGATAAATGTTAACAAACAAACACGTCATATGTGTGCGTGACACTGAGGAAATGCTAATAGAAGTCCATAAGCTGCTTAGATTGCCGAGAATACGTAAATTCCCCTAGTTAATAAGGTATTCAGTGTTAATTTCCAATTCATGATATAAATGAGTTATCTATGGAAGTTATTTGTTTGTGACAATTTCAAAAATAGTTTAAATTATAAGTTATCAAATAAAATTTCAGTTGAAATCGACAGGCGAAAGCTTTTTAAACTGTGGAAAGAATTTAAGGGAAACGACATTGATAAATCAGACGTTGTGTCGAGAGAACTTTTTGACTGTTACGGCATTGAAACATAATCAATGCCGTAACAGTCAAAAACTTCTCTGGACCCAAGTGGCAGCTGAAATCAACCATTTTGTGAAGGCGACATGCAAATATTAAAAAAAAAACTGTGGGAAACCCACAACCGGACTATGCTTGAAAGCAGTCGTGGTTATTTCGATAGCCCCTTCAAACTACTACAGAAAGCTGTTGATCGTTTCCCTTGTACTTCTGGATCTTCCCGTCGTGGAAGAAAATCTTTGGAGGTTGTTAAGAGACGCAAGACGTCTGCAATGCGGTCTAACTACCCAACAGATGAACTTGCATTTGCAACCCAAATGAAATTACGTGAGGATGGTAAAGAAGATACAGCGTTCATTGTAAAACAGGCAACGCAAACAACTCCGACAAGAGTCGTGAAAATGGGTTCGGCTATGCAATCATCCAAAAATGGCTTTGTACCCTATTCGGAGACGGAAGCTCTTGCGTTAATATTGGATCTTAATTTATCGAAAGACCAATACGAAAAGCTTCGTAATGGAGCTCTGGATCGGAATGTGCCTTTGTATCCGTCCTACTACAAAGTGCTGCAAACTAAAAAGTGCTGTTATCCCAATACAGGGTTAGTAGTTTCGGAAACGTCTGCAGAAGTGAAACTAAAGGATCTCTTGGAGCACACGACAATGAGGATTGTTGATGCAAATGCGTCCACGCTGGAAAAGTTTAGTGATGACGAATTGGAGAAAATGATGATTAAGTGGGGATTTGATGGCACAACTGGATCAAGTGAACACAAGCAAGCACTTGACGATGATGACGGAACTAAATCCGATGCAAATAAGTTTATTACATCCATTGTGCCGATCAAATTGGAATCAAATGGGAACATTTTCTGATCCTCTCATCAGCAACTTTAGAGCATCTCGAGACAAGCCGAATAATTACCTCTGTAGCGATGCGAAATACATGCTTGATGTGGAAGAGAAAGATGAAAATGTTTTTGATAACAATATTGTGTAACCTTTGTTAATATTTTTGATATATTTATATATATGTACATGCATACAATGATGTATAACGTAATACGTTAAATCATTTAATTATAATATAATAATAGCTAACTGAAAATTATATATTACCTTCAAGTAGACTACTGTGATTTATGATTATGGCAATTACTCTGATGTCCGTGGTCAAGACCTTTTTGAAATGCAAAATAATCAACGAGGATACTAAAAGGGACAAATGTTTCAATGGAATTTGAGATCACTTTTGAGCAAGCTTTCATCCTATTCAAGATTCACCTGCCGGATTTTGCCGGATTTTTGTCTGTGAGGGCACAAAATATGTAAAAAAGATTACTAAAGTTGTGAATAACTCAGTCTGTGTAATCTATACCTTTTGGACGTCTTTAACAAAGTTTTGTATTGTGATAAAATACATATATTTGTTGAACATTATAGTCTTCTAAAACCTATAGTTTTTTAAATATGTTATAAAAAGCGAAAAAAAATTAAATTTTGTTGAACAGTCATATTAAACGCTACGTATCTCAAAAACTAAGGAATATAGATGATTTGGGTGTTCAGCAAAGATTTTTGTAGTAAAATTATCTACAACTTTGCTGAAGACACCACATACCTATCTTGTAAATGTAAAAAGTTAGATTTTGCAGCGCCGCCTGTGGTGGAGTTCCGAACTAAAACCTATCACTAGTCTTTGCGCCTTATTTTATGCAAAAACTCTTTTAAAGACACCATAGTGAAAAAACCGACATTGAAGGCGCAAATAAAAAAGTTCGTGATATTGAGCATTCAAACCACTGTGCGGTGGTGTAGTGGTAAGCGTGATTACCTCTCACCCCAGCAGGCCTGGTTTCAATCCAAGTCGGCGTCGCCGGGATGTATTACCATATTAATTTGCAGCTCCAATCCATGGGTTCCATAGGTTTGCTTTTCTCTACGCTTTGCATCTCATTTCGTGTGTCGCCTTATTTCGTTGCTCGAGGTATGAGGTGTCCTGAAATGCATAGTAAAAATGTTTGTCTAAATGCAGGCGAATTACCCAGACCAAAGTTTGAAAACGGCAAGCTATGGAATTTTCCATCTCGGAAAATTTGTTATTAATGCAGATGTTTTCTATCCAATAGAAAAGCCTCTTTTTTGATTGTTTTCGCTCTCCAAACTGACCTATATAAAAATTCCTTTGTACTTCTCAGAACACAATAAGGTGGTAATTGCGCATTAATTTTTAGCTTGATCCAATTTATCTCGCGTCTAATTGTTCTGTTCTGGTGGAGTGTTCAAGACGTTAACACGTAATTTGCTAAAAGTGCTAATAAAAGTTGTAATGTCTTATACCTAATTCGAAGCAAGTTCGTGGATATTCTTAACTTTAACTTAATTTGCCGTGTTTTTCTGCTATTTATATACTGAATTTGGTGAGTTCTGACAGAACTGAATTAAATTAAGAAATATTTGAAGAAAGGTTATAAATTCAGGTAGGCTTTAGTGAGCAATAGGCCGAACAAATTCGAACAAATTTTAAACAAAATACCGCGTTGAACAGGCACCAGCCTCTCCAACGTGGGCGGTTTATCCAGGGTGTATCCCGGATTTATCCAGGGCGGAATTTCCCGATCATAGCCTAGACTGACACTCATTTGGAGTTCGAGCAGCCATTTCGTTGAAGGTGCTCGAAGTGTGCTTGACATCGGTGAGTAGCCAAGACAACGACGGTGCTCGGCACCAGAGGTGAAAAGCGAAGACCCCAGACTCGTAACGTCAAGGCGTGATGAAACGAGCATCCATCCGTTCGAATCTCCACCAACGTTGGGGACGTATTTACCCCATATAATCCCACGCACTAGTTTTGTGTTGGTCACCAATCCCACCTTAGCTGGCTTGTCCGGATCGGCTCAAGAACATCCAACGAGGGAGCAGCTGGATACAGGAAAATAAGGTCAGACCTTTCTTTATTATACGATTGCGCAACGTATGAAGATTTGCTAGGTTCTAAATTAATTTGTTCAATCCGCTAATTATTGTTAGGTCGAACGTAATGTCACTGGTCAGTAGCCAGGTTTGCCTGAGTTGAGCTGAACCACATATAATAATGGAATTGAGAACATTGTGAAACTTTCCAAATTGCTAGTTTTTTTTTATAAATTACGTCATACTGTTTAAACAATTCATTACTTCGTGTTTAGTAAAATAAACTTCATCCTTTTGTCTGCCGTAAACGAGTTTGGTCGAGCTTATAAATTATCCTATCACTAACGATCAGTATTGGATTGCCTCTTAAATTATCAAGAGATTTATTACAATACATGTTTTCTAGTTTTTGAATTTGGTCTGATTAATTTGGGTACGCATTGGTTGGGTCGTAATCGATTTAGTTCTGAATTAACTGTTGGCCTGCCCTGAGCAGGAGATCTCATACCGGGTTATCTCAGAGTAACGCGGTCCTTCGAACCGAAGGTGGCGCATAAGCCGTTCACTTCGTGAAACAGAATAGATTGTTACACACTACCCAATTCTGATAGAAAGCTTATAATTATTGGAACTAATTGGCTTCCATTTCAAGTAGCTAATAAGCTTGCCCTTTATATAGTACCTATATAGTTTATATTGGGCCCCTGAACTTTATATTATTAATATACAGGGTGCTCGGTTCCGTAGTACAAAATTTTTAAAGGGTGATAGAATATCAAATTAGATGAGAAATATTTTTATGCGCATGTTTTCAAATCTCACAGATTAGTTATTGAACTTTTTTTTTGATCATAAATCGGCTCTACCTCGAAAAATATACTAATTTGCACAACATTATCGCCTCCATTTTCCTACTTCAAAGTGTCCTTTCTATTTCAAGTAAGCTGAATTCAGTTACAGTTAAGATAGAAACATGTCTAAAATTTGTGCTTTTCTATGTGCTTTCTTTCCCTTATTATTTTAAAAGATACGTAATAAGGTGTATTGTTTTGTCATTGCATACAAGTAACTCCTTCACCTGAAATGAGAAAAAAAAATAGTTTGCGTGAATGAATGTTTACATCACAATTAAAATTCAGATTGTTTTGCTGTGTACCAAGTGATACTGTTTTTAGAGTTTACGAAAACAAAGAGCACTTGAACTGTCTAAAACACACATTTCGTCATACTCAAAACAGTATTTAACCAGTTTATATAAAAAAACCAAGAGCAATAACTCATAGGCAAACAAAGATGCAGGTCAAAAACATTTCAGAGAATTTCTTATTAAATTAATGAATAGAATAACTAAAATGAAGAACACACCATCATGAACATTAGTTGGGGGATCTAATATCCCCACCATCCTTTACCCTACTCTCCATATATTGAATTTCATTCAACATCACGCTTCAATCGCTCATCCCCAACCAGGAAATTCATCTCTTAATCTATGATCTACGAACGATTCATCTACCACAAACCGTCTGCTCAATCATTGCACCAGTGGCTCACTCGCTTCTTCTTCATTCATCATTTAAAACATCTTAGATCCAGGCTGCGACCATCCGAAACGACTTCCTTTAATTGTCACATCACTCCCTGTTGCTTTGCCTACACGCTAATTTTAAAGTACACGTTAATGAGTAATTTGAAGAAAAGTGGCTTAACTCATGAATGGGTAAAAATATTACCCATTAAATGAATAACTGTTATCCATTAATAATATTTAACGGGTAACAGTTAGAAATTAATGGGTAGATAGGGTATGGTGGGGTAATATGCACCCCGGGGTAATATGATCAACAACGTTTTTTCTCGTATTATTTAAAGACTAATTGATATAATCATTTTCCGACATGATAGTTCTGCAGCTCTTTTAATGATTGTGGGTGAAAAACCCATTAAATATGTTTTGGAAAACACGTAAATAAGCGCTGTTGGTGTAGCACGTATGAGCATACCTTACGCTACTCATAACATAGGTAAATTTTTATCCATTAATGAGTTAACCCGCTTTTCTTCAAAATGGGAGAAATTTTACTCATTAATGGGTACTTTCAAGTTAGCGTGTTGTCCAACGGAAATTTGATATGTATTGTCGATGTGACTGAGTCCATGCGTATGTATCTAAAGATTGGGTCCCACTTCAAACAAACGGTATGCCATTTGTCACCAACCGAGTGCTGTCAATTGACTTAAAAACATGATGCATGGGTTTTTGACAGTCTCCTCGTTGAGGTTGGCTGGAAAGTTAAGATGTCATGTTTGAAGCATAGGGGAATTAAATTTCCCCGATAACCACGAAATACTGACATATCTGGTAACAAATTCCAAAGAAACAGTGAACGGAACACACGAATAGCGCAACACAAGAATGGTTGCCCAGCAGGAGACATTTCACCATTTGTTGGTGCAATATGCCATTATTCAGTGGGCTTGCTCACGCAAACCGGGCTCTTCTTGAAGCTGTTAGCAACGAAAAAGGAATGTCTTTTCATTTATCGGTTATCACGTTACAAAGTAATGACCATTCAGAGAAAGGAAAGAACTTAACAACGTGGCATTAACTTTGCATGTTGTTCACTTTCAAGTGCCTCTACACAAGTGCTTATTCCTTCTGGGATCCTTGACGCTTCAGGCAGGGGTGACTGCATAAAGCAGCCTGACGTGAGCCATGAGAAAATCACCTCATCCAGTCTTTCATGTTGTGATGTAAAATGTATAACTGAGAAAAAGTTTCTAGAAGAAAATGATTAACTTGCTTTGCTCTTCTTCTGAAAAATTACGATACGTATACCTTTTTTCCTGGATTTGTTTTCCCTCGATCTTGTTTTCCGTGCTGAGCACCAATGCTACCAATGCCAGGGAGGCAGCTCCCACACCTGGACCCTACCTATCGACCCATCAACTCATGAACCGGGGACCAACGGCTTTACTTCCCTTCCGATGGAAGGCGTTATCAGAGATGTTATGCCTCAGAACATCCCGGTGGCGCCAACTGGGATTGAACCCAGGCCTACTGGGGTGAGAGGCAATCATGCTTACCACTACACCACCGGCGCCTCTATACCTTCAATTTAAAAATAAAAACCTTTTGAATTAGAAAAAAAAATCGTTTGATTCCAATTTTGAAGATACTGAAAAACAAAATCGTGATCAATTAGCAGAAACGGCGCATTCCCCAGGGTGATGTCCGGATGTGCCTAATGTGGTCAAGGGCGTAGCAAGGTTTCGAATTAGGGGGCAAGATTTTTTTTTATGGAAAACGCCGATTAGCTGATAACCATTATACCGAATGCTATTATACCGTATGTATTACTAGGTCAATCGTCGTTTAAACGAAACTGAATTTTCAGTCATACTTTGGGATGGCATCGGTATTTTATGAATTTGTAAACAAATACAATATGTTTTTAAATAATGTATCCAAGGTGCTAGAACCTTTCAAAACTATAGGGATTGTCTTCAAGTTTCAAGTTTTTTCTAGTGGAATTAAAATTATGTTAGTTTTAAGCCTTACAATCCTCTGATTTTCCACTCCCGGAACTTTTAAATTTTCCTAGAAACCCCTAGCAACATATTTTTCCAAAGAATTTTCTAAGCAACAAGTTTCAAGTTATCTCATTCAAATTATTGATCAAGATGATAGGAATCATCAGAAACCTTTTGAAATTCACCTCTGATCTGCTATTGAAGTTTGCTAATAGTTTTTTTAAACTTTCCTCAGAACACTGAATATTTCTTCATAACTTTGTTAAAATTATCTCTTGAGCTAAACATTTCTTTTGAATTCTAGCCATCAATCTTTTAAGTGCCAGACTGTTGAAAAACAAGCTTATTATAAGAGCATTGAAATATTTCAATATGTCAGATTCTTGGGAAATTTTTAAAGCCATTGAAGTTTCATGGAACAGAACAAAACATTTTAAAATTTGAAAATCTGAATAACAATTCTCAGTCTTTCAACAAAAACCAAGAATCATGAGCATTTTCGTAGTCTGTAATTGTAAAAAAAAATGTTGTTTTTTTCGAGTTTACTGAAATAATGAATCTATAAATTTGACAAAAACTAGTAAAACTAAAAATTTAAACTTTTTTCTAGATACATGAAATCTAAAAATATATTTTGCGGCTGAGTTAGTCTGGCAAATAGAATTTCGACCTACCACAAACCGGAACCAATTCAATAAATTGTAGACCAACAATTTGAAAGGTACTATTAACTTTTATGAATAAAACTTGGTTCTTCTTTCCTCGCCAACCGAACACAAATCAACAGCAGCATAGGAGAAATTTTCCCCAACTCGATGATGATGGTGCTGGTTTGCGTAGGCGAACCTTGAGTCACGAGAAAATGGTTTCTGAAGTTTTATTCGCAAAAGCTGATGTGCTCTTTTCTGTTGTTGGTCGTGATATGCTGGATTGGGTCCGTCATTTGACAGCTCAATTGGTTCCCGAGTTTCAATCCGCCAGACTATAGTCTTGGGCACTTTACATAACCACCATGACGCTTGTTTTTTAATTATTATGTGATTTTAGGTGAATTTTGATACAAGCTAGTAACTGGCCACTTCCACATGGGTACCAAAAACATGTTCGGATGTGGTCAATTTGGCCCTGGACACCCACAATGACCACAATTAATCTTTTTTGTTTAAATATAATGTGACTTGAGGTGTTATATGATGAATTTCAGGACGTTTCAGGACGATTATAGACTCACTACTGTTAATGGCTAGCCAGATGGGCTAGTTAAAAGGGATTCCCCTAACCTCTGGTCTAGCCATGGAGATCGTCTGGGGTGGGATACACTCGCCTCTTTTGTTGGCTAGCTCGAGCTTGAAACCCTGGAGCTTCAAGGTCGGCTCCTGGCTCCTGTATCTGTAGTGTGTATGTGTGTGTAGTGCTGGCCAGCGATGACGGGATTCTGAAGCGGGTGGGGTTTTTCAGCGGCGGATGAACGGACTGTTCACAGTGGCTGCCGGTGCTCCACGGTTGTCACCGTGTGGCACGACGAATGTGGCACTGGGGCTCGATCGGGTGATCGACGGTGGTCTCTCAGTGGTCGTCGGTGTCTTACCGATGGATGCTTGCTACACGGGTGTTGGCGTGTTAACGGACGCCCTCGTGATTTAGCCCGTAATTAATGGGTCCTGAGAGGGGGTCTTAGGGCTGGGAATTTCGCTACCGGGTTATTAATTGGGTCCTACCTGTCTCCGTATTAGGTAGTTTTGCCGGTATTTGTTGGCGACTCTGTATATTTCACTTATTTTCAAAACTTAAAACAAACTTGGCAGATAGATCTATCTCGCGCAATGGCTGAAGTGAAAGAGAACCTTCTCTTCAGTTTGACCCAGTAGCTTCCCCTTTGACCTAAGCCCATTTCCACCTCCCTCCCACTTTTCCACCACCCCTTGTCCATATCTTTCTCTTGTTTCCAACGCCCACCTTCATCCTTACACCTTCCCGTTATGTGTTCTGTGTTATGTGTTGTTGGTGTGACTGAGTTACAATTTTTAATTGGACCGTTGGTTTGGGAGTACATATTTACTTACATTCAAAACAAGACAATATTGCATACAAGAAACTGACATACAGATTGAATTCAAAATGAATACACATATATCCTATTCCTCGCTCCCGCTATCTCCTGATTTTTCTCGCTCAAAGTGAACCAATAGGGTACAGGAACCAAAACGGTAACACTACTCGTATTCATCGTTGACCGATTCTAAAAATATTTAATTGTGTTCTATGGGACCACAATACCATTCATTTGGCGAATTTTGCCTTCAATCCGGTCCACGGCGAGAGCTACACAAGGCTCCATCCTTGATCCAACGCACTGCAATGGGATGTACCATGGTGTGTCATACCGTCATAATAACGGTAGTAGGCGAGACGCTGGAAGAAGCGATCAATACGAGTGGAAATTGGATGCAAGAAGCAAAGCTTCAGATAGCCCACTACAAAACGGAATGGGAATGTAAGATTTGCTTACAATAATGAGGGATTCATCATCGCAGGATGTGGAGACCGCATGAACGGAGAATGAGATGTACTGAATTGCGGTCCAATTAAAGAAAATGTAGAATTCAAAAGATGAAATGTATGAGTGAGTAAAATTTTTGCCGACTAGACTCAAACCATAAACGTTGCGATTATCAGACCTGAGCTTTCTCCACCGCTCAGTGGCTCTCATTTCCTCCCATACTCGATATCGTATGCTTTTTCTGCTTAACAGGAATTGGTTACAAGTGTGTGCGTGTGCGTTACAATGTTACGCTTACGAGGCACTTTGCACCCTACAAGTAAGTTGTCTCAGAGCCAAAAGATGTGTTCAGAGAGCAAGAACATAAGCAGCCAGAGAGGAACGAAGAGGAGTGTTCTGAGCGGTCAGGGCCGCACCTAAACGAAAAATAAAACAGAGCAAGTCAAACTGTTTTAAGGAGCTGTGTCGAGACGCTGAAGCCAGCCTCTGGGGCGACGCATACCGAGTTGTGATGACGAAGATTAGAGGTCCATCGATGCCGCTGAAATGTGCCCAAAGAAGCTGAAAGTCATCGTGGAGGGACTTTTCTCGAAGCACGACCCAACGAGTAACACAAATTCATTGACGTATGTTTAGTAAACTGCTATACCACCAAAAACAATCATACAAAGTTTATATAAACTGATATAGAACATGTGTGTTGCTTGGGTGGCCACCTACACCTTACGGCGAGGAAGAGGAAGATAACGCCGAAGTCACCAACGAGGAACTTGTAGCAGTGGCGAAAGTATTGAAGGTGAAGAAACCGCCCGGTCCAGATGGAATCCTCAATGTGGCGTTGAAAGTAACGATCCAGGATTCCCCGGACATGTTCAGGATGGTGGTGCAGAAATGCCTGGACGAGGGTCACTTCCCTGACAGGTGGAAGATACAGAAGCTAGTGTTGCTGCCGAAACATGGAAAACCGCCGGGAGATCCGGCATCGTATAGACCTCTATGCCTACTGGATACACTTGGAAAACTTTTTTTTCCCTTGATTTGATTTCCGTCGATCTTGTTTTCCGTGCTAAGCACCAATGCTACCGGCGACCAACGGCTTTACTTCCCTTCCGAATGAAGGCGTGATCAGAGATATTATGCCCCGGTGGTGCCGACTGGGATTGAACCCAAGCCTGCTGGGGTGAGAGGCAATCACGCTTACCACTACACCACCGGCGCCGCTGGTCGGAAAACTCTTGGAAAGGATCATCCTAAACATGCTGACGAAATGCATTGAGAGTGAGCACGGATTGTCAGATCAGAGAGACAATTCGGTTTCCGGAAAAGGAGATCAACAGTTGATGCAATTCGAAGAGTGGTCGAGATAGCCGAGAAGGCGTCCATAAAGCTCGATTCAAAGTAAATTTGGATACACGGTTTGACAGGCATTTGTTGATGTTTCATTGACGAAGAAATTGGTGAAAAGTTTTTATCGATTGATCGATGCATCCCGAAATTACGGATCATGGAACTTGAGAAAAGAAAATTAATTGCGCACAAACATCTAGAGAACCCTTCGTGGTCTGCCTCAAAAATAGCAAAAGTGTTAAAATTCCCAAAGTCAAAGTCAAATACCAAAGTCTTGTAATCAAAAGTTACAAGGATACTCTGAGTGTGGATAGAGCACAGCGCATCTATCATAAAAGTGGCACTAGGGACAAAGAGCAGAGGAGAAAGGTGTTGAGGTATGTGAAAAGCAACCCAGGTGTCTCCATACGTGATATGGCAAAGAAATACGATTCCAAATTTTCCACCGTGCGTTACATCTTTTCAAGAGAAGGATCTAAGTCTTTTTGTGCCAGTAAACATCCGAATCGCTCCCTGAAACAAAAATTAGTGGCCAAAAAGCGAGCACGATTACTATACGAACGAGGCATAGCATTTGATAACGGCACAAAAGCATTTGTAAACAAACTTTCTAAGGCCCTTTACACGTGAACCAAAGTACGCACACGTAACCAACAACATCATCGGATAGGGGCAACTATAACCTTTCCGAAAGTGGTATTGGTTTGCGTGGGCGTACTTTGGTTCGCGTGTGAAGGGCCTTAGAAGGTTTGTTTACAGATACTTTTGTGCCGTTATCAAATGTTATGGCTGATATGTCAAAATGGATTATGAACAAATCCCCGGACGAAAATTTTACCTGGCAACTGGTCGTGGGGATGTCCCTTCTAGGTATAAATTTGTTTGCTCGGAAACTAATGATTTGGCAAGGAATCTGCAGTTGTGGCCTTAAAACCAAGGTTTTCATAACATCCAACACAATGACGTCGAAGGTTTACATTAAAGAGTGTCTGAAAAAGCGGATTTTACCCTTCATTCGGCAACACAAGACCAACGTTATGTTTTGGCCGGATCTAGCCAGCTGCCACTACTCACTACCAAAAAGTCATGTAAATTTCGGTGCCCTGAGACCGACACATGCAAGCGGCCCAAATGACACAAGAATCAGTTGAAAGAAACGAGAAAATAAATTTCAATCGAACTTTTCGTCGAGTTGCGTATGTTTCGGTTTGGGAACACTTAATTTTACATTACATGTTTGTTAACGTTCCATAATTTACGTCAAAGATGGATTACGTCTCGTGTAAAAATAGTTATTTTTAAGTGTGTACTCTAAGGAGGTACAAGAATGGTAAGCTGCAAACAATGTTAATTTCGTCGCCAAAGAGATTAATCCTCCGAATTGCCCTGAGTTCAGACCGATCGAAAAATATTGGGCAATTGTCAAGCAAAAAATTCGAGGATACGGTAAAGAAGAGACAAATGCACAACAAATGCGTTTAAAGTGAAATAAGTTCGCCGGTACAGTGTCACCAGCGAATGTGCAGATCATGATGGCATCGATCACAAATAAAGTGCGACAGTTCATTCTAAACGGTGAAAGATAATAACTTGTTATATATCGTTTGAAAGCTGAATAAATACCCTTTTGTTTGATGATTTCATTAACCGTGCATGTTGTTGAATTCTTGAGTTATGACCACTTGAATGCGTCTGAATTTACTTTGAATCGAGCTTTGCTAAAGCGGAGAGGAGATCGAGTTTCCGCCGTGATATCGATCGACGTCAAGAATACGTTCAACAGCGCCAGCCAAGTGCTGCATAGGATGTGCAGGATCATTAGGAGTTATTTCCAGAACCAGGTTCTGGTCTACGAGACAGACATAAGACAGAAATCGATTAGGATCACAGCGGGAGTTCCACAAGGCTCCATCCTTGCTCCAACGCTTTGGAACGGGATGTACATCGGCGTGCTAACGCTGAGGCTGCCCAAAGAAGTTGAGATCGTTGGTTTTGTGGAAATTTTGGCAACCGAGGCGACCGACATGATTGGTAATTGGATGCTAGGAACGAAGCTGCAGATAGCCCACCACTAAACGCAATTGCTATTAGTCAGTAACTGTAAAGCGATGCAGCGGGCAGAACTCACCGTCGGGGTGCATGTCATAGCCTCAAAGTGCGTGTTGAAATACCTGGGAGTCATGATCGATTACCGGCTAAATCTCAACAGCCACGTCGAATATAAAATCATGCCGAACAACTCTGGTCCACTTTTCATCTCACTGCGTCCTAGCAAGAAGTACGGTCGACTTGTTTCGCGCTCCGTTGTTTTGGAAGTTTTCTCGGTATTCGCTTGATATAAATTATCAGTTTTTTTCTCACTAAGTGACTCCTGACATAGTTCCCGGTAAATTGATCGAAAAGTGAGTTTTTTTTAGTAGAAAGTGTCATTTTCGGATCGATTAATCCGTGCTATTGGTAATTCGCAAACCAATTTGGGCATCATCGTTGCGTGGTAACGCATACGCGCTTACGCATACCCGCTCACGTATCATCATCATCGAATGTGAGCACCCGTTTCTACATCTACATCGTTCATCAATCATCGTGCGCCTGTGTGCGCTGAGTGCCGAGCCTCGATCAAGTGCACCACAGCGAAGGTCATCCACGCTGCGCGTCGCTTCCCAGCCATCGGTGTAAACGCCTACACATATAACGCTCGGTGGTAGTAGTATAGGATTATCAGATAAGTTTTTGTTTTTTTCTTGTTTCTTTTACTCCCCCATTAGTTAAATTTTCATTTTGTATTTCTGTGTTTGTAGTGTTTTCTGTGTATTGTGTCTGTGCGTTCAGTGGGAGAGCGTTTTGCGCTCCCACTAGTTGAACAAAATGGATGTTTTGTCAGAAGACGACATGGATGACCATTCATCTCAGAAAAATGATGATGTCATCCATGGTTCGTCGTCTCAGTCTGACAATGGGCAGGCTGAGAAAAGCTCCAGATTGCGGGCCTACCCGAATGACTCGACTGGCCCATGGGTTGTCTATTTTCAGCCCAAAAACAAACCCTTGAATGTTGTTCAGATATCTGATGATCTGACAAAGCGATTCTCTGCCGTGACCGAAATAACGAAGGTTACCCGAAAAAAAAATTACAGTGAAATTTTCAGTGGAAACAATGCTCTAACATTAATATTTATTGTCGACAATAAAAATGATTGTTATAATGTTGTACTCTTCCGAAAACGGCAAAACTGCTACCTAGCTGTACAATGAATTTACATAATAAAATGTTGTTACAATGATTTTTATCGTATTTTTAATTTATTTTATTGTTAACATGATTCGATCATGAACAATAATGAACAACTCTATTACAATAAAAAAATGTTGTTACATTAAATATTGGTGTGTTTTCATTGTGGGTTACTTCACGAACAATAAAAATAAATCTGATTGAAGCATGCAGACTATGAGAGGGTCAGCAACACTGTCAATGTAATCAAGATAGGCGCTGCTCGTATGGCTCTTGCTTTGACAGTTCGTTTGGCTCAAAACCAGCCAGTCCGCGTCCGCTCATCTCTTATCCTAGACCCTCTCTAAAGCTTAATGGAGACCTTTTCCGTGCAGTCAATAATCATACAATAATAATAAAAAATTCCACCACTTGAAGATGTCAGGAAGGAACTCTCAGGTGGAAGCATATTTCATGGGCGATTCTCTCCAGTCGAATGCATTAACTTTTCAACGACGCTCAACCACCAAGGAGACGTGACCTAGGGATATCGAGCGCAGGGGAGTTGGCCTGCATTTCTCACAAGTTCCGGATCGAATCTCGATCCATAACCAGTAAAAAAAGGACCACCCGTAACAGACATACCACCCCCTTCCCTTCCCGGGGCGATGTTTTATTTTTTCGATTTATTTTTAAAGTCGATAAAGTAGATCTGTCAAGCCAACACATACACTCTAAAGTACACTGTTATTTTTTTAATCAATAAATTCGCCAACCAACAGTAAAATAACAATAATATATAATGTTTTTGAAAAAAAATTGTATGGGGAAATCACGAAAATTTCATTGTTAAGATACTTAACAACCCCCCTTTTTTATTGTAAATTTTCCATTTACCATGAAATTTACTGTTTTGTACAATATAAATCAAGGTAAATTTATTGTAGACGTAACAATATAAATCATTGTTAAGACAATAATTTTCGTCTTATTGTTACATTGTTTTTTATTGTATTTTTGTTGTTATTTTTTTTCGGGTAGGCACAACAAACTTCGTGTGACCGTCGCTAACCTGAAACAGGCCAATGAAATTGCTGTTTCCCAATTTTTCACACAGGAATATAGGGTGTATATTCCAGCCTCTGATGTGGAGATCGAAGGCGTGGTCACTGAGGCGAGTCTGAACCCCGAGATACTGGAGAAGCAAGCGGTTGGCCGATTCAAGAACCCCTTGCTTCCTCCGGTAAAGATACTGGCCGTTCATAGAATGAAGTCAGTATCGCTCAGCGAGGGTAAAAAGAGTTTTACCCCCACAGACTCGTTTCGGGTGACCTTTTCTGGATCTGCCCTTCCTCAATACATCGAGCTGGGAAAACTTCGTCTTCCTGTGCGGTTGTTTGTACCTCGGGTCATGAACTGCCAGAATTGTAAGCGGTTGGGACATACGGCCTCCCACTGCGGCAACAAGGCACGCTGCTCCACATGCGGGGAGAAGCATGAGGATGGCGCCTGCGCAGCTACTGCACCAAAATGCGTGTACTGCAACGGAACTCCTCCTCATGCTCTCTCGTCGTGCCCGGCGTACAAACAGCTCGGGGACAAAATGAAACGCTCCCTTAAGGAACGTTCCAGGCGGTCTTTTGCAGAAATGCTTAAGACAGCCACGCCATCGACCAATGATAAAAATCCCTTTTCTCTTTTGTCAGATGACGAGACTGACTCTGACTTGGCTGAGGAGGGAACATCTTTCAGTTTTCCGGAAGGTTCTGCACGGAAACGAATGCGCATTCGTTCGCGGATTGTTGCAAATAAAGAACCCCAAATCAGCTTGCCCAAATCAAGGAGTGGTGGAAAAAAGGAGACTTCTACTCCTCCTGGATTCCGCAGAACTGATTATACCCAGGATTTTCCACCTCTGCCGGGGACATCCAAAACCCCCGATGCCCCAATTTTCAGAACACAAGCCCCTTCTTCATCTGGGTTGTTCTCATTTGATAACATTGTGGACAGTATCCTCAATTACCTCGATATTTCTGATCCTCTGAAAAGCATTGTTCTGGCAATGCTTCCGACTGTGAAAACCCTCTTGAAGCAGTTGACATTGAAGTGGCCCCTCTGGCAATCATCTCCTTCGATGGATAATTTTCCAAACGAGGTCGGGGATTTGATCACTGTTCTACAGTGGAATTGTCGAAGTCTTATTCCGAAATTAGATTCGTTCAAGTATTTAGTCCATAACAATAATTGCGATGCATTTGCCCTCTGTGAAACATGGCTCTCTTCAGAAATTGATCTCCCTTTTTATGATTTTAACATTATTCGATTGGATCGTGAGGATTCACGTGGAGGAGGGGTACTTTTGGGGATCAAAAAGTGCCATTCCTTCTATAGAGTGAATCTTCCCGAATTCCCCGGTATTGAAGTTGTCGCATGTCAGGCTACCATTAAAGGTAAGAGCCTTTGTATTGCTTCTGTATATATTGCTCCTAGAGTCTCTGTTAATCGCAAACAACTTTTCGACATATGTGCGGTACTTCCCGCTCCATGGTTGATCATGGGAGATTTTAACTCCCACGGTACAGGCTGGGGGGAGCTGTACGATGATAACCGTTCTACTTTGATTTATGATCTCTGCGACAACTTCAACATGACAATCCTTAACAATGGAGAAGTAACACGTTTGGCTGGTCCATCCTCGAATGGTAGCAGATTAGACCTCACCTTTTGCTCCAATTCACTATCGTTGGATTGCACTTGGCATGTAATCCAGGATCCGCACGGTAGTGATCATCTGCCAATCAAAATTTCGATTGCCAGTGGGTTCAACTCGTCAGAATCCGTTAACGTCGCGTATGATCTAACCCGTAACATCGATTGGACTAAGTTCCAATCCGCGATAGACGATACAGTATCGTCAGTGGAAGAGCTTCCGCCGTTGGAAGAATATAATTTCCTCTCTAATCTCATCGTCGACAGCGCACTTCAAGCTCAAACATGACCGGTGCGGCGATCGTCAATTCGTAAAAAAACACCATCGCTCTGGTGGGATCAGCAATGCACGGAGGTTTACCGTAAAAAGTCCGACGCGTTTAAACTTTTTCAGAAACGCGGAACACGCGAGCATTTCGACGCATACACATCTCTTGAACGCGAACTCAAGAGCCTCATCAAGGCCAAAAAATGGGGTTACTGGCGGCAGTTTGTAGACGGATTGTCGTGCGAAACGTCTATGAATACGCTTTGGAGTACGGCGCGAAGAATGCGTAACCGGTCTACTAACAACGAAAGCGAGGAATACTCGGATCGATGGATTCTTAAATTCGCGCGAAAAGTGTGTCCGGATTTCGTGCCGTCGCAGTTGATTCCTCGCGAAACCGCGTATTCGGTAGACGAAATCAGTCAGCCTTTTTCAATGGTCGAACTTTCACTCGTTCTCCTTTCGTGTGGCAATTCTGCCCCGGGATCTGATAGAATCAAGTTCAACTTGCTGAAAAACCTACCAGACGTTGTTAAGAGGTGCATGTTGAATTTGTACAATCAGTTCTTGAAGCTCAATATTGTTCCCGACGATTGGAGACGAATGAGGGTGATAGCCATTAAAAAGCCTGATAAACCCGCGTCGGATCACAATTCGTATCGGCCCATCGCGATGCTGTCGTGCATTTGGAAATTGATGGAGAAAATGATCCTTTTTCGCCTCGACTATGGGTTGAGACGAACCACCTTCTTTCAGATACTCAATTTGGTTTTCGTAGGGGTAAGGGAACGAACGACTGTCTCGCGTTGCTTTCCTCGGAAATTCAGTTGGCTTTTGCTAAGAAAGAGCAAATGGCTTCTGTGTTCTTGGATATCAAGGGGGATTTTGATTCAGTATCCGTTGAAGTTCTTTCAGAGAAACTCCACGTTTGTGGATTGTCTCCAATAATGTATATTTTTTGTACAATTTGCTGTCAGAAAAACATATGAGCTTTTCTCATGGAAACTCTACAGTTTTTCGATTTAGCTACATGGTCTCCCCCAAGGCTCATGTTTAAGCCCCCTTTTGTACAATTTCTACGTTAGAGAAATTGACAATTGTCTTAGTGACAACTGCACGTTGATACAACTTGCAGATGACGGCGTAGTGTTTATCACAGGGCCAAAAGAGGTTGACCTGCAAGGACCCTTACAGGATACCTTGGACAATTTGTCTACTTGGGCTATTTAGCTAGGTATCGAATTCTCCACGGAGAAAACTGAGTTGGTCGTTTTTTTCTAGGAAGCATAGCCCAGCACAACCGAAGCTTCAACTTTTGGGTAAACCGATCACTCATTCCATGTCTTTTAAATATCTCGGGGTCTGGTTCGATTCCAAATGCACATGGAGATCCCACATTGAGTATCTGAGACGAAAATGCCAACTAAGGATCAATTTCCTCCGATCAATTACCGGAACGTGGTGGGGAGCCCATCCTCAAGATCTTTTGACGTTGTACCGGACAACGATTTTATCGGTTTTAGAGTACGGTAGTTTTTGCTTCCAGTCGGCAGCTAAAACGCACATCATCAAGCTGGAACGGATCCAGTATCGTTGTCTTCGTATCGCGTTAGGATGCATGCACTCGACTCATACTATGAGTCTCGAAGTGCTGGCGGTCATGTTGCCACTATCCGTCCGTTTTTCAGAGTTATCTCTGAGGCTCCTCACCCGTTGTGAAGTAATGAACCCACTGGTGATCGAAATCTTTGAGAAGCTTCTGGAGCTAAATCCTCAAACATGTTTTATGACTTTGTACTACCTATATTTAACACAGGATGTCAGCCCTTCAAGAAATATTCCCAATCGTGTAGTCTTCTCCGATTTCGGCAATTCAGTGAATTTTGATTTATCAATGACGCAGGAAATCCGCGGAATTCCAGAGCATCATCGTTCTATGATTGCTCCGTCATTATACGCTGCAAAGTTTGGCCATGTTGATTCTGCAAGAACGTTTTTCACAGATGGATCTCTAATAGAGGAGTCCGCTGGTTTTGGTGTATTTAATGAATTTCATAGCGCCTCTCGAAAACTTGAAGCTCCTTGTTCTGTGTATGTGGCTGAACTGGCAGCAATTCACTACACTTTGGAAACTATTGCTTCACTTCTTCCAGACCACTACTTTATTTTTACGGATAGTCTCAGTTCTGTCGAGGCTATCCGTTCCATTAGGCCGGTAAAGCACTTCTCGTATTTTCTCTTGAAAATACGAGAACTGCTTAGTACTTTATCCGTGCGCTCTTTCATCATCACCTTCGCGTGGGTCCCTTCGCATTGCTCAATTTTGGGCAATGAGAAGGCGGATTCACTTGCGAAGGTGGGCGCTATGGAAGGCGACATTTATGATCGACAGATCGCCTATAGTGAATTTTTCTCTATTTATCGTCAGCAGTCGCTCGTTAGCTGGCAACATCAATGGAGTGAAGGGAGCTTGGGACGATGGCTACATTCAATTATCCCTAAGGTGTCGAAGTTTGCATGGTTCAAAGGGTTGGACTTGAGTCGAGACTTCATACGCGTGATGTCTCGTCTCATGTCCAATCACTATTGTCTAAACGCTCACTTGTTCCGTGTGGGGTTGGGAGACAGCAATCTCTGTGAATGTGGACAAGGTTACCAGGACGCTGATCACATCCTTTGGTCTTGTGCGGAGTATCGTGAAGTCAGATCACATTTTTATGATTCCCTTCGGGCTCGAGGTAGACAACCTAATGTTCCAGTTCTGGATATTTTGGCTAGACGCGATCTGGAGTTTATGAAACTCATATATGTTTACTTTAAGGATATTAACCTTAGATTGTAAGTTTGATTAACCTTGTGTTTAGCTTGTATTTTGTACGTGTGGGTTTTTTTTTTTCAATGTTTGTTTTCATGATGAATAGAAATAATTTCATGCTTTAGGATTAATTAAATAGTTGTATCGTAAACCACATTTCAACCCTCCTTCTTCCCTTTTCCCATCCAAAAAATTGTAAATCTCCACTAACCTCGAGACAACCGCGAGTACTCGGTCCAGTTCCTTTAACTTTAAATATAAGACAGTAATAATGTATAAAGCAAATGATAACTCGGCTCTGTAAAGTTTATTCGATTGAGCCTGTACAAATAAATGAATTATATAAAAAACAAAAAAAAAACTCTGGTCCAAGCAGTAGAAAGAGGCATCTTCTGGCCAGTGTGTCGTCGTCGATACTAAGGTATGGAGAACCAGCCTGGGTTGCAGCGCTGGAAACCAAGCAGAATCAAAGGAAACTGAGCTGTACATTCCGGCTCATGGCCATGCAAGTCGAGAGTGCGTACAGGACCATCTCATCGGAAGCAGTTTACGTTATCGCCGGAATGATCCCAGTCGGTATCACCGTGGCGGAGGACTGCGAGTATTACAGGTGGAGAGATGCCAAAAAAGTGCGGAAAGTGATGACAGTGGAGTTGTTGGCTAAATGGCAACAGGAGTGGAACACGGCGGAGAACGGTAGATGGACACATACACTAATACTGATTATTTTGAACTGGGTGAACAGGAAACACGGAGAAGTTAACTTCCACTTAATGTAGTTCCTGTCTGGCCACGGCAACGCGGCGTGGCAACGTGGACGAAACGCTGGAGCATGTGGTCTTCGACTGTGCAAAATTCGAGGCAGTGTGAAGAGAGATACCCGTCCTTAACGTGGAGAATGTCATTCATGAAATGTGTTGAGAGGATGGCACTTGGAATGCCGTCAACAGAGCAGTCACGCAGATTATGTCGTTGATGCAGCGTAAATTGAGAGAGGAGCAGCGACCTAGCGACGCTAGCTAGTGTTGAGAGTATGAGAAGCGGTTCCGGGGGATCCAGGCAGATGAAACAGGAAGGAATGGGTTTTAGTGGAGCTGCACTAATCAACTGGATACCACATCGTGCCAACATCACTACAGTTTTCCTAAAGGTTACTATAAAAAACACACGTATACACACAAATTGAGAAAAACAAAAAATAGAAGAAAGTTCGAATCGCACTATTAGGGGGATTAGTTTTTTTTTTTTTACATTTGTTGATGGCAGTTCATCTAAAACCATATGTCTCGCAAACTTTTTAGAACATATACACCTATGTGCGGTACCGACTTGGATTGAACCCAGGCCTTTTGGGATGAGAGGCAAGGGCGTAGCCACGTTTCGAGCTAGGGAGGTGCGAAACAAAATTTACTATGAAAAATTTGGCCGAATGCCATTTGACCGAACGCCATTTCCCCGAAATACTTTGTGTGGCTGAGTTTAGGGGGCGGGAAGTCGCCCCCCTCCCTGATCCCCTCTGGCTACGCTTATGGTGAGAGGCAATCATGCTTACCACTACTCCGCAATCGGCGCAATCTCAAACATTGTTTCCTGCGTTTAAATTGCGTGCAAAAACATACAAATAAAAAATTTACCAAATGTTAATGTTTTGCAATTTGCTGGGTTCATAGTTTTAAGCATTCCAAAATTTTGCATTTTTCATGAGCTCTTCTTTGAAAAAGATTTCAGAAATTAATGAATGAAATTTTTTAGATATCTGAGATTTTATCTTTTTTTTTTCGCAATAAGTACAACAAAAAAATCAGCATATTTTTCCGATTAAGACTTTATTTATTCTATAACTTTGGACCAGAAGACATTTCGGTCAGAAGTGACGTTTTCGTACTAAAATATATAAAAATGTCAAAAACGCTCCTTTGAAAAAATGCAAAAAATTATCTAATTTTAGTGAAAATGGGAACAGCCCATAACAAACAATCCTGCAAATAGCTGAAAGTATCCATAATAAAGCAAAAAACAAAATCTTTCTTACAAATCCGAAACGGTGGAGTTTTTCTGAGTCGTTATTTGGCGCGGTACTGCTCTGTGAATTTTCACAATCGTTCACATTTCGTGTGAAAATTTAAGTTCGAAAAACCTTCTGCATTTATGTGTACAATATTCACGATTTGAGAAACCTATCTAGACACCTCATTGATTTTAAAGGACAACAAAATTGCATATTTATATGGGCAACATAGGCATAACTCAAAATGTGCCTTAATTTTGTTTGTTTTTTTAAACATTGCAAAGGCATATCTACCTATAACTTTAAATTTTTCACGAATTTCAAAATGGCTTCACACTATTTACAGTCATTTGTCATCAAAATCTCAAAAATTAAAAAAAAAAATCATCTTGTGACAGTATTGCATGAAACCGACGAAATGAGCTTTTTTCACTTCTCATTCTATTGACCTGTTCATCTCATCTCTACTGAAGATTTTTTGCTCTGAATATACCATGTTAGCTTTGGAACCGACTATTTAATCAAGGCAAGCTTACTTATCAAAAGACATTGAATATGTGTACACGTACAGTAGGGTGCTTCATTAAAAAAAAACTTGCTAGATTTTCGATTGGTCACCCTCTAGTTTTATTCATAACAACAAAACATGAGTCTGTAAATATTGATACGGGCTTAAATGGTTTTCAATGTGTATGGGAATTACTATGGAAGACTTAAAAATTTCACTGTTATCGCTTTAATTTTGGTTCTAGTTGTCAAAATGATGAAAAAATAAATATTATGTGCCTGCTATGACATTGACCAACAAGCCTGTTGTTGTTACGGTTAGCTTGGCAGCAAATCAAGAAGGACAGATATGTAAAAAAGTGTCAAAATAGGGTAAATTGATAGTTGAATATTTTATCTAAACAACAACAGACTTGTTATTCGATGTCATGGCAACCCCCATATTTATTTTGTTCAGCGTTTGCAACACTAGAATCAAAGTTAGACCGATGTAAGTGAAACTAAATAATTTCCCATAGTAATCCGCCAATATCTTCAAACCATTTGTGTGACCTCTAATCCTTCTTCATTACCATTTTCTTTTTGAGGTTATGAATCAAACTGCAGGGTGGCCTATAAGAAATCGAACACTTTTTTTTTTAAATTGCAGCACCCTAATGTACATGCTCCAGGGTAAAAACGTTCCCAAATTTGTGCACTGCAGCTATCGCCGGAATTCGCAATTGCTTGCTCTAAAAGACGAGGAATCTTAATGAAAAGCCCATGCTCACGATGATCCACCACGTTGACGATGCTTATCTGAAATATTAATTATATTCCTTATTGGGTTCTTGGTACGAGCTTAATGCTTCTCTTTTATCATTGCTCGAAAGTCAACGCGCTTTGCCAGCAGGGCCAGCTTCCTGCGATGATGCCACCAAACCAACCATGGCAGACTGTTTTGGATAGCTCTTAAGCTAATTAGCGTGGCAAATGTATCTTTCGGGAAAACTCTCGCTCATAGTCACCAGAAAAAGAAACAAATGAGAGCAGCACCGGCCAGTGATCGCCTCCCAAGAAGTTTCCTCTACCCATATTACGGATAAAACGCTTCCGGGCGCCACCGGTCGATGGCCCTACGAACCGACGACGACGGGATCGCCTTATCTTGATGGTAATTTTTTCGTGTCTTCACTCATTTTTGGCCCCTGAGCTGAAGTGTCATCAGGTTGAATAATTACTTACTTAAAAAGCCCATTCCTATCGTATATTAGGCTGGTGTTGACGTGAGGGATTTGGTTGAGATTTCTCGGATGCGCTACACTGGGATCTGGCTAGTAAGATTGCATTACTTTTTTTTGTGTGGCTGACTATAGCTCATCAAATGCAGAAAATTTCTGAACCTGACTGCAGCACTTGACTGGATATCAAAATTTTATATTTCTTCTTAAAATCAGTCTTGCTTCTTCGTTGGTGGGAAAATTACTGGAGCGCGGTTAAAATTTAACAGTGAAAATATTTAAACTCGCATAAAATTAAGCGCTAACGCCTGCAGGGAGTATTCGATCGTAACCCCGTACTTCGATCGTTGAATTTTATATCATACTTCGCTCTGGAAGCCACTGCTTCAGTCCTGCTAGCCAAAATCAGAGAAGGTGCAAAACTGGCCATTGATAAAAGTCAAGGAACAATTTCTTGGTGGCTACCCCGTGCAAGATTAAAGCGTGTTTTTTATGAATCGAGAGCGATTTTTAATGAAATTAAATTACTTAATGGCGTTTTAAGCGTTTTACTTTTATCGTTCTTTTCCAAGAGGTTATCATTGACAATAGTATTTTGCAAGGTGAGTCCGGACATGTTTGGAGGGAGATTAGTATTGAGGCCGATGTCGTACTAGTGCCTCAGAATTGTGCTTTAGATGTTTTAGCTAATTAATAATGTACACACCACTCTTTGTTTACAATTAGCAAAATAAAATCAAGACTATGCGGAAGCGAAGATTTTCATTTCCGGTCCGGTAGCAAACATGCGTCTAAACAATTTATTTCAGTCGAATTGAGCCATGCTTACAGTTCAAAGAGTCGTCTAACAGGGAAAGGGAAACCACATGTGAGCTGCTGCTGTGGCAGATTTAAAAATAGACTTTTGATACTTTCAGCAGCATTGATATTTGAGAATTTAATTTCCTTCCTTTTGACTTTGCTACATTTGTTTTCCTCTACAAAATCGTATAAGCGCGTGTATGCTTCTACACCGTGACATCAGCCGGAAGGAGGCGAATCCTTTCCCGTTAAATGTGAGCATCATCATCGTATTCCGTTCACAGACCTAGGCCATTATTTGTAATAAATTCTCTTCCATCCAGCATCCGTCGAATTCGTGTTTGTTTGGGTTGCGGAGCGGAAAAACGGAACCCAGGCGAGACCCGAACCTTGCTTAACACTCCGCATACCGACCGATCTAATGTAGGTATTCGGCGTAGGGGTTGAGCGGTTTCCCCATTCTAAGACAACAGTATTGTTTTACGATTTCAGAAGGAGGCAAATTTCACAGCTTATAATTCCAAACATTTTCTCCGCCACTAAACTCGTGCCATACCAGAGGGTAGAAAACGATTCGGGAGTGTAAACGCTGTTTATGAAAGAGGCGAGAAATATGCCATCGCTATGCCAAGCCATGTTTGTTCTCTGTTTATTCCCAGGCAAAAACAACGGGTGATAATCGTAATCATGAAAGCTGAACCTAAAAGTGGGTTGAAATTAAACAGATCCACGTTTGGGAATTGTTTTATTGTAAGTGTTAATTACAAGTCAACGACGGAAGGTGACCTGACTTGAGAAATAGCTCTTTCGAGATGGGTTTGAAATTACGAATTCATTTAAGTGCATGTTGTAGGGAATATTAAGAATTAACATTCCTTGGATCTTTTCTTTGCCACTTCATTTTTCCCATAATAACCACAAAGTTATGCTGCATACATATTGCATACATCATATTACGGTAAGATTTTCAAGACATTCCGGGACTTTTCCCGGCTCTTCTACCCCAGCACAATTTCTTCTTCTACCATTTTGGTGATTCTAATCCACACTTTATATAGCTAATGAGTAAACTTGGCGAACAAATGTAAATTTTTATTTCTGCCACTGATAGTAGTTTTTTTAAAGTTCGCACAACAGCGCAACGTGACGCTGCAGGATATTTTGTTAGTTCTCTCAGCAGCATGTGGCTCTGAGAGAATAGAGCGTAGAATAAATAATTTTAGTACAGGAGAAGCATGCTAGGGTTTATTTAAGTAAAATGATTGAATAAAGCTGGGTTGTCTTGTTATACCTAAAATCGGGGTCGCGTAGATGAGCGCCGGCTACGCACTATTATCCACAGTATTTTGTCAACTTAATCTTGAAGAGACTCAGCATGAAAGTGCGGTCTCTTTTGGCCGATGTCTTTAACAGATGCTTGGAGTTGTACTACTTTCCAAGCATCTGGAAGGTTGCAAAAATTATGCCAACCCCCAAATCCGGTAAGGATCCAACATTGCCTTCAAACTAATGAACCTCTTTTCAGCGCTGAGCAAATTGTTCGAGAAACTCATTCTCAATTGTTTGCTCAAGTTGAGTGAGGAAAAAAAAATCTCCTTCCAGAACAGTTTGGGTTCAGAAAGAGGCACCAGCTAGTACGGGTGATGTAGCAGCTGCGATCCTATACGCAGCTCCGGTGTGAGAATCATGTTCACAGACTCACAGGATCAAAATCCAGTTCGCTCAGAATAGAGTGCTGAGGATGGTTCTTGGTTCGATACAAAATTTCCGATCTTAAGCTATAGGCGAACATTCCAAAATTTGATTTTAAAATTGACATAGAATTCCATTCTTCTTTCTTCTTCTTCGCATTTCAAGCTTATTGCGTATGGCATATTAGCTTATTGCGTGCTCTCAACTTAGTGTTCTAGATGCACAGTTATTAATTGAGAGCTTTCGATGTCCGTACCATTTTTGCTTTAGTATAATTGTGTGGCAAGGCGATCTGGAGTTTATGAAACTTATATATGTTTTCCTGAAGAATATTAACCTTAGATTGTAGGTTTGATTAACTTGTGTTCAGTTTGTATTTTGTGTGTTTGGATATTTTTTTTTTTTTTGGTAATCATTGTAAAATTATACAGCTGATAACAAGTTGAATAGAAATAAGTTCATGTTTTAGAAATAGTGAAATCTCCTCCTACCTCTCCCCATCCATAAAATTGTAAATGGCAACTACAATCATACTCTATGCCCAGGGAAGTCGAGAAAGTCTTTACCGACTGTTGCTAAGGGAGGTCTCATAAAATTCCATACTTCTTGAAAATTTTGTGGATGTCATTGTCAATGTGAGAGTTGAACTTAAGGTTATCATCAATAATCACGCCAAAGACAGGACTAGGTTTGTGCAGAAATGCAACACATCTGAACATGATTTGATAAGCAATTTGTATATAGTAGGTTTGGTGTATAAAGTAGTCGTAGGTTATTTGTAGTTGTAAATAGTAATTAAAAGTAGCCTTTTTTCAACTTCAATTTCAGGCCTTATAGGGTTAGGAACTAAAATAATAATGATTAAAAAATTCAAATCAACTAAAGTTGAAACGACACGTCTGTGTCAAGAAATAAACATCATTTAAAGTCTTAAAATCCTCACTTTTTTCATCTGATTTGTGTTTTTGAACATTTTTCATTACCCTCACCATCCCCCCTAAACTAGGGAAAATAGGGTGGGTTAAGGTCATTGGGAAAGCATTGGATTTCTAATTAATATGTTAACAAAAATTGCATCCCGGGATGTGTATGAAAGCACCCAAGTAACAATCTAAATGCTTGGAAGATTTATTCTTATTTTATCATTGTTTTATCATAGCATCCCTTCCAGCCTGTGGTTTTATTACGGTTTTGTGTGCTTGTCATAAAATCAGGCCGTCAAGTCGTCTTTAAAACTGTTTTATGACTACTAAATTAAAACTCAGACTTCATAGTTTTAACGGTAGCTGTAAGGTGGTTCTGCATCACTACTTATAACTGAAGAATAAAACCAAAACAAAACATACAATTATGTTTTATGGTACACTTTTTATAACCGATATAAAACTTGAAGCAGTCTTAGACCTTCATTAAAGCTTCATTACAACTATCATCTTTATCAGAGGCCTAAGATTCACAGATAAGAAATATACTGCTACAACAAAAAATACTCTGAAATTTTTTGTCATTATAAAAAACAAATCTATTCAGATATATGAAATGAAAACCCCTTCAGTGCTTCTGAACACGATGAAGATGAGACGATCGACAATATGAAACTCCTGGAGGAACTACAGTTATACGATCCCTACATAAGGCACAGCTCTTAAAAATATTGAACAAGCGGCTTTCCGATACACTTCCGAAAGATCCACGAACCCTTCTTAAAGCAACGCCGACAGTTTCACTAAATCCGTTTGGAGATGGCCAGTATTGACATCACGGCTTTAAACCTTGTTTTGAAAAAGCTTTTAGTGGATCCAATAAGCATTTCTTACATCTTGATTACAAGCGAAAATAGGAGGATCGCTTGGAATGTTGACTTTTTGACAGGTGGTCATGGTTTTTGTTTTGTTTTGATTCGCTGTACCGAATAAAACCAGCAAGCTAGTTATATAGCTTAAATATAACTTAACGCTCTCAATTTGGACTACGAAATGCTAAGATACAACCATTAGGTTTATGTTATGCTATAGAATTCCAATCTAGGAGAATATTTTATATTGAGGTATTTTTAAGGAGTAGCAAGTTATAACGAAAAAAAATGTCGCCGTATGAACAAATTTCACACAGTATGAATAATTACGCTTTAATTGATAGGCAATAAAACACTTTCATACATCTATGTATAATTAAATAATATATGTGACTGGTTATTGCTCAACAGTAGTAACAGTTTTGTACTAAATAGATAATCTTTGAATGACTCTTTAATGCATGGTACTAATGCAGACAAATTAAAAATATCTCTATATTGTAGTATTCATATGGCGCACTAAATTTATGCTCCTATTTGGTATAATAATCACCATAAATATTGCACGGCATGCTGTGAAGCATATACAGATTGGTTTAAAATTATAAAAAAGTCGTCTTATTTTCAATGTACAATAATATCAGCCATTATTACCAACTGACAAGGATCATGATTTCACATCAAACATCGAAAGAATAAAACCACAATAAAATATTTCTCAATATTAACTATCATCCAAAAACCCCAACTTAAAACCTTCAAAGTTGTCAAAATGTTTTGCGTATCATGTTTTATCAACTTCTTCAGGAGCGATTTATGCGGTTGTAATATAGTTTTATGGTAGTCATTAGAAGGCTGTTAAAACTTTCTGACCTGGAGGAGGTTTTATGTTTTCATTTTTAACAATCACGTCTAGAGTGTGATAAAACTGACATAAATCCTATGCTCCTAAAGTAGTTCGCATATAAAGTTTTAATGACTGCATTAAAACTGGGCCAATTGGCCATGACATGGCTGTATTGCGGTTCTCAGGAGATTGTTAAAGCAATGTGGTCGTCAGTGAAGGTTTTATAATTTGGTTATATCAACTGCTATAAAACTTAAATAAAACAAAAATTGTTGCTTGGGCATTTTTTAGTATCCAATGTATAACGTTTATTTTCGGTGTTCCATACATGCTCATGATCGTAACTGACTGTATTGCTACTGGAAAATTACCAAAGCGACGTTGATGAATAGGGGTAAATAGCCTTAATTCGGTTGATACCGCTAAAAAAAAAAAAATACCGTGAAGATCATTTTCATTTCATTATAGTTACGAATAGCAATGGACGTTCTTGGATCGAAACACAAAAGATCGATTATTTAAATTAAAATTAAATAAAAAGCAAACACAAATGAGATTCAATTTAGCTGGCATCAGTCCACAACATAAAAAAGTAATATGGTGTCAGACGCACTGATGTTTTTAAAACCGTTGTTTTAATAAAATGCAATTTAATATGCGAATTGCCACTATGGTTACTATAAAATAATTATTTATCAGTTACTGGAAGTTGATTTTACAGATTTGGATCAAAATTTTGAATGGGAATATGAACATAATTTTAAATTTTTAAATTGAGTCTTCAATTAAGGACACTGAATGTTGCGTTTGCGTTTTGGGTTGCTTTTGTAACGAAGTAATTCGTAGATTGCATACTTGCAACTGTCTTTTATTTTCTTTGATTTGTTTCGGTAAATTTCTGCGAGATATAGTGCACATAAATTTAGTAAAAACGCATTATGCGACAAATCAAATCACATGATAATTTGAAAACAATATTAATGTTCATCACCTTTTTTTTCCTTGATTTGTTTTCCATCGATCTTGTTTTCCGTGCTGAGCACCAATTCTACCAACGCCAGGGAGGCAGAGCTCCCACACCTGGACCCTACCTATCGACTCATCAAATTCATGAACCGGGGACCAACGGCTTTACTTCCCTTCCCGAAGGAAGGCGTGATCAGACATGTTATGCCTCAGGACATCCCGGCGGCGCCGACTGGGATTGAACCCAGGTCTGCTGGGGTGAGAGGTAATCACGCTTACCACTACACCACCGGCGCCGCTAATGTTGATCACCTGAACATGTTCCGAATACCTGCTGAGAAGTGGTTAGTTTCAGATTTTAGCCAAAATTATAATTATTCTTTTCAGTAAATGCAGACTTGAGTGTTTTTTTTAAACGCCTGATTCTCTGCTTGTCAGTCACTTGTATTACAAAAATTTCACAAATTTATGGAACGGATGGAAATCACTTAGCACGAAAACCACTTCTTCTAAATTAACATCTCGAAAACCGTAATTAGGAATCAAATAATCGCAATCGGCCTAAGTGATGAATTTTACGCAACCGACACAGAGACTAAAGACACGTCTACTACCGATCGAAGCTTATGCTGAACTCTGGAAATTTTTCGTGACTACCGAATCGAGCACCACAGATATTTCTGATGTTTTGAGGTTATATCAAATGTACAATTGTTATGGTGGTCGTAATTTTCAGTTCTAGGTAAATAATCTGAAATGTTATATTTGCCCTTAAAACTTATCCATGGCACTTCAATGTTGAACAAATTTTACTGGTGCCGTTTGTTCTCCCCATCCCTTATATATAATTAATTTAAAAGGTACGAATAGCTCATTTGATCCATATTAAGATTGCCATGTTGTCAGCTTTATCATCTCACGTTGCTATTAACAGCAACCTTCCTGCTACTCAGTACCAGAAACTTATGCACAGCCAATGCCATTAAACAAGTTTCCACCCACATAGTGACAGGAAGCTTCTTTATTTTGATCATTCTGATGATGAAACTTTTCTTTCACTTCTCGCTCACTTGCTATTCAGTGCTCATAGGAAGCGTCTAACAAGCTAAAGGTTGTCATTTTAACCATCATGCTCAGGAATGTGACGTTCCTGCGATAGTCTGCGAGGGTCTTTACGGAAGTGCTCTGACACAGAGCTTTTGACATGGATTACAAAGGTAGAGACGCAAACTTCAATAAATGTACACCTACATACCTACATTCGCATACCAAGGTCAGGAGGGCACAGTAACGAGCCGCACCGCGAGGCGAGATAACGGCAATAACATAAGCGCAGCAGCAGTGTGGCAACGTCGTCGTCGGTCGTTATGAAATTTATCCTAATTAAATTCTTGTTAGAGTAGGTACCTGTAGGAAGAGCAGGGGGAAAAAATCAACTCTAATATAATCTTGGCTTACATCAGGAGCACTCATTTTGCGTGTGAACAAAGCGACGACGACACGCACGGAGTACACTGCCGGATGTGAACAGTGCTACCAATTGAGCGGTGTACGTTCATTGGAATAATCCTCGTTTTTTTGTTAAGAATTGAAGTGATAGTGATTTTATTTTTATTAAAATAAATCATGTGATATCCATGCTTCAATATTTGTATTTATTAAATAACAATAAGACCATAATTAAATCAGATTAACCTTGCAATCAGCACTGGCTCCAATACCTTTTCTTAACAATATTAGTGATGATGAAAACTTCCAAGCCTGTAGGCACATGGAAGAATTAATGCTTACAAGCCGCTAGCAAAAGTGATGTTTTCATTCAATGTTCAATACACGGTCTGGTCTAGAAACTTATTCGGGTAGGACATTTTTTTGACATCTGTCGGTATAGAATAGCACTGTATTTTCAAACAAAATTCAAATTCTTGTATTAGTTGACATAGAAGGCTTTCAAATAATAACTGAGTAAAGAAAAGAAAAGAAAACTAAGTTGAAAGCGGGCATAAGCTCCTATGAGACCGTTAAAGTCAAGTTCAACATGAAGAGCTTAGTTCAATAATTGCAAGAAGGACAATTGTGCTGGCAACCAGGTGGTTATTTTCGCAAGTCGGAGCCCTTGAACAAATGTGCGCCGCGAGTTGTTGTAAAGATGAAGAAACAAGAATAAACTTTTTCAGTTCACCCGGCTTCTTTGGCTCATAAATGTTGGAATATGTCATACCATGAGGTTTGGCATCCATACACGTACACACCACACCCCCACGTACCCCATATGACTATGAAAATGCTGCACAGAAACAGCGATAAGCTTTACGGCTGTTGATTCCTTGAGGGATATTACGATATTAGTGTAATGAGGACGATGTATATCTTTTCAGAAAACAACGCAAAAACCGCCATTAGCAACCGAAAACCATCTTAAATAAATCCAAAAATTTTAACATATGAACGTACTTGTGGTCGTGCATCCGGTGAATTAGGTTTATATGCTGGAAATTGCCAGCAGAGGATCCAGTAATTAAATAGAAGCAAAAAAGCTATAGGCATTAATGTCATTTAGATTCAACAATAAGCCTTCCTAGACAGACTATATCAAAACAATCGAGAGCTCAAATGATGGAAGGTGTTTCATATTCATAGAACTCCAATCAAACAGAATAACATATGCATAAATTTTGATGAGGTGCAGCGCTGCTTTTCGTCTGTCCAGTTCCCATAGAGAGTATTCTGCCAGCCAGCAACGACGGTGGTGGCCATCTGAGGTTGGGAATAGCTGAAAATGGAAAACTAATTGATATGATTCATCATCACTGTCAAATATTTACATATAGGTTGGCTCATATTGACCGTGAACTTACAAACCAATTTAATTTATTAATAGCCTATACCATCATCTGCGATACAATTTATGATAATCCAAAAATATGGATTTTTTTTTAAACGAAATACTGCTTTCGTTCAATAAAGAAAGCATGGAATTTAGTGTCTTTCATGGATGGTGTACCAGAAGGCCTGTTAAAATATTACGTTATGCCAATATCAGCAAAATATAAAAAAAAAAAAACAATAACAAGTACCTTCTACCTTTGAAGCGCATAATGAAGATCAAATCTACCATGTTGGTACAACAATTGTAACAACTCATCAACAGGAGAAAGACTTTTCCAGTTTATTTATGAAAACAAATATATTGTTGATTTTTTTTCGAAATAATATGGGAAATGGCTCTATTGTGGGCCTATGGATCTAAGATTTGGCCCATCGCTAAAAATCTGCTGTTCGTGGTAATGGTAGAAGAGTTCTTCGCACTGAGCCGTACAGCGTCAACTAGCTCTTATTGCCTCTTTCAAACTGATGTGGACCAAGGCAGATAATTTATTTCCATTTCGTCAAGCCAGTGTAGACTACATACAATGATTATTACAATGTTTACTTACATACTATGCATTAATTCTATTCTGTTTTAGCTTAGTTTTTATTTGCTGCTTGGACATAGTGATGTCAATAGTTCCGCAATGCAAATTATATAGGCGCATCATTCGATTGATTGGGTTATTTTTTGCATAGTTTGTTCTGTACGATGTTTCTGAAAATAAATTCCGTGTTCTAAGATATCGACAAGGTGTGTAAAAATTTAATTGTGCGAGAATTTCTGCCGAATCTATGCGCATTGAAATAATGTCGTTGATAAAGAAAAGCATTGCAAATTGGCGGCGCTCCTTAAGTGTTTGTATATTGATGAGCATGCAGCGCGCTTCATAAGATGGTAATGGAAATGCAGTCCAATTCAATTTACGTAAAGCATATAAAAGGAATTGTTTTTGGACAGATTCTATGCGTTCTTCGTGTATGGAAATGTATGGATTCCATACTAGGTGGCAGTATTCCAGAATTGGCCTTACATATGTGGTATATAAAAGCTTAATAGTGTATGGGTCTTCGAAATTATGACTGAACCTTTTGATGAAGCCTAGCATTCTGTTTGCTTTACTAATGATAGTATTATAATGTTCTATAAAAGTTAGTTTGGAGTCTAGGATTACACCTAGATCTCTTACAATAATCACAGGTGGGCTGGAACTCACGGTCTGCTGGTGTTGGCGAGTTATTTGCCGTTAATTTTCATAAAATGTTCCCCATTTTGCCGTTAACAGTGCCGAGTTTACGGGTGGATTTGGACAGATTTGCTTTTACCCGCAAGGGAGCGTGCACTTTAAAAAAAAATAACTAACGTTGATTTTCGAAGGTGGGTGTCTAAGAAATCTCTTACTATTTTGGTTTTGGAATTTTGCATTCAGTTTTTAAGAGAACCAGCATTTTTAAATTATGCGCGAGCATTCGCTAAATTCTGATTTTAACCAGCTACCTGGTCAAGAATTGTATACTGCAACTGGAAGGGTGACTTAAGCAAAAAAAAGTCTGTCACACTGTTGAGCTTAAGAGCAATAATTTTGGTGACAGCTGGAATCATCATCCAGAATATTAAGGTGAGCGAGTGTTTGGACAAATGTGTATTACCTTTTATTAGAAACCACTGATTCCCTAAGCTGTACTAGCCTGATATCGTACCTTGTGATTGCGGTAAAGTTACGTGAAAATTGTATGAAACCAAAAACTTTGTAGTTGTGGATATGGATATGGATATGGAACTACTACTCACTGTTTTTTCCCCTGATTTGTTTTCCGTCGATCTTGTTTTTCATTCTTATTACCAATGCTACAGACGCCAGGGAGGCAGCTTTCACACCTGGGCCCTACCTATCGACCCATCAACTCATGGACCGGGACCAACGGCTTCACTTCCCCCGGCATCAGAGATTTATGCATCAGGAAATCCCGGCGGTGCAGACTGGGATTGAACACAGGCCTTTGGGATACCACCGATGCCGCTTGCACCACTCACTGTAGCAAGACAACTATCGGTACACTATAGACTATCTTCGCTGTTCAAATTGATCAAGTTTAATAGCCTCTATACACTTAGAAATTATTATTTTTACACGAGACGTAATTCAGCTTTGACGTAAATCATGGAACGTAAACAAACATGGCATGTAAAATTATGCAACTCGACGAAAAGTGCGTTTGATTGAATTGATTTTCTCGTCCTTTTAAACTGATTCTTATGTCAAAAGGGTCGCTTGCATGTGTTGGTCTCAGGGCACTGAAATTTACATGTCTTTTTCGTAGTGTGTAAACTGCCTTTGATTGAATTAAGGGCCAAAAACGGTTTACATGAATCCGTGGGCATCATCTCTCACGACCTTCCACGGGATAAATGAGCATCTCCTTCCAATAACAGGATCATACAATCGGTCCGAAAAATAGGTCACCCAACAGAAGGATGCCCCAGTGAGTGTGGAGAAGAGCCCACCCTCTGTTCACGAAATGTTAAAGACAAGTAATTGGCATTTCCACTCTTCCCATCCATCTCGTTTCAATCGAGTGCCCTGGTGGACCTCCCGTACCCAGCATATAATATTTTTTATAATAATGGAATGAAAGTTAAGAGAAAAATAAAGGAAAGATTTCACCCGATGTTGCAAAGGAAACCATGACATCACGATGATTTCGAAGAGCTCCCATAGATACGCTGCCGCTACTTATTCAAACGGTGTTAAAAACAGCACTTTCGTAGTTGAAGACGCTAATTTCAAATAACAGACTGTAGTGGTAATTTTTATACGATAGATGGAGAAGATGAAAGCATAGAGTTGATAGTTCCGTTAGAGTACGGCAGTGTGAAGATTGCATATAGATATTAGAATAGCGAGCTAGGACAACTTTTAAGGAAGGTACAAATCGGTTTTTTTTATCTCTCTTTACCAAACTCCCACTTTCGCCTTTCCTTCCTCACACAGCAGCGTAAATTTCCATTAACCACGAAACACACTCTAGCTGTTCCAACTAGAGGGACCTCAGCACAGAGAAAAAGGACTGCGTCACTTTCCATCACCAATCCCTCACGACACAACGGCTTCAGTTCACCAGTACACAGTCTGTAAGACGCAGCGCCAGCTCCTCACCGGCCGAATCAACTCGCGACCAGTCATTATTTCTTTAAACTTTATTTTGTGAGGCTACTTTTTGCTCGTTCCACCCTTTATGCGAATAAGTATGGGAAAAATGATCTTTATATTCATAAAATCCTAGCACTTCGCCATAATAACTTACGGAAAAGCTTGCTCTCTGCTAATATGTGAAAGCGGAGATAATAATAATAATAATAATAATATGTGAAATTTGATCAATTACAACTTCGCCATTTTCGAAACAAAGAAAATGAACTCTCCGCAGAATCGCTTCAATTCGAGCAATATCAAAAAGTCATCGTGTTTCTTGTTATCGAGTCACGATGAACATTCCTCTTTTCAAACTATCACTTGTTTCGTTCGTCAAGTGCTTCAGTTCATTTAATTTGAAGCAAAGACTTGTTTCAATTGACGCAATGAATAACTCGAAAACTGCTTCCTTTGTTTTTTTTCCACTTTCACTTCAGTTCGTTGCTCATTCGACTTTTCACGACCTGACGACGCAGGCATCAAAATATAGTATCCGGATAGTATCCACACAATATCGGCTGCCGATAGGGATGGCATCCGGATTATATGTAGTAATAATATATTATTTAATATTAAACGAAAATTAAATTAACGAGGCCATTCTGGAGTCCAAGATGGCAGCCATCGGGTTTCAGAAAAAAAAGAGTCAAATACCCTACAATAGGGTATTTTCGGAACGAGGTTTCCGCGTAGATGCTAAAAATCGGTATCCGACGCCATTTTGGAATTCAAGATAGTGGCCATTGGTTTTATAAAGTATCAAATACCCTAAGATATGGGTATTTTCCGAACCAATATGGCAGCCATCAGGATTCAGAAAGTGTCAACTATCCTACAATATAGGTATTTTCGGAACGGGGACGACGCGTAGATGCCGACAATCGATATTTGACGCCATTTTGTAGTCCAAGATGGTGGCCATCAAGTTTCATAAAACGTGTCAAATACCCTAAGATATGGGTATTTTCCGAACGGAGACAACGCGTGGCTGCCGAAAATCGATATCCGATGCTATGTTGAACTCCAGCAATAGTGTCAAATACAATATGGTTATTTTTGGAACAGGGAAAACACGTAGATGCCGAAAATCGATATCACATACCACTTTGGAATCCAAGATGGCGGCCATCAGGGTTCAGAGAGTGTCAAATACCCTACAATATGGGTATTTTTGGAATGGGGACAACGTGTGAATGTTTCACAAAAAGTGTCAAATACCCTAAGATCAGGATATTTTCGGAACGAGGACGACGCGTTAATGCTGAAAATCGATATTCGATGCCATTTGTAGGCTACTTGACACTTCTTCTGAAATCGGAAGCCACCATCTTGAATTTCAAGATGGCGTCGGACATCGATTTCTGGCTTCTAGATGTCACCCTGATGCTTAAAAAACCGTTTGTATGGGTATTTGATGGAATTAAAAACTTTTTCTCAAACCGGATAATGGATTTCAAAATGGCGTCGGATATTGATTTCCAATCTCCAGACGTCACCCCGATTCCAAAAATACCCATATTGATGGGACGGCATCAGCATTTCCCATTTTTTCTGAATAGTAAGTCGCCATATTGGATTTAAAAATGGCGTCAGATATCGATTTCTGGCCTCTAGACGCCATCCCAATTCTAAAAATACTAATATTGATGGATATTTGACAGTATTTCCAACTTAATCTAAAATCGGAAGCCGCCATCATGGAATTCGATCTGTAGACTTCATACCGATTACAAAAAAAAAACTAATATTGATGAGTATTTGACTTTTTCTTAAATTGGAAGCCACCATCTTGGATTTCGAAATGGCGTAGCATTTCAATTTTCGATCTCTAGACGTCACCCCGATTAAAAATATACCCATATTAATGGGTAAACAAACCACCCGACAATGATAAATTTGACATCCACGTGCACAGATCTGAACCGAAATGAACAGAGTGAACAAGCAACAAAAGTCATAAAAACTTCACGAATTTGAATCGAACAGCTTTGCTTCAATGCATGTAAAAGTAAGTCCATTTGACAATGAAAGAAGCAATGAACACGAGTCAAGCCAAAACAAACAGTATGAAAACTGATCGAAAGTGGTTCTGTTGATGTTGACGGGGATCGGCTTGAAGAGAAGACAGAATGACTTTCAATTGAAAGTGATGGTTGACAGCTTCATCGTCGCTTGACGATTTTCAATTGAAAGTGACTTTGTGGGGCCCTGCTTCATGGTAATTAGTGTTTAATTGATTTCGAAAACAATCACTTTTTGATATGATTATTCCACTGATTTCAAGACATCACTGCATCTTGCACTTATGACCTTATGGCCGTAATTATCACGGCAAGTACACCAATGTTGTCTGCTGAGCAGTTGATAGAACATGTCAGAAGAACATCGGCTTCCTAATTAATTAATAAGTAATTATACTGACGTTCAAATCAAATGCAGCCTTCAGCAAAGATGTAGCTGAAAAAAATTCACAATAGTACAGATAGCAAACTTTTCCGCAAACCATTAAAGTGAAGGGCTAGAACGATGAGAACAAAAAGTTCACTTTTCTCATAGTAATTCTCGTACGCAATTCAAAGGGCCAGTGCAGTATAACTTCGCAGCCAAATGAGCTCAAATTTTGGGAGATTTACCAGGACCTGTTTTGAAATCAATTAAGCTTGGTGGTGCAAAATATATATTTTGAACCATTCTAATACACAAGCATAAACCACCAAGCTTAATCGATCTCAACTCAGTTCTTGATAATTCTCCCTAGATTTGAGCTCATTTGGATGTGAACTCTTACTGTACTGGCCTTTGAAGTTTATATGGGATTAACTATGGGAAAAGTGAACTTTTTGTTCTCATCATACTGCCTATAACCGCATATCAGTCCCATATGAAAAAATTGGCATTGAGAAAATGGCGGTCGAAGTTACGAAGTTGCATGTTTTTTTTTTATTTCAGTGAAAAATATGATAATTCGAAAAGCAAAACTTTAAGTTGAACTGTGATTGTATTTCAGGATGGGACTGATAAGCGACTATTTTGCTCGATACGACAACCTGACTTGATGTTGTTTTCACATTTTTCATGATCAAAGTCCATAGTTTTATCACATAATATGAAAGTAGATGCCAATTGATAGTGATAGCGTTGTTATCACAAAATTGACGAAAATCCATATGGGGCTGATAAGCGATTATAGGCAGTGTAATGATATACAGAAAACATGCATTGCATTGCATGAAACACTAACACTTAATCACTTTGCACAGTTTGAAAAAGTAGTGTAAATGTCTGTTCAATATGATGCACATAAATAGAGCGTCATTTATCCTATAAGCACAGACAAACAGACATAATACTCACAAGTTGTTCATCAAACAAGCATTTAGTGGACAATGTAAAAGTATCGTAGGTGGTACACACAAAAAAAAAACGAAAATTGTAGCTGTAAAAATATTAACCTTTCAATATAAAAGTACCCAAAAATGCGTTACTTGAACTATGAAAACAACAAGGCTATTTTCAATCCAAAAGTAGATGTTTTGATTTTAGCTTGAAGTTTTAAAAGTGCAAATTTTCAAATCAAATTTTTTTTACTGTCAAAACTACTTCTCCGGGGGTAGGATTCCACTCGTTTTTGGTTCGTTTTTTAATAACGTGAGTTAATAAAAATAAAAACGTTAAAAACGGGAATTAAAGAGCATGCTTTAATAATTTTAATTCGACCTGTTTTCAAATTAAGTCCCTTTTGCATTCACCGGATCATCCGTGAGCTAGACCGGCTGAAAATATATACGAAATCTACGGCGATACCACAGGATGAACATGATCAATATTTCTACGATAATGCCTTGTTCAGACTACAGAGTTAAGTACGATAACAGAATCGCTTTTCTTTTCCAAAATTTCAGCATCAGTCAAAAGTAAGATCAGCAGGGTGAGTGTATTGCATAGACGGATGCTTACGAGGATGACGAAAAATTCCACAATTAATTATTTTTATTTTTTGGTATCAGTATTATATTAAAACAATTTATATACGTAAAAAATCAAAACAACGTTCTTTATGTTTAAAGAGATATAAAATTAATTTTCCTGAACCACGCTCTCATTTTAAAATGAGATAAAATTTATTTTGAACTAACCTACTACCTTAATTTGACTGTTTCATCAAAAAGTTGAAACTTTTAATTTGACATTTCCAAAATTGAACCATAAAAGTTGTGACTTTAGAAATCAAAGGATTCAGAACTTATATTTAACTGTTCATGTCTTTTGCAATTGAAAATTTTTGACTTTCTACCAAAAAGAACCAATGCACACTTTTAGTTCTACGCGCGCATAGTCAATTACCTTGCGTTTGACGTTTACACACTACCGCTATCTGTTCAGCGTACTGCCCACCACAGTAATGCGGTAATATTTTACTGTGAGAAATATTCAATTCGGTATTTCTGCTTTTCTGTGCTATAATTTTACACTAAAGATCGAGTAAAGTTATGAATCATTTCATGGAATATTTCAAATATTGTATGAAAACTGGGAATTTGTGTATGCAATATTTGTATGTATGCAATAGTTGCTGCCCAAGTAACAATATTGATTTTATGAGGGTTCTGTAGACCATGATTTAGACTTGTATAATGCTATAATGCTACCGCGATAAAACCTGCAATGTTACTTGGGTAGTTTGTTTGAATAGAAATTCAAGTGTACTCGCATGGATGTTTACATCACCGGTAATATTCAGATTTTTTTTATCTGTGTGGTGTTGAATTGAGCACTCTATAAACGGTTTACTGTGACGAAGCGAACAATGAAACTAGACCGCCATGGCCAAACACTCAACTGAGAATGTTTCATCTGCTGACAAGCTTAAATGAGTTTCGAAACATTAATGTTAATATAACAAAGCACTGAGCAACATTTTACTATTTGATGAGTTGATTGATCCAATAATATGGAGTATGGCCCTTTCTCCCCCTACATTTTCACATATTTTCTCTCCCAAATACAGACATTCGTTCGAATTTGACACAATTGATGAGGAGCTCAATGCAAACAAAAAAAGCAGTGGGGAGCAGTAGGATGTTATGATAACCCACCCTATTGCGTATCGAACATCGAACATCAAACCCATTCTGAGGAAAAGTATCAGATAATTTACAAATTAGAATATCCCAGTGACCTCAGCTGGAATTGAACCCGCTGGACAGTCAAATTCATAACTTACCAAGTAACAATCTAAATGCTTGGAAGGTTTATTTTTAATTTATCATTATTTTATCATAGCATTTCTTGCATGCTGTGGTTGTATTACGGTTTTGTATGGTTTTCATAACATCAGGCCGTCAAGTCGTCTATAAAACTGTTTTATTACTACTAAATTAAAACTCGAGGTTCATAGTTTCAACGGTAGCTGTCAGGTGGTTCTGTATCACTACTTATAACTGAAGAATAAAACCAGAACAAAACATGCAATTATGTTTTATGGCATACTTTTCATGACCGATATAAAACTGGAAGCACTCTTACACCTTCATTAAAGCCTCATTACAACTTTCATTTTTATCAGATGCTCAAGATTCACAGATATGAAAATTACTACAACAATAACAAAAATACTCTGAAAATTGTTACCAATATTTAAAAAACGTCGAAAATGAGTGAGTGGAAATTGAATAAATTGTGTGCCTTCAGTGCTTTTGAACACGATGCAGATAAGACGATCGCCAATATTAAACTCCTGGAGCATCTACAGTTTTGGGCTCCCTCATTTAACATAAGGCACAGTGCGGTGAAGGAGCTCTTAAAAATATTGAACAAGCGGCATTCCGATACACTTCCGAAAGATCCACGAACCCTTCTTAAAACAACGCAGACAGTTTCACTAAATCCGGTTGGAGATGGTCAGTATTTGCATCACGGCTTTACACCTTGTATTGTAAAAGCTTTAAATGGACACAATGAGCATTCCTTACATCTTGATTACTAGAGAAAATAGGAGGATCGCTTGGAATGTTTACTTTTTGACAGGTTGCCAAGGTTTTTGTTTTGATTTGATTCGCTGTACCTAATAAAACCAGTAAGCTAGCTATAGAGCTAACAAATAAGTTAACGCTCTCAAGTTGGACTAGGAAATGCTAATATACAACCATTAGGTTTATGTCATGCTTTAGAATTCCAATCTAGGAGAATATGTTATATTGAGGAATTTTGACGTAGGACTACGTCTGTGATTTCTATATGGGGGAACACTTTGTGAAAACCGAACATAGAACATCTAACAAAATTATGAAAGATTTTGAATCAATCATTTTCAATGATTTCAATTTCAATGATTTTATCACCAATCGATCAGAAATATTTCTACGCATCTGTTAAATTATTATCATTTTTCAAAATGTAACTATTGAAAATTTCACGAATGTGCAATTGTCGCTATGATAATTAAAATTATCACCGATTTCCAGATTCCAAAGTTGAATTCCAACGGTCTCACCAACCGGTGTTTATTCAATCACCGCGTGGTGAGTGGTGGTGTTCTCTAGTACACAATGAAAGGCTCCCCGCAAGCAGCTAGCGATCAAGGCTGCCCTCAATCGCTGATCGGATTCAGTTCCAATCACCGTGTGTCGTCGGCATCAGCAGCAGTGCTTTTGACGCATGGCGTTGAATATTGTTCTCCAGTTCACAACGAAAGGCTGCTGCAATCCATAGAATGAGGAAGAAGCCGCACCGCTATTGATCGGAATCAGTAGCTCTTCGTGCGTCGCTGTGGGTTATCTATGTCAAGCGCGTCATATTAAAGAGTATAAACAGGGAGAACCCCGCTCAAATTCCTATTCCTACACAAAACAAAAGCTCCTGCTGCAGTTATTAAATTAGATTTATTATATAAGACCACGTAGTCCTACGTCACCATTGCGTACAACCCCATAGGGCAGTCCCTTGTAGTTTTTTAGGAGCAGCAAGTTATAACGAAAAAAATGTCGCCGTATGAGAAAACTTCACAGAGCATGAATAGTTGCGTTTTAATTGATACGCGGTAAAACACTTACATACATATATTTATAATTAAATAATATATGACTGGTCATTGTTCAACAGTAATAACAGTTTTGTATTAAATAGATAATCTTTTAATGATTCTTTTATGTATGGTGCTAATGTAGACAAATTGAAAATATCCCTATATTTTGATATTCATATGGTGCACTAAATTTATGCTCCTATTTGGTATAATAATCACCATAAATATTGCACGGCATGCTCTGAAGCATATACAGATTGAGGCCAAATTAAAATAAAGTCGTCTTATTTTCAATATACAACAATATCAGCTATTATCACAAGCAGACATTGATCATGATATCACATCAAGCATCGAAAGAATAAAACCACAATAAAATATTTCTCAATATTAACTACTTATTAACTTATTAATCATCCAAATAAACCCAATTTAAAACCTTCAAGGTTGTCAAAATGTTTTACATATCATGTTGTAATATAGTGTTATGGTAGTAATCAAAAGATTGTAAAACTTTCAGACCAGGAGGAGGTTTTATGCTTTCATTTTTAACAACCACGTATAGAGTGTCATAGAACTGACATAAAGCCTATGCTCCTGAGGTAGTTCACATATCAAGTTTAAATGATTGCATTAAAACTGGGCCAATTGGCCATGACATGGCTGTATAGCGGTTTACAGGAGGTTGTTAAAGCAATGTGGTCGTCAGTGAAGGTTTTATAATTTGGTTATATCAACTGCTTTAAAACTATACTAAAACAAAATTTGTTGCTTGGGTTAATCTCCATCCCAGTAATTTCAAACCATCAAAGTACTGCAGGGGAAATTAAGATTCAATCAATTCTAAAATGCTTAAAAGATCAAAACAAGCATTTCAACACAACCATGTTTCTTCCAAGGAAAGTTCCCCCGGTGGGTTTAAAGATTGCTAGTTACTGGATTCCTCCTGGCAATCAAAATCAGATTAGCTGGAATTGTTTATGTGGCCATAAATAATTGTACAGCCATTTCTCTCCCAAGCGGGCACTAGAAACGAAATGTGTGATAATGTATCACTGTATGGAACTATCAAACCCGATAGCTGAGCCTTTTTATAAGTTCTGAGTTGTGCACACCGTAGGTACTGGAGAGTGTTTCCAAACCAGATAACCGAAAGCCAGATTTCACTGAAATCAAAAATCTGATCCCAGAGCAACAGAAACGAAATAATTTGAGCCCAAGTAAAAGTGAGTTGTTTGGCCTGTTGAAACTAGCATCAGCCTGGCAACATGACGTACCAATGCTTTAAAAAATTAAATAAATGGCCTGTGTACTTTGGAAGCTGAATACAGTAATGACCCGATTTTCAGACTTTTATCCCACAATAATTTCACAACAACGCAATTGAAAATATGTCTCATTCATCTTTAAGATGGGTATTCTTTGTTTGGAGCAATAAAACCACTGAAAAGCGCATTGGTTTCGTAGAACGTTATAAATGGGCTGTTCATAAACTACGTAGACATTTTTTTTGGGATTCTTGAACACCTCCCCCCCTCCCCCTGAGTAGACAAGTGTACATACAATTTTTTTTTAATTTGTATGGGCCGTGGATAATTATCAACTCCCCCCCCCCTAAACTGTCTACGTAGTTTATGAACAGCCCCAAAGGATTTTCAAAAAGTGGACTGACAAAATCTAATCATTACTGTATTTGGATTCAGTCTAGGAAAGGAATCGATTAACCGATCTCCAGCTGAAGCACTCCGACTGGGAGGAGTGTGAGTATTTGTGTAGGTACTCGGAATTGTAGAGCAATTAAAACGAATCGATGGGTCACTCAGCTGGACATAAGCATCGAGCAGTCCGTGCGCCACTAGCTCTGCACCATGACACGCGAGTGGAAGATTGAATCCTATCTTTCATCGTGTCGATTTGATTTGATGAATTTGAAATCAGTTGGGTAAATATTTTCTCTCTTTCCCCCTTTTTCGATGCTATGCCAGACTTTATGTTTTGTTTATGTTGATCTCTAGGTCTCTATTGCCAGCATCATCGATCTCGAGGATTGAGGGGCGGACAACTTCAGAAGGCGATTCGTAATTATCGGCTGAAATGTTTTGATTATAAGCGTAATTATTTAAATTATAGAATAACATTCGCAGCGCGCAGACAAGCATATATCCACATGAGTGAGCATCGAACATAAATAGAGTGATGATTTTTGATCCATAAAGCAGATTAGGTGCTGGGCAAAAACACGTTGGTAAATTACGGTTAACAGCTTGATGTTATTTGCACAATCATGAGGGCTTACGGAAATAGATGAGTTTACTATACTATTAGCATATCAATTATTCTTCTAGCATTATGAAAACATTCAATAATTTGCAAGGAAATTTCAAAGCGTTTCTGGTTTCACTCATTGCAAAAAACCCGTGCCATCATGAAACGGCTACTAAACCTAAAATGGACATCTGAGCTGTGCTGATCTAGAAGAATTTCAATTAAATCACTAGCTTTTGCAGGAATTTTTATTTCCAATGGTCTCTATGTAGGTAAAAGACCATGGTCTTTTTCCCTCTAGCGTCCATCACATAGTCATACCCATACTGACAATTATTTTCAATTTATTTCACCTCATGTGGTGAATGACATGGTTTTGTTTCTGGATGTTAGATGAGAATAGATGCTTGGCATGTAAATCTCTTGAGTGGTGCCAGTGTTGTAGTGGTAAGCATGACTGCCTCTTACTCCAAAGGGCCTGGGTCGGCGTCGTCGGGATTTCAGAGGCATAACATCTCTAACCACAGGGAACTAATGCCGTTGGTCCCTCCGGTTCCATGAGTAGTTGAAGGGCCAATAGATAGGGTCCAGGTGTGAGAGCTGCCTCTCTGGCGTTGGAGAGAGCGGAAAACAAGATCGATTAAAAATATATGTAGAAAAAATAATTTTTAATCTTTTCAAATAAAATTTTCAAAGCTTTCAAATTTGGTTGATACAATGCATTAAATTTCCAAACACGGTGGGTTAAAAGCTTTACATGTCATAATTTAGCCTTTTCTTGATGAATTTCAAAACTTGTGGTACACACTACGAAAAAGTAATGTAAATTTCGGTTCCCTGAGACCGACGTATGGAAACGGCTCTTTTGACATAAGAATCAGTTGAAAAAAAACGAGAAAATTGATTCAATCAAACGTTCTCTTCGTAGAGTTGCTTATGTTTCGTTTTGAGAACACTTAATTTTAATTGAAATGTTTGTTTACGTTCCATGATTTACATCCAATATAGATTACGTCTCGTGTAAAAGTAATTATTTTAAGTGTGTACCACTAGAATTCCTAGGGTCTGCAGATTATTTTGATTGTTTTTAAGTTGAAAATAGGGTCAACTTCTTTTTTAAAAGCGAAACACGTTTTTTTAAAGGGGTGTTTATGCATTCAAGTGCAACATGTCAAAAGAGTTGATCTGCCAATGAACGTCGATTTTTCACGGATTAAATCTCATTCAGGTAAACCGACATCAGCATCTGGAAAACGAAATTTACTTTACCACACAGAAAATAAATCTGAATTTTAACTATCGCGTAAAATCTCCCTTCGTTTAATTTTGAGCTATACTTGACATAAACAGCGAAATCGTTTTCAAGATTGCATACAATATTGCTAATTTATGCGATATTGCGCCTAAATTTACATGAAATATCGCGTAAATGTATACCAAATCTAGCGTTAATTTTATGTGCGCTATATCTCGCAGAAATTTACATGAATTTTTCAAACGGTGCAGATGCTACTGTCGATTTGCCTGAATGAGGTTTAATCCATGAATCATCGTCTTTTAAATTTATTTTTCACATTTGGTTCATTAGATCTTTTCACATGTTGTGTAAGAATTCACCTACATCAAATTGCAGATTTGGTTTAATACCTTTTCTTATAGCCATTAGACGGAAAAATCCGCAGGCAGCTGAAAAAAACGTCTCATTATAATTTTACATGTCTACAAACTTGAACGAGTAAAATTACAATTTGCTTCATTTTACTTCATGTAAAACACTAACGGACGTAATTGTATGTCATTTGAATCGCTTGCATGTGTCGGTCTTATGAGACTTAAAATTACATGAAGTTTTCGAAGTGTGTGGTAATGCGGAGTAATTTTTTTTTCTGAATGTTGGCTGCGCATAAATAATCGATTCGTAACCATCAGTTGGCAGCAAACGCTGTCAAACTAGCGGGTGTATCGCCGTGTTAACTTGTTTATTATTTTCCTCTGACTAACCTATAAAATGTAACCTAAAATGAGATTGCCAGCGTTTTGTTATACATTTTACGCGGATTTTCATTTACACGAAACGAAAATCAATTATTTTATTCATGTGTTTCACTTATACATTTTTGTCAAAACATCAACCTTATACATTCCATAAGACAAACCACATAGGTCCTAAAATAATGCATAAAAGGTATGTGTGACCGCTTATACATTTCATTTGACACATGAGCTTCATTAACTTTTTGCAAGGCGTCTGCTATTAGTTGACTTATACATTTTATGAATAATCAGCAATAGAAATTTTCCAAAAGGTATAAGGAGATTTCTATCCGTGTACACGCTCTCATATGTCGAACCAATACAACCGGACGAGATAATCTATATTATTTGTTTACGTTCGTAATTTAATGAAAGAAAAGGCAGAAGCATAATGTACCATTTGTTGATGAAACAGTCAAGGGAAATGATTTTGATGCCTAGGAAAAATAATGTGAATGATTCGTGGTGAACTTGGATATTTTTCATATTGACGGACTTAATTACTGGTAAGATATTGGCACAGAACAAAGTGGTCGATTTAATTCTTACAGATATTTTACGCATCATCTGAATCTTTCTGTCATCGTTTCCGTGAAGTTCGTTAAATTATTTGGCTGATTTTGGCAGTTTGACGAATCTTGATAAATGATTGTTTTTACCGAAATTTTGCTAAAACCGGATTTTTTTAAATTTATTATGTGTGCAACGAAACTTCGGCAAATTTTCAATTTACTGAGCTGTTACGGCAATATGTTTCACCGTGGGCAGATTTTGATTTTACCGTATTTTTGATAATGTTTGCACCATCGTACAAATAAGGTTCCCGTTTCACCTCTGCATACAATGCCTTGGTTTTCTTTGCATGCACGTAACCTACACGGTAAGAAAAAAGTACCCAACGGCCAGTTAACTTTTACCTACTTTTGATTAGTTTGTCTCATTTTCTCCTTCTAATGTTGTCATAAACGGAGGAACAAAACCACCCAACAGGGATAGTAAAGTGTGGGAACCCAAGTAGTAGTAAGAGTAAAATCATACTTACCTACTTTTGGGTAAAACTAACTTACTCTTGGGTAGAAAGCAAGTGGACAATTGCATACGAATTGCACATAAGTAAATGAAAACTATTTTGACCCGCTTAACCTACTGTTGGGTTCCTGCACTATAGTGCCGAGATGAGTGAAAAGAACTTACTTTTGGGTACTTTTTTCTTACCGTGTATAGCTCATACCCTAGTAGCAACCGGTGGAAACTAACGATTTTAAATTGGCTCACTACTTGACTAGCCTATTGGTCCCAAGCAAATCGATTCACGTACCCCATTCTAGTCGAAATTCTAGCACTACACTATGTTTGTTTTGATTCGCTCTGAAAGTTTGACAGATTAAATGAGGGGTTTATGGATTTTTCTATGTTTCGAGGGCTGAGGGCAGAGCTGACTTTTTGGCACGTTTCTACGGGCCCTTCTGGTCTTAGAGTTACCTCTATGGTAGTAGGCTGTGTATAAAAGAAAATGATGTACTTAGTTTGACAGTTGCACCATGACGAAGTGGCAGCTTATTCGTGATTTGTCCCACACGCAAATGTCGCAAAAAGACATTTCAATCGCCTTGGGAGTGTCCCGGTGGACCGTCAAAAAGGGTTTTAGACAGAGAAAAGAAAGGACAACTATCTGCGAAGGTGGCCACAAGTCGTCCGAGGTCAGCTCAGGTTCCGAGGGTTATCGTTGCTATCAAAAGGAAGATTCTGGTGAATCCAGTGCGTTCAATAAGGAAAATGGCAAAGGAACACGGAATCAGTGACTTTACGGCACGGAAGATTGTACAGGAAGATTGCGGGGCGAAGTCGAAGGCACGGAAAAAAAGCTCACATGATTACCAACCGCATCCGGGAGCTACGAGCCTAACGATGCAAGAAAATCTTGAACTTCCTTAAGCGAAAAAATCCGGTAATCCTGTTCACCGACGAGAGCATGTTTACCGTCGATCCCGTATCAAATTCCAGAACCGACCGATATATTAGTTCTCTTCCGGTAAAAGACGTGGCCGACGAGCACAAGAACGTGTATCTGACCAAGCATCCTGCTAGCGTTATGGTGATTGGGTTGGTGGCTTCCGATGGCAAAAAAATGGACCCGGTGTTCATTCCAGAAGGCGACAAGATCAACACGGAGGTCTTCATAGGGATTTTAAGTAAGTATGTTCTTCCGTGAATCAAAGAACAGTACGGTCCGAAACCAAATGTTGTATTTCAACAAGATGGGGCTCCGTGCCACACATCGAACCGCACTCAGAAGTGGTTGCAGGAACATCTTCCGTTCTGAGCGAAGGATATGTGGCCGCCATCCAGCCCGGATCTTAATCCGCTGGATTACTCAATATCACGCGTCATGAAGGCCAAGGCCTGTACAGCAAGCCTCAGACAAACATTGACCCGTACCTGGAAAGAAATGGATCCAGACTACATTATTGAAACCTGCCGGGCATTCCGGAAGCGTGTGAAGACCGTAAATACAGCAAGTGGAAACTCGATCGATGATTAACATAGTTTAAGATAGTTGAAGATGCTAATTTCAAATAACAGACTGTAGTGGTAATTTTTATACGATAGATGGAGTAGATGAAAGCATAGAGTTGATAGTTCCGTTAGAGTACGGCAGTGTGAAGATTGTATATAGATATTAGACAAGCGAGCTAGGACAACTTTTAAGGAAGGTACAAATAGGTTTTTTCATCTCTCTTTACCAAACTCCCCCTTTGGAGAGGGATGGTGAGGGGTGTCCCTCCCCCGCCACCACTGGTAAAAAGAGATGAAAACCGACCCGCTCATGTACCAACTGTGTGTTTGAAACAGTTCTACCGAAAAAAAAAAATAGTTTAAGACTTTGAGAAACAACCCCCCTTTGAATAAATAAAAAAAAAACTCGAAAACTCAAGGGTGCAAACATTATCATGCATACGGTAAGTGTGTGTATAAAATTTTACTTCATTCAATTTGTTCCCACAGTTGCCGTTTGTATTATAGATAGTGACGCAAGTTCTGCATGTGAGAACATCATCACGGTTGTTGTTAGAAAAATTTTATTTCCTCGGAGAATCGGAACATTAACGGAGATACTGAAACATGAAGATCTTGTGTGGACCATATTGTCACGCTCCGCATCATCCTGGAGCAGGTCAATGAATTCCAAGAGTCCCTTTATTTGGTATTCATTGACTACGAAAAAGCTTTCGACCGTCTCAATCACGAGAATCTGTAGGGCGCCCTGAGACGCAAGGAAGTCCCGGATAAAATCGTCAACCTCATCGAAGCGCAGTATGAGGCTTTCACGTGCAGAGTTCTGCATAACGGAGCCTTGTCCGACCCTATCCGCGTAGTCGCTGGTGTGAGACAAGGATGTATACTACCACCGCTACTGTTTCTCTTCGTAATCGACGAGATCATGGTAGGTGCAACTGACCGTGTACCGAAACGTGCGAGTTTACGAAACGTATGGAGATCAAACCAGGTAAGTCAACGCACCAAAATCCGAATTTTCAACTCCAACGTGAAATCTGTGTTGTTATACGCCAGCGAAACGTGGTGTGTATCAGCGGAGAACACTCAAAAACTGCAGGTCTTTATCAACCGATGCCTGCGGTATATAATTTCTGCCTGGTGACCTCACAACTGGATCTCGAATGCTGAGCTCCATCGTCGATATCATCAGAAGCTGATAGCAACAGAAATTCGAGAGCGAAAGTGGAGGTGGGTCGGCCACACAGTTCGACGGGGCGGAAACAAAATCTGCAAGCAACCGCTGCATTGAAATCCGGCAGGACATCGTAGCAGAGGCAGACCCAGGGGCTCATGGCGGCGGAGCCTCAATAAGGAAATTAAGCAAGTCGATAGGAATCTGACCTGGCCCCAGGTCAAGGCAAAAGCGAGCAGCCACCCAGGATGGAAGTCTTTCACGTTGGCCCTTTGCATCGCTGGTGGTGCGCAGGGCCCTTAAGTAAGTAAGTGAAACATGCCCAGGAGGCAAAATATGACCATGGACTTTCAATAAGGGCCGATTTCTGCAAAATTATGATGCTTGATGTGTCGCACGACGGGTTTTAATTCTTGTTGAGAATTGGGTTGTTTAGGGGTATTGAGGTAAATACATATTCGGTATCTGCATTAAAAATGGAACCGAAATCCAAAATTTCATCAATTTTGGTACACTGGAACTATTTTAAATAAGTACGATTACATTAGCAAAAGTCACCATCTTAGCGCCCCTTGGTGGAAATTTGTATGGGTGCGAGCTGAGTGGTGCGAAGTGAAATTTTCTTCATGTTGGTAGTGTTGAAATAAACGTTTCATCACCGTCGGTTGGTAGAGAGAAGTGTCAAACGGCTTTTTGTGCAGAGCCGATTCGTGACTTTGTGATTGTTTGTTGACATTGTTCATAGCTGGAGTTTTTACGGAGTGGAATAAAATTCAGAATGAAGTGTTTTGCTCACTTTTGCAATTATAAAGATGGACACGACGAAAAGCGAAGCCTATTCAGTGGAAGTGCTGTCGAAATTCCCTGGGACCTCCAATGGCAACGATTTGACTTCCCTCCAAATCGTGTGAAACTCGAACATGAAAACTCTATAGAACCTCCGTAGAACCTCGCTGGAAGCAACTAAAATATCCACTGAAACCTCTTCTGTCGCGGGAAAAATCTGTTGAAATTTCCTGGAACTTTTGTACTATCATCACAAATCTCCTTAGAACGTTCTCCGAAGTCACAGTCGTTCCTGAGCGAAAAAAAATCGGAGGGGTTTTTTTTCAGCGCAGGAGTCTACTTTGGTCCAAAATACGCAATAATACTGTTATTTTTAATTGTTTGAGTCGTTTCGAATCACGTTTTTAAAAAGATCAAAAACATTACTGAAAAATATTTTTTTTTTATTTTGGACGATAACAATACTTCTATCTATTTCAACGAACCACAATGATAAAAAAGTGGTTCGATTTGACAGCTCGAAAGTGGTTCGATTTTGAGGTCCGTCTTCGCACCACTCAGGGTGCGAGCTGTCAACGAATAGATTTAGTGTCAACGATCAAAAATTTAAATCTTGATTTAAAAATCGAGATAAATGTCTACGGGATCGATAAAAATATCGTTGTGCTCAGAAAACGAAGCTCTATCAGATGATGTATAAAAATTGGTATATTTTTCGAAGGTAAACAACCCAATTGAGCTCTTTTCCGAAGGCACCGGAACATATCCGGAAGTGCCAATGTTACCGTGAACTCTCAACAAGACCATTACCGGCCAAGTTTTGAAAAAAACATGAAGGTCGACACATCGCACGACGGGTTTTGGTTCATGTTGAAAATTGGTCACTTTTCCGGGGCATTAAAACATGCCTAGGAAGGCTAATGTCTCCCTGGACTGCAAATAAGGCCATTATCGGCCAAGTTTTGTAAAATCATCGATAATGTGTTGCACGACGGATTTTGATTCTTGTTAAGAATTGATCAATTCCCCGTGGTTATTTAAACTTGCCCAGGAAGGATAGTGTGACCGTGGACTGCAAATAAGATCATTACCGCCCAAGTTGTGTAAAATCATGCCCGGGATGGCTAGTGTGACCGTGGAGTGTCAATAATGCCATTACTGCCCAGACAACTAGAATGCACGTATATTCAAAGTTTTTTTGTTATATACAAGCACATATACAAATAAACAAATCGTATAGAATGCATAAAAACGGCTTATACGTATAAAAGTGAAGGCCATATACGAGCAAATTTGAAATTTTATTTTAAACGAGTTGATTTTACATTACATACGATTTAATCTGTAGTAACAAATCCAATTTTAAAAGCCTAATGATGGAATCCAATTTAATTTGTGATACAGTACGATAGAAAAGTTATGCATCGCATGTAAGTTGTAAATTAGCATTATATACGATTTAATTTAAACAGAATGGGATGACGAGTTTTTGTTTTTGTCGAGAATTGGCTACTTTCCCGGGGACACTGGAACATTCCCGGGGGGCTAGTGTGACCATGAACTATCAATAAGGCTATTACCGGCCACGTTTTGTAAAATCATGAAGTTTGATATGTCGCACGACGGGTTTTGGTTCTTGTTGAGAATTGGTCACTTTCCCGGGGCACCGGGACATTTCCAGAGAGTCCAGAATATGCCCGGGAGTGCTAATGTGACCGTGGACTGTCAATAAGGCCATTACCGGTCAAGTTTTGTAAAATCATGTAGTTTGAACTTTTCCGGGATGCGCAATGTGATCATGGACCATCGGTATAGCCGTCATTGGTCCAATTACCCGAGCAAAGCTGAAGATCAAATTGAAATCAAAATATGCTGTTATGATGTTACTTATTTTGAATACTCCAGTTGATCTCATTTTGGTTGACTGAATGGTTAACACAGCAAAAGTGAGAGCAAAATGTTACACTGTTGAATCAAACGGAAAAAATCAATTTGATTACTACTTTTGCATTCATGTTGTTTAACTGAATACGGGCCTGGTGTAAATGGTTAGCATCCATGCTTCTCACGCTGAAAGACTTGAGCTCAAATCTTACCCCAGGCAAAACACGAATGACCTAAAATATGTTATACAAAACAAATAAACAATAATAGTTAGTTCAACAACAGATGAACTTAACTTAACTTAAACTTTCAACAAAATGTTAACAGCAGAACTTCCAGTTAAGTTGTTTTTATTTAATAAGTAAGTTTTTAATGAAAGCACAATATGATATCAGACTTCGATCGCGGCAATTGAAATCAAAATTAATTTTCATTATGATAGAAACTGCAAACTTTAATATCGATTTGCTTTCATTTTGTTAACCGACTTTGCTCGGGTACCTACATCATTTGAAAGAGAAAATGTTATGTTCACCGTGTGTAAAATTATTACAGAGCATTAAAGCCGAATGCAGTTCAGAGTAATCCCAACGGAAACCAGAATAACTCCGGAACCATGTGTTGATCTATATTTTTATGACGGATTTAAAAACTTGAATAGATTCTCGACAAAATGAAACTTGCTGTTCAGAAAAAGGTTGAGAAATTATATTTCTAGAGCTAATTGAATTTTGAAATCTATGCAAATTTAGGTTAGGCACGCAAAGGTTAAGCAATTACATCAACATTTAATTGGGTTCTTTAAGGGTAGTAAAGTAAATGCATATTAGTAATCTGCATTACAAATGGAACCGAAATCCAAAATGTTATCCATGTTGGTACACTGGAACTATTTTAAATAAGAGCGATTACATTAGCAAAAATCACCATCCATGCGCCCCTCGGTGGGATTTTCTATGGGAGTAAGCTGTCAATTTGGTAGTTTATTGTCAAACAGTGAAGATACTAAATTAAACTTTAATATTACGAGAAAGGTACTTGTCATCGTTAGGTGGATTAATCTAGATTGTTAACGGGTGTTAATGAAATTATATAGGGTAGGATGGTGCAAAACGCACCGTTTAAGCAAAATCGTCAATTGCTGGCGTATGGAAGCTAAAATCATGAAGAAAGTAATTGTGTATGGTTCATTACCATGTTTTCTACGAAGATCAAGTGATTTCGAACTACAAAACGATGAATTTTCATAATTTTCAAGGTATTTTATAAATTGACTCCAAAATGATAGCGGGGCAAAACGCCTGATTCATGGCGCAATATGCACCACAACATTGGGGCCAGACGCACGACAACAATGGCCAAAACGCACCACAACATTGGAGTAAAATGCACCGCATGATAGACAAACCATAACCCCTGCAAGTAGATAATGCAAAGGGATGAGGTATTTTGAATGATTATTCCTTTATGTTACATCAGAAATAAGGTCTCAATAGAGTGTTGAACTGTGATTCATGAAGTAGAAAATCTAAAAAATAGACGAAAAGTTAGTCCGTTCAATTTTTTGCGATATATGCTGTTGAAAGCTTAATTTTCTGTCGACAATTTTAACAACTGTGTCATATTTTGCACAAAATGCTATTTTTAAAGGGAATCAGGAGGTCAGTATATGATTTTATGATAAGGAATTCTATGTGAAACCTCCAGTTGAAAAAAAAACACAATCCTTTATCCGGAAAATGCATCTGAGGAAAAGTTATCGCTGTTTTTCTATAAGTGGGCATTTTACCCCAGGGGTGCATTTTGAACTGTTCTCCCTTATGTGTACACGCCAACACCATCGCATGCAGAAAAATCTTTAGCATAAACAAACAGACATATAACTTCACTTGCTGATCATCATTGACTTATTCGATCAAAGTTTTTATACGTCAGTAGTGCGGGCACCAGCGGTGCACATAGGCAGATACAGAATATGACGTTTTAACACCACCACGTGTTGCATGCTCGGTCCTCAACAGTATAGTCAACAGATGGCGGTAGTATTTTATTCTCAATTCATTATTCAATGCAATCAATGCATTATAGAATACAATCCAAAATATCCACAATATTATGTTTGTTTGCCTGTTTTGCAACATTTTGGGCAAAAAACTGTGTAGCAAGTGCTTCCAATTTTTGCCACAGTCATATTTGGTTGCAGAGCTTCTGAAACGCAATTGCTCTCTATGTGTAGTTCATGATTTCTCTAGTATCATGGGAGGCGGTACAATTATGTATTATGTTCTTTGACTATTCAAAAACAGTATACTTCACGATGATTTTAGACACTTTCACCACTTAAAACACTTTGTACCGCTCTGAGGCATTTAAAAAAATGAATTATATGTAGGGTTACGGTATGTAATGTGGGTCTAGTCCTTTCATTCGGCCTATCACGCAAATAAATAATTAATTAAGGAATATTACACAAAAAATAAGGAAAATATTGATCACTGATGGTTGATACATGTGTACCACACACAAATCAATTTATATCACAACATTTCAATACATTTTCAGCTCTCGTAAGTAATAAAACTGGTTGAGAATATCACAATGTTCGGAGTTTTTAGCCGCCATGACTTATAAGGTTAAGATGGGAAGGTTGACTGACGATCATCAAATGGCCTGATTATGGCATTTATTGATTGGAATTACCTGATAATACACACTAGACGTAAAACTTACAGTTGCTGTTTGAATATTTTATGTTTATTTTAATTGTTTAACAACGTTTTCACAAGTAAAACATGGACCCAACTTTAGGGACACATTTCTTTTCTATGTTCCTAACTATGGCCCATGAAATTCATTTGACAGCATATAGCAATAAGAGTAACGTCAACAATGTTGTTTTGCATTTGGATGATAAGGAACGAACAGGAAGGGAGATTTTTTCTGCCAAACCTGTATAATGAACATCACAATGTTCTGATTTAGATATTCTGCGGTCAAAAGACGATAAGCGAAATTTTTAATTTTTAATTTTTAAATTGAGTGATTTAATGTAGTTTTCGTAAAATTTTCTCTAAGAAATGTTTTGAGGAATGAAGAGCATTAAGTTAACAGTGATAGTGATAAAAAAAAATACATCAGAAAACGTTACCAAGAGCGTTTTTTTGAGGATCAAACAAGATAGGACGAAGTTGCATCCATAAATAGACCCAATTTGGGGACAATAGACCCATATTACATACATTTCCCTCGTGAGTTATTGTCTTAAAAAAAGTAAGTTTTTCAACTTTTCGTGGTTTCTGATAGCAAACGACATGATAAGCATATCTAAGCATACCATTTAGCAGTAGAATATCGTTTGCAGGTAAATTCATTGATGAGTTATGATTAAAAACGTAATCGATGGCTGCATATTAGACCGAGGTTAGGGACGTATACCCTATGTTTCACAAATTAAAACATTAACGGAAGTGAAAAAAAAATCCAATGGAAAAAGCGGCAAACTAAGTTACCAGTCAGTGCCACAATCTTGACGTAATAAGGAAATAAACCAATCAATATGCTGTTTCCAAACCAGGAAGAACCTTCCTATTCCTTCGTTGGGTAATGGATAAAAAGTTCTTCAAACAAGACGAACGCTGTTGAATTTAAAAAGTCTAACGCCATGTGGCAGAAACAGTCCCTCTCTACAACGGAAGCTGTAGAGACGAGTACAATAAAATCATCCATCGGTGGTGATGAAGAGAGGAAATAATATTTGGCTGTTTCCGACCGCGCACTGACTGGCAACCATCGGTCTGCACGAGCCATAATTTTATTAACGATTCTGCCAGGATCCCTCCATCCCTCACTTGAAAAAAAAATCGCTAGTTGACGGGATTGATTCCGCAGTTATGCAAACTTGTAGGGGCATCGTGTTTTTTGCATAACAAGGAAAAAATCCGCAAAGTTAATTGCATATTTTATGCTTTTATTTCATGCTTTTGCAAATTATACGTAGTCAATTCAAATCTACTATGGGTCTCTAATGCTAGAGACCAGGTTATTACTTCGATTTCGACAGATGGGAACATTTATTTTGAATATACATAACTAAAATTCGTGCTAGTTGGCGAGTACACTAGCACTAGCAAATTCGCACAGATGTAAACACTCCCTGAAAACAAAAATGCTCTCCTACCTTTTGATACCCTGATTCGATCACACGTCCACTTCTGTTCTGTGGCCACCGTGTACCGACGGGCAATTAATGATTACTAGAACTTGTAATTTAAAGGTTTGTAAGTGCCAGCAGATTTTTTATTATAATATTATTGTTGTTCTCTAAAAAAACTAGAAAGATTTTGTTTTTGGCAAGCTATCATAATCTTTCGTCTAGATTGATGGTTATACCCCGTTCACATTACAGCGTATATCACGTGACATACGCTGTCTTGCAATGAGCACTCATACATGTAGTTTTCATTAGAAATCCTATGCATGAGTGCTCATTGCAAGACAGCCTATATTACGTGATATAGGCTGTAATGTGACCGGGGAATTACCTTAAAGTGAAATATCTATCAGTTACAGCGGTGCCAGATATACAGATATGACAGATATTTGAAGTTTCGTACAGACCCAATACAGACTACAGACATAATACAGATATTTGAAGCTTAATACAGATTTTGTACAGATTTTTACCAATTGGTTCCTGAAATTTAACATATTTGAACTGCTTCAAGCAATTATGGACTTGAAACCATTGAAAATGCTCCACCCGGCTGCCACACATTATTGGTTGTCATTAGAGCAGGTGGTGAAACGGATGCTAGAAAGCCTTCCAGCTCTCAGAGTATACTTAAATTATACTAATTCGAATGTGGACTTGATGCCGAGAAGATGAAAGAAATCAGCGGTATCTTGGAGAACCCCATGACGGAGCTTTGCTTGAGGTTTTTGGAATTTGTTCTACCAAAAGTTAACAAACTAAACCGCTTGTTCCAATCGGAAGCGCCTTAAATATTCCAACTCAATTCTGAGCTAGTTCGTTTGCTCAAGGAAATCCTCGATGAGATCAGACTACATTGCAAAGCTTGAAGACCTGGTTTCGTTAATTTTGCAACCCAGAAACTACTGTGGAGAAGGTTTATATGGATACTGGCGTACAAAAAACTTTTGGATGATGTTTTGTCATCCAATAGCATCAAGCTTGAGGATGTTCATCAATAAAAAGGAATCACTGAAATCATAAAAACAGCTTTTCGACTATTTTCAAGCAACATATATGATAAGACTAAATAATAAAATCTGTTTGGTAAGTTCTGATCATGTCTCATTTATTTTTATTTGAAATAATAGATTTTCCCTTCTTCTAGCCTTACCCACATGCCTATGTTCCTTTTTTACGTTGTCACTTAATTCCGATGGTTCGGTACATGGACCTTGAACGGGATTTTTTTTTAATCTCGTGATTTTAAACAGCAGAATGTTTTTTTTTAAAGTATTGAGTTCGTATTTTTTGTACTAAAATTAAAAAAAAAAACCGCAAAAACGCACTTTATTAAGTGCAAAAATGCCTATTTGTTTAGTTTAGTGTGTGGCGAGTAATTTTATAGCCAAAATACGTGTGGGAAATACGAAATCTGCAATGCGGTGATTTTTCTAGAATACAGACAAATACAGACATATTTTTTGACACTCATACAGACAGTTATTCTGTCGTTCATTGCGGTTAGGTGCTTCTTGAACCTTGAATGAACGTTGTCCTGCTCGTTTCTTGGCATTCTGCACGAAACATTTTGTCAGGTGCAGTTTTTTTGAACGAAATACTTGGGTTTGCGGTTGAAAGCAGCAACCAGTTGCTTGTGATCTTCAACGCAGTACGGAACACTTTTCTTGCACTCACTTGCTTCCGATCGACAGATAAACGTTCTCCGAAACGTTCTAAGACATGATAAACAATAGATTTTTTGGATTGCAACATTTTCTCGCACTCGCGCTGTTTCTTCGACTCCATTTACAAAACTACTATAAATTTCACAATGAAATTCACGCTGTGTAAACAATACACGCTGACGCCATCTCACCCAAAATTTTATTATAATTAACTCAAAGAGAAAAAAGTTACAATTTTTTAATGTGATCCAATTTAACTGTAGACACCCTTTATCATTGACATGTTGATGGTGATTTTAGTAACTCCATCCACATTCAACACTGCATTGTACACAACGCGGCACTCCTTGTTAACCGAAACCCCTCTTTCGAGAGTAGCGTTTCCGTGACTGAGAATAAAAACTTTTGCCACGAAGTTTAGTAAGTCCGGCAACTCTGTAGGCGAGCTTTTGACTTTATTCAGCAAAAATGTATCCAACCGAGTGTGTTGTCTCCGATAACTGGCAGCAGCAGCTTAGTTCCTTGGCAGCTGAGCAAGTTGCGAGAACTCCTGCTGTACTTGGATGATTCTTCCAACAAGGTGCTCTAGACAGAGATTTAATCGTTTTTTATAAGTATCTGATGAACATTTCATTAGCTCTGCATGCCACACATTGGTTCTCCACCTATCCCAACGCACAGAATTTGAGAGAGAACGTAAAGTTTTAGCATTTTGTTTATCATTTCGCACCGCATAGAATATCAAAATGGCACGAACGTGATCGAAATCGTTGCGTCAAGAAACCTTAGTGTTTTGATTTTCGTACATTTAACCATTATCTCAACCAAAACTAATTAGTATGAATATGTTTCGAGTAACGTTGCAAGTTTTATCAAGGTTTTAAAGCTTTCTACAAGCTTAAATCATTGTCTACAGAACCCTCATAAAACCAAAACTGTTACTTGGGATGTCAGCTGATACAAGGTGAATTGAAATTATGGACAGACTACAATAATATAATAGGGATGATCTCAGCTTCGGCACCCATTGATTGTTTTCGGCAACCAAAATATTTACAGTAATTTCTCTGCATTTTCTCACCAAACACTTCGCTGAATATTTTTCAACGTGTTTGAAAGGTCCTGCTCTTTATACCCTTTGGAGTGTTGGAACACCCTTCAAAGACGCGCCCCTTTTGCAGTCAAAAACGGATTCCTTATCAACAAAATCAAGCAATAACAGATAATGACCATGCATCAGAATCCTAGCCTTAACCACTTAAAACTAGATAACGGCGAATAAATGATTAGGAATCACGTAGATGAAAAATAACTACTTAACTAATGTTTTTCTTGTTTCAAGATCATCCTAGGTGGACAAAGCCGAGTCTTGTCTTGATAGAGTGAAAAGCATACAAAGTAAAAAAAGGACTAAGATGTGTTCCTTTGATCATAAAACAATTCTGTTCGCCTAGTTTGAAAAAGTTTGGACCTGGCTTCGGTGGTAGATCTTAATGCCAGTAACGCAACAAGATAAGGTAATCTACCAAGCGTTACTGAGCTGCATAGAAGTTAGAAATAATTCATTTGTAGATTAAGCAAAATATACAGATATGTTGTGATGAGTCGATGTTCATTCGCTATCAATATTTTGTTATCTTATATACAGTATGCGTCATAAAAAACAAATCTTTATACATTTTGTATGAAATGTATGAAAGCATTTGTTATGGTGTATACAGTAAGTGTTTTCGTTGAAAACAGTCTCTTGAAGTGTAAAGTGTATGATTTAATCTAGCAGGTATTTTTTGCTATTCCATTAAACTGATCTTTGTAAAACGTTGTAATGTCACGCAACCTTGTCGCTCACATAAATTTTTTGAGCTGCTTAAATCATAAACTTTTGATCAATTCGAATAAAAAATTTATCACACTTTCCAAATCTGCAATAATATTTAATGGTAACTTTTATTTATATTTTATAAAGCAGTTAACAAACTGACATCAAATCAGAAAAAAATTTCCACATCCTTGTGGTTCGGTCGTGGAAGGCAAGGGCAAGTTTCCCTGAATGTTGTTGTAGCGGCTGTTGTTGCTGTTGGGGTATATATTGTGTTGTTTCCGTGGTGCGAACGCTGATTAGTTAGATCTTGATGCTAAAGGGTGATACGGTCAAAATTTGGTCAATATCAACTTGACGTATTTCTTTCAATTTTGCATTTAAAAAACTTGAACACCCCTCATTTTGAAGGTGTGTGTGTGTAGAATATTGCTCCTATTTTGATTTTGGAATTCACTCTTCAGTTGTCAAAATGCCGTCCAAGCAAGAAGAGCAGCGTATCAAAATTTTGCTCGCGCATCGCGAAAATCCGAGCTACTCGCACGCAAAGTTGGCAAAATCGCTAAAAGTTGCCAAATCAACCGTTACAAATGTAATTAAAGTGTTTGGGGAACGTTTGTCGACAGCCAGGAAGTCTGGATCGGGGGGAAATCGAAAACCGGCAGCCGCTGAGACGACAAAGAGAGTTGCCGGTAGTTTCAAGCGAAACCCTAACCTCTCTCTCCGAGATGCCGCAAATAAGCTGGGTGTATCGTCTACAACCGTGCATCGAGCCAAAAAACGAGCCGGACTATCGACTTACAAGAAGGTAGTGACTCCAAATTTAATTTGATTTTTTAAATAAACGATTTCACCGATTTACACGCGTTTTCCCTTGACCAAATTTTGACCGTATCACCCTTTACTCTAGTATGTCATTGTTCACACACTTGTGGTTCGGCTGTGGAAGGCAAGGGCCAGTTTCACTGTATGCGACTGTGCTCAGACAGCTCAAAGAAGCAGCTGATTTAGTAAAAAATACAAGGGACAGCCCTATGAAATTGTATGCAATGGTGTTGTAGGACTACGTGGTCTAATATAATAAATAGGAATAGGAATTTGAGCGGGGCTCTCTCTGTTTATACTCTTTAGTATGGCTATCATTGCACTGAAAAGAACCTTTTGATATGTATTTTATTTGGGACATGTTCAGAAATTTAACTCTTTTGGAAAATCTTGGTGGCCCTGAAAAGGGCCGATGGTAGTATAGGCTTAAAGCCTTTGGAAGATGATGATGACGTGTAGGCAGCTGGATCAGCAAACCGGACCGGACAATATCATATTATTTGGTTCAATGTTTGGTCACTCGCAAGAGTTTTGGCTGGCGGTGGCGGGTTGGAAGGACGCAGTGAAGGATACCTCAACGACGAATCGGCACTTGGAAGAGTCTCGGTTCGGCTACTGCTGGACACGGGTTGACCCGGTGGTTGGAAAGGTGCAGCGAAGGATTCCTCAACTTTGATACGAGAAATGGGCACTCAGAAGAGTCTCAGCCCGGTTGCTTCATAATTAGAAGCTTGGTTGCTACCGTTTTGCTTGTTCCTTTTGCTGATCGTCACGATGGTTCTACTTCCACACAGGGGTGATTGCTTTGTTGGTTATGCGACTAGATGTGTTAAAATGAAAAATACATCAGAGATTTTCGAAAATGTCATTGAGGTTTAGTGTTTACCTATGGTTAATTGCAGAAATTAGGGCACGGCTTGTTGGTTGTGAAGGTGCTACGACGAATTGGCGCTTGGAAAAGTCTCGGCCCAGCTGCTGCTGAGTGCAGTGCACTTCGTAGAGTGCACTTGCTTCCAAGTTTCGTTACAAGATTACAACGAAGATCGGAGGCGAATGCTACTTCGACTTTTTTTTTTTCCTTCGGTTTGTTTTTTCCGTCGATCTTGTTTTCCGTGCTGAGCACCAATGCTACTGACGTGCCAGGAAGGCAGCTCCCATACATGGACCCTACCTATCGACCCATCAACTCATGAACCGGGGACCAACGGCTTTACTTCCCATCCGAAGGAAGGCGTGATCAGAGATGTTATGCCTCAGAATATCCCGGCGGCGCCGACTGGGATTGAACCCAGGCCTGCTGGGGTGAGAGGTAATCATGCTTACAACTACACCACCGGCGCCGTTAGCTACTTCGACTTGTTTCGTCTACTAACGACTCTCTGATGACAGTGTTAGGGAAGCAGCAATGCTACATCGACATTCGTCTAGAAACGATTCTCTGATGATTGTGTTGGGGAAGCAGTATATGCATATGCATGCATAGTTATTTCGACGCTTTTGAACCATGCTTGACATTTACCACTTTTTCAATAGTTTTTTTTGTTATAAATCAGCAGTTTTTTGTAATTATATAGCAGATTTTTGACTAGCGCAAGTAGAGCCTTGGGATCCTTGATGGGATGATTATCTAACAGTGAAATCAACATTTCTTGCATATTAGAGCTTCCCAACAATACAGACGAAACTATCTCGATATTGATAATCTTACATTGATAAATTACAAATCGAGTTCAAAAGATACATTGACAGCGTTGGACCTGTACAAGATGTAAACACATGCTTGAAAAATATATTACCAAACTACAACACAATGAGCCTTGATTTTTGGACGTAAGTTAAAATCATAAACAATTATTTGACAAAAGTTTCCACGTGAAAGGTCTAGTATTTCATTTGACAAAATAAGGTGTATGTTAGGTGAAAGGATAAAAAAGAACGTTCAATACAAAAGGGTTTACTCTTGGTGTAATTTTTTTCTCGATTTTTTATCGAAATTCCCGACTTTTTTCCGGTTTTATCCCGGTGTTTTTGAGTGTCTGGAATTTTCTCGATGCACTGGTCACCATAAATCAATGCAAAGAATCATAATAAATAATAGAAATTTTCGAATTCATCACACCGCTTCTATTAAGTTAGGATTTAAGCTAAGGTTTTAACCAGTAATTTCGTGACTGTTCGTATTTTTAATATAAAACAAATCTTCAAAGCGAAAGAAATCCAAATGTGGTTTAAAGTGAAAGGAATTGATAGATAAAGTAAGCTATGTCAATTGAATCTGTTTTGCTTCGATTTCGGGACCTCACGTACTCCGATCCGATTACCTAAATTGCCGGAATCTGGTATTTTCGGTAATCGGGTTGGTAATGAAGTTCGTAAGCTCTAGATGTAGATGAAGATAGCCTTCTCCTCTGCAAACCGGTACGTGGCTTCCATGTCAGCAGGATCACGTCCAGTGATTTTACCAAATTTGCAACCTCGCCCATGATGGGCTTCGCACTTCCATTTGGATAGGCAAAACACAACTAATTCTTCTTTTTCGCATTTCAAGTTTATTGCTTATCGCACATTAGCTTATTGCGTGCTCTCAACTTAGTGTTATAGATGAACTTCCACAGATTAGTATAATAGTGAGGCAAGTACAATCATACTCTTTGCCCAGCGAAGGCGAGAAATTCGCGGACCGGGAGTCGAACCCAACCAGCATGGTCTTGCTTTGTAGCAGCGCCTTTACCGATTGATAGGGAGGCAAAACACAAGGTGTTGAATTGTCTGCTTCCAACAGCGACAACAAAGTCACTGACCGAACTGCAGGCAGTGAACAAACAACTGCCGATAGCGTAGCCGACATCGTGAAAAATAACTGCTGTATTTATTGATAGACAATTCATGAAGAAATTTTTAAGATGAATCGCTGTGACATCCTTATTCCGGGAACCACTTCGAATATTTAAGTGCACAAATATCAGCTTCTACGACACGTGCAACATTAAAATTGTTACTCTACGTTTGCTGCACTGCAGCATACATGAAGTAGCAATTTAAGGTAAAATTGGGCACCGATATCCGCGATTTGTGTAATTTAATATTCGAAGTGGAAGTGCATGTATAGCCTACGTTGCGGACTTTACAAGGAATCACCTTAATGTTCATTTGTTTGAGCTACTTTTCATGATTAGCTTCACACTTTCAAAAATATATGTAAATTTAGGTGCCCTGAGCGTTGATTTTGACTTACAATAAGTAAATAAATTAACTACGCGACAACTAATATTTCATGTTCTCCTGTTTACTCCAACCACGCAGTGCAGATCAATCATAAACAATGGACTGCAGTGCAGTTATTTCCCATTTACCTCTAATCCTTTCCCATTATTGTGGTTCAATAGTACTTTGAAATATGTAATTCATACGTCAGAGGTGTCGATCCTTCCATTGGAAAGCAATTAATTTTCCATGTAATGTTTCCCTCACAGCTCTCCATTTGTGGTATGTTTCAGGGTTGACTGAAGAGAAGGACAAATAGACTGACTGCCACTGCTGTAATGCTGGGTGATAATATAGCCGTCGGGCGCAATTGGAATATGCACTATTCTTGCTCCTGTCGATCGTCTCTGCTTGCCTCCTACACAAAACCTCAAGCACCAACCTCAAAAGGTTACAAATGGAGATATGGTGGTAACTTCACTGGAAGAGCTCCCAATAAAGCAAATAGCTATTATTAATTCCGGCTCCCCCTCAGAATCAGCTACTCTTTCAACCGGGAGCAGTAGCAGCAACAGCAGCAACATCAAGTCGTTTTCAAGAGTCTCTTTCTGTGGTGTGTGGCTGATAGCATGACTACCAACTGTTCAAGAAACATTATAGACGCATAAATCTTCTAGCGGGATGCACCTGAGCACTAAATGGAAGAAGAGTAATAGCATCAGCAGTAGCAGTAGTAGCGGAGCGACAAATATCCTCCTGGAGCACACCTATTGGCAGTCCCAGGTGTGCTGGACTACCGTATCAGCAGCAGCAGCAGCAGCAACGAAGCTGCATTGTAGCACACCTACCGTTACATCCAGCCGTAATCGTAAATGTCTCCATACCTACTAATTAATTCATATCTAAACGTTTTATAACTATTATTACTGTTTACTGACATTGCTCTATTTCATTGGTTTCAGAGGTCACAAGCAAGTTTTGGCTAGCAAGGTCTATGACGAGCGTAAAGGTCATGGCTGAAATTTTTGGAATTCATTTTTCTTTGTCGTCAGCATTATGTGAGGCAGGGGGAAAGGGGGTCCTAGAATATGTGACAGTACGTGTAGTATGTATGGTTAACTGCTTGACAAAAAGGGGCCACAGACTGGCCTGCAAAAATAAATGTTCTTATTTGCAACGGGCCAGCTCGTGTTACATTATGAGCTGAACATTTCAGATGCTGATTTTCTCACCCAATGGAATAAATATGTGGAGTGGGCCATACAAAAAAATGATATAAAATTTCCCCATATAAATTTGGACCAGTCTTTTTTTTTTCTTGATTTGTTTCCCATCAATCTGGTTTTCCGTACCGAGTGGTATTGTACCAATGCCAGGGAGGCTGCTCCTATACCTGAACCCTACCATCTATCGACTCATTGACTTATGGACCGGGGATCAACGGCTATACTTTCCTTCCGAAGGAAGGCGTGATCAGAGATGTTATGTCTCAGAAAATCCTGGCGGTGCCGACTGGGACTAAACCCAGGCCCTTTGGGGTGAGAGGCAATCACGCTTACCACTACACCATCGGCACCACTAATGGTTCTGAATATGGACAAACAGGCACAGATAAATTCTATTCCAACTCTTTACTGTTATAAGCTTGTTGGCCCTGAAAAGGACCGTTTTATTGTAAACGACATCTATTCAGAGTAGGTGATAGTATCACGGATCACATTTTTCACGGGGAGAGAGGGTTTGGAAACCATGGGGAAATTGAAATCACGTTTAAAAGAAAGCGGGCCTCTTTTAACTCAGTCGATAAAGGTGCAACTACAGAGCAAGACCATTGAGGTAGCTGGGTTCGATTCCCATTCCGGTCCAGGAATGTTTCGGGTTGGAAAATTTCTCAACTTCCCTGGGCATAGAGTGTGGTTGTACTTTGCACACAGTTATATAAATGCATTTTTTTAATGGTGATTAATCCAAAGCTCATGAAAATCACAACTTATGTTTTATTTTCAATTTTTTTCACTTTAAAATTGACAAACATCCGAGTGAGAGTTGAGTTAACAACCGCGACGGTCAAATGCAGTGCGTTTTTTTATTTTGGTTGCTTGCTCTTTTGTTCTACTGCTATTGATTTTTTTGACCTCGATTGCGTGGGATCAATTGTTCAACTGGTGCGGTAGTTCAGTGCGTACTGGTTGAATATGTGTGGCGAAGGAGACTTGAACATGCTGGATTGGCTAATTGGTTTGGTTTGTTTGAATGAGCAGAAGAATCCTCTCCGCAATTGCCGTGGCCAGATGATATCATAAGATACACGTTTGGCAAATTTGGTTGTGAGAATGAGTATCTTTATGAGTATCTAAACCCATTTGTCATGAAATGAATGTACCACAACGAATATTAAAATTCACCTTACGTAACACTACTGGACAATCTATGTCAGATTGAACAACATTCGCAACAACACCAGCTTTTTTGACATACCTACGATCCTCCAGAAGAGCAATATCAATTAGTGTACAACGATCTTCATATCTAGGGAGATTATATGCATCATTCCAAGGCAAACGTCGAAGAGCAAAGCGAATAAACTAAACTTCTACTGCTGTATGCTGTTCTGATAACAAGGCGCCCATACCACAACTGCATACTCCAATGTAGAGCGCTTGAGTTCGAACAATACATAGTCTTCAAACAGTGAATATCCGAGTATTCTTTTGCAGCACGAAAAATAAAGCGCAGGCATTAAGAAGTTTTGGAGGTTATATATCCTACATGGCCTTTAAAAGTAAGATAGAAACACACCCGTCATATATCATACAAGTTTAGATTATAGATCGTGTAAATTTATGAGACATGTCATGCAATATTCCATATATTGTATGCAACTGTCCACTTTTGTTTGCAACATTTTTTGCAAGCTGCTAGTTTACGTGAAAAGGAAGTTTACATGTATGAATGTTTGCATGCATGGATGTTTACATCGCCAGTAAAATTCAGAATTTTATGGTGTTTAGATTCTCTCTTAAGAGATGTTACAGCGTAATCAAATGAAATGACGGAGCATTTACGTCCGAAGGAAATTACTGATAATTCAAACTTATACGATTAGTTGCGCACCATTTTGAAAAAGGTCAAGTTCTTTCTAAAGAAAATGTGCATCTTCTTGACACGTTATTACATAAAATAATTTGAAGTCACCGGCATACGAGAGCCTAACACATTTGAGAACTAAGTTGACATCATTCAGGTACAACAAGAATTAAAAAGGTCAAATATAACTGCAGTGGAACACCAGATGTGACATGGAAATTTCTGATATAGTATTACAAATTTTGACCGACATTGAACGACCAGATAAGAGTTAATCCAATCTAGCAACGAACCAGAGAAAACAAGACGTTGAAGCTTTCATGGTTGATTTTATCGAAAGCAGCTTAAAAATAAGTTTAGATTGCATCGACCTGCTTGTGAGCTTCTACAGTCTTGATGATTTGGAACCAGACTGGTGCAGGTGGATCTCTTTGGCATGAACCCATGTTGAGTCGCGGAAACGTAGTTGTGACAATTATGCTTGAGGAAGTCGAGGCCAATCAGCTCAAATAGTTTAGACGTATCACATAATGCAGCGATTCCTCTGTAGTTAGAAATATCTCGTTTTTTGCCCTTTTTGTGCACGGGAAAAACGAATGATAGGGGAAATTGATGAAATGTTGGCCTAAATGCCCCTTATTTGGGCCCATACATAAATTCAGTAATCGACAAAATTTTCAATAGCGATCAAAAATATACGTAAGTACCGTCCCAATGACGCGTTCATCTAGATAAATAGCAATATAAATAGCAGATTTTTAGCGATGGGCCCAATCTTAGATTCATAGGCCAACATTAGAGCCATTCCCCCTATCTTCTATTTTTTTTATGAAAAGATTCAAATGAGATCGACTGGTTGAAAATAGTAGCTAGAGGTTGCGAGATAGCAGGACTGCACTTCTTTAAGGTGATAAATGATAAACCGTCAGAACCGGGGTTTGATGAACATTTCAACCGTGCGCAGGATGATTCAACAGTATTATGTGATATCCGTGGATGAGAACCAATGGCAGAGCGTGGAGGTACATTAGCTGCAGCATCAGTCATCAGATGTGTGTCAAGTGTTTCGACGGTAAATATTGATCTAAAATTCGACAGTGAGCATGCATAAGGGCCTATACGCGATGATCGATTCTCTTCGTCGATTTTCTCTTTTGTTAATAACTCGCTAGATTTAACGTTTCTAGGTACGTTTGATGTTGCTTGTGATAGCCAATACAACCTGTTACTACTCTGCATTGAACAAATTCTAGAAAATTGTTTCACTTAGCTGTAGCAATGCAAAAAGAAAATCGATGAAGAGAATCGATCATCGCGTATTCGCCTTTATGCATGCTCACTGTCGAATTGTTCTTTAAAGAGGTCAGTTATGGCCGGACAAGAAGAAGCTTCTTTATCGCCGAGCCTCATGGATGAAGGATGAAGGTCCTACTTCCATGAGCTGTTCGTCGATATAAGACAAGAACATCTTAAGTTTGGTTTTCAAATTACGTTGAATCTTAGACACTAAACTTAGTGTTCTATGAGTACTTCCACAGTTGTTAATTGACAGTTTTCTAAGCCTGTACCATTTTTGCATTAGTATGTATTGTGTCGCTAGCACTAAAATAAAGTTTGGAAGTCAAACTTCCGACTTCCGAACCTATTCCAACCTTACTTCCCACTTTTACGGAAATCATGATTTTAAGATTGGTGTTGTTGTAATTGTTGGTAATTTTAGCAGCTCGAGAAATTTTCCATCCCGAAAAATTCATAGACCGGACCGTAAATCGAACCCAGCCGCCTCCAGCATGGTCTTTTATTATAGCTGCGCCTTTACCGACTGAGCTAAGGGAGGCCCACTCTGTATCTATAGTCAGTTTAATAAACATAGCACAGCTCTCGATGAACATTTCAAAACATCTTATCAGTTTAATCGAATCTCTTCATCGATAACCACTGCTATGCAAACAGATTTCGTGCTATTTTAACACATAGTTTGATAAATAAAGTTCTTATGTAGCATCCAAAACGTCAAACGACGTCAGTCAACGAAAGAGAAAGGCAATGAAGAGGATCGATCAACGCAGATTGTAGCTTTTGAAATGTTTATCTAGAGTTAGTCCTGATGCTACCCCTGTTCATACTGCGCTGGTCTATCTTTCTTTTTATCCCATTTACCACCACCGTCGAGATACTGACCCTGGTGTTACATAGATGCTGACGGATTATTTATGGCCTTCTCCAGTTAATACAGTTCGCAATCCTTACCTGTTTGTTACGCGATGATGGTGTTATTACACTTATTTTCCCGTCTCTATTTGGCTATAATTACCTGGTTCGCTCTTTTTAGCCTTTGCCTCCAGCTGTACAAATCATACCATCAGTGTTCTATAAGAGGAAATTCTTTCTTTCTTTCTTTCGTTCGTCTGCTCCAATGGATCAATTTGGTTGTAATAAATTTATCATCGAAATTGCTGCAGTAGTACACTTTACGACTTTTGTGCTCTGCGGTGTGTCGATTCTGATCATGGAGCTGCCCGTCTACCGTTGTCGCGTCGCGTCGTGGTGGTTATTCGACCCTTCTGTTCCAAGTGAGGACCCTGCTGTGGTGCGGGACAGCATCGGGTGGTGTTGGGTTGGGAAGAGAATAATCGGGAGGAAGTCGAGAAGAAATAGTGCCGGAGAATTGGACCCAATGCCAGGTCTTGTACATGTTTATCCACAGAGAGCCAGCTCAACCAATCGACCGACGAAGATGAAGACAGCGAGATAAGGTCAACGGAAGGTATTGCTTACTGGGGAACAGCAGGAAGGACGTTACGTCCATTGAAGATTATTAATGATATAATGAATTATTAAAAATATTAATTAAACTTTTCATTTGGGAATATGCTTTAGATAAATAGGTGAAGTATCTCATGTGTTGTCAAACAGGATAAATTGTGTGTTATTTTTTCTACTAGGTTCTAAGTCACTAAGGACGTGTGCATACGTGTTATCTACATATGTTGAAGTGAAAATGTCAATGTTCGATTCTTTTGTCTAAATCGCATGATTGATCCATCGTCTCAACTGAATATCTTTATAAATTTATTTACGTTATAAGTATTTTGACTTCTTCGCTTAACATCGTTCGTCTTAACCTGTCCCACCGGTGAGTAAGAGAGAAGCACCCCAAACCTCACCCCCATCACCACGCAGCATATGGACCACGCTTGTGGCTCGTTCGCTGATTGTGCTTACCACATAATCTCTTGAGCCTCTCGTCGTTCGCGTGGACGTCGTCTCCGAGGCTTCCTCCCGATGCAGGCAGTGGGCTCTTTGCCAGCAGTGTGAACCACCACCGTCCGTTCGATGATGATCAGCAACGTTCAGTCAGTCATTCGGTTCGTGTGCCACCAACATTACCCATCACGGGTTACGACCAGAAAGAGAGTGAAGGGAATTGCTTCTCGAGCTGAAAACAAAAATACCACCACAGGAACAGGGGAGAATGGAAATAAGCACAGAAAAGGATAAAGAAGATCAAGAGATTCGAGAAAAACCGGTCCTACTTTATTTTAATGAGCTCAGGTAGTTTTTGGAGTTTTTTTTTCTGATCCGGCTATGCCGAATACAGAACCTTTGGAGCTGAAATCTTTCTGACTTTGTGTGTACCCATCAAGGGAGGACCAAATCAGCGGGATTAAATGAATTGAGAGAGCAAAAAAAAAGTTGAAGTCGAATCCAATCGATTCTGGCTATGACTACTCACTGAAGATTTGAAGACGCCAAAGAACAAAGGTTAACGTTAAATTCGGGTTTTGCTAACATTATAATTTGGTTAATAAGCATTACGTTGCATAAAAATGTTCGTTCTTAAGAAAAAATATGACGAAAGTAGAGTTCAATTGATTACGGATTATCGTTTTGACTCAAATTACGAATACCAGCATAATTATAATATCTTAACTTAACTTTGCTTAAAATTGAGCGAAATCTTTGCATAAACACATGACACGTTATCATAAAATTATTGAAATTAATACTGGCAAAACCAGAGACTTCTCGGAACATTATTTCATATTCCGATTCAGAAATTACTCACCATCACCATCAGAAAACAGCATAGCATCCTGAAGAGTCACTAAACAGCACACTAAAGAATGCTGCCATAATCTCAGTCTAAATCCATGATAAAAGCATTTGTATTTTTTAATGTTCATTAAGCAATTATATCCATTTTTTTTAACTGGATTCAATCTATTATTTTTTTCATATGAGAATCCAGCAAAAACGCATTGTAATTGAAAAAAAAAAAACAAAAGAGATATTGTTTTCTTTTTGATTATTTGAGAATTTGTCTACTGCCGAGAAAAGTAGTTTCTTTCATTGGTAATTTTCAAAATTGTTAGTTATGCGCGATTCACACCAATATTTGATTGTGTATCTCAGATTTTGCTAAAAATGTAACTAGCCAACGAACTTGAAATTTTCCCTTCTCTTGAACTGTTCATCATACTTGAATATGCGACCCCAGACGGTCAGTGACAATAAATATTTTTTTTTATTATAGTCACTTTAACACTCTTGGGTCATTCGTGACTTGTCCAGGGGTGAGATTTAAACTCGTTACTTTGGCGTGAGAGGTATGGATGTTAACCACTACGCCGGGGTCGCCCCCACAATAAATAAATAAATACACTTCATATTGCACAAAGTGGTAGTATTTTGTGGTTAAACGCTATTCTAATCGAAACATTTATTATTTTCACTCATTGAAGGTTTATTAGAGTGTCTTTCGATGTAAGATTTGTTCAACGGTTTGTAAGAGATTTCATTTGCAAAACATATGAAGAGCATTCCTAAGATTTTAAATATGAATCAACTTGCTACACTACCAACTTCGTGAATATTTTTTGATCACAAATTGGCGATTTGAATGTACAAAGTTCTGAGTTGAGAGTGGGGCAATATACGCCGTGTGGTTTGGCAACTCCTAAACAGCCGTTGACGGTTACATTTCTGTTATGCGTTAGGTAAAAAGGGAGCTAAAGATAGTGGGAACCTTATAAAAGTGTTATAAATACAACCTAAAGGGTGATACGGTCAAAATTTGGTCAATATCAACTTGACGTATTTCTTTCAATTTTGCATTTAAAAAACCTGAACACCCCTCATTTTGAAGGTGTGTGTGTGTAGAATGTTGCTCCTATTTTGATTTTGGAATTCACTCTTCAGTTGTCAAAATGCCGTCCAAGCAAGAAGAGCAGCGTATCAAAATTTTGCTCGCGCATCGCGAAAATCCGAGCTACTCGCACGCAAAGTTGGCAAAATCGCTAAAAGTTGCCAAATCAACCGTTACAAATGTAATTAAAGTGTTTGGGGAACGTTTGTCGACAGCCAGGAAGTCTGGATCGGGGGAAAATCGAAAACCGGAAGCCGCTGAGACGACAAAGAGAGTTGCCGGTAGTTTCAAGCGAAACCCTAACCTCTCTCTCCGAGATGCCGCAAATAAGCTGGGTGTATCGTCTACAACCGTGCATCGAGCCAAAAAACGAGCCGGACTATCGACTTACAAGAAGGTAGTGACTCCAAATCGCGATGATAAACAAAATACGACGGCCAAAGCGCGATCCCGGAGGCTGTACACGCCGATGCTGACGAAGTTTGACTGCGTGGTAATGGACGACGAAACCTACGTCAGAGCCGACTACAAGCAGCTTCCGGGACAGGAGTTTTATACGGCAAAAGGAAGGGGAAAGGTAGCAGATGTTTTCAAGCACATGAAACTGTCAAAGTTCGCAAAGAAATATCTGGTTTGGCAAGCCATCTGTACCTGTGGCTTGAAAAGCAGCATTTTCATAGCTTCCGGGACTGTCAACCAAGAAATTTACGTGAAACAGTGTTTGAATAAACGTCTGCTGCCTTTCCTGAAGAAACACGGTTGTTCCGTACTGTTTTGGCCGGATTTGGCATCTTGCCATTACGGTAAAAAGGCCATGGAGTGGTACGCCGCCAACAACGTGCAGGTGTTTCCCAAGGACAAGAACCCTCCCAACACGCCAGAGCTCCGCCCAATTGAGAAATACTGGGCTATTGTCAAGCGGAACCTAAAGAAGACCAAAAAAACTGCTAAGGGCGAGCAGCAGTTCAAGGCAAACTGGCTTTCTGCGGCGAAGAAGGTGGCCAAGGTGGCTGTACAAAATCTGATGGCAGGGGTCAAGCGTAAGGCCCGGCAATTCGGATTTGGAAAAGCGGAAGCCTAACTGAATATTTTTCCTGAATTTTATACTAATTGAACTTGAAAAAGAAATTTAATTTGATTTTTTAAATAAACGATTTCACCGATTTACACGCGTTTTCCCTTGACCAAATTTTGACCGTATCACCCTTTAAATGTATATTTCTCGCAATAATAACGTACAGATAATGCATAAATGTATGCAACAACATATAGAAAAAAGTATAGCACTTACGAGGGACGCATATATATTACCCCTGCCAGTGGCGCCTATTACCCAGTGAAAATTAAAAACGTTATTTTAGGGAGATATTTTGTAACATCATTTTCTCGGTTACGAATGCATATATTCACATGATTTTTTTTTGGTGACATCAAGAAGATTACTGAGACTAATGAATGCGTTGGAATAGAATGTTTATTTTTCATTAAAATGTAGTGAAAATCGATCATTTTCTTAGGGGGGACAACTACCCCCCGGGATCCCCTACAGCAGATGAACTTTCTATGGAATAGACTGAGCAGTTGAAACGTCGTCAAGATAACCGGATATTCAGTGATAACACAAAAGCGTTCTATAAGTCACGAAAAACCCAACTTCACTTTCGATCCGAGATATCCCAAGTAACAATCTAAATGCTTAGAAGATTTATTCTTATTTTATCATTGTTTTATCATAGCATCCCTTCCAGCCTGTGGTTGTATTACGGTTTTGTGTGCTTGTCATAAAATCAGGCCGTCAAGTCGTCTATAAAACTGTTTTATGACTACTAAATTAAAACTCAGACTTCATAGTTTTAACGGTAGCTGTAAGGTGGTTCTGCATCACTACTTATAACTGAAGAATAAAACCAAAACAAAACATACAATTATGTTTTATGGTACACTTTTTATGACCGATATAAAACTTGAAGCAGTCTTAGACCTTCATTAAAGCTTCATTACAACTATCATCTTTATCAGAGGCCTATGATTCACAGATAAGAAATATACTGCTACAACAAAAAATACTCTGAAATTTTTTGTCATTATAAAAAACAAATCTATTCAGAGATATGAAATGAAAATCCCTTCAGTGCTTCTGAACACGATGAAGATGAAACGATCGACAATATGAAACTCCTGGAGGAACTACAGTTATACGATCCCTACATAAGGCACAGTGCGGTGAAGGAGCTCTTAAAAATATTGAACAAGCGGCTTTCCGATACACTTCCGAAAGATCCACGAACCCTTCTTAAAGCAACGCCGACAGTTTCACTAAATCCGTTTGGAGATGGCCAGTATTGACATCACGGCTTTAAACCTTGTATTGAAAAAGCTTTTAGTGGATCCAATAAGCATTTCTTACATCTTGATTACAAGCGAAAATAGGAGGATCGCTTGGAATGTTGACTTTTTGACAGGTGGTCATGGTTTTTGTTTTGTTTTGATTCGCTGTACCGAATAAAACCAGCAAGCTAGTTATATAGCTTAAATATAACTTAACGCTCTCAATTTGGACTACGAAATGCTAAGATACAACCATTAGGTTTATGTTATGCTATAGAATACCAATCTAGGAGAATATGTTATATTGAGGTATTTTTAAGGAGTAGCAAGTTATAACGAAAAAAAAATGTCGCCGTATGAACAAATTTCACACAGTATGAATAATTACGCTTTAATTGATAGGCAATAAAACACTTTCATACATCTATGTATAATTAAATAATATGTGACTGGTTATTGCTCAACAGTAGTAACAGTTTTGTACTAAATAGATAATCTTTGAATGACTCTTTAATGCATGGTGCTAATGCAGACAAATTAAAAATATCCCTATATTTTAGTATTCATATGGCGCACTAAATTTATGCTCCTATTTGGTATAATAATCACCATAAATATTGCACGGCATGCTGTGAAGCATATAAAGATTGGTTTAAAATTATAATAAAGTCGTCTTATTTTCAATGTACAATAATATCAGCCATTATAACCAACTGACAAGGATCATGATTTCACATCAAACATCGAAAGAATAAAACCACAATAAAATATTTCTCAATATTAACTATCATCCAAAAACCCCAACTTAAAACCTTCAAAGTTGTCAAAATGTTTTGCGTATCATGTTTTATCAACTTCTTCAGGAGCGATTTATGCGGTTGTAATATAGTTTTATGGTAGTCATTAGAAGGCTGTTAAAACTTTCTGACCTGGAGGAGGTTTTATGTTTTCATTTTTAACAATCACGTCTAGAGTGTGATAAAACTGACATAAATCCTATGCTCCTAAAGTAGTTCGCATATCAAGTTTTAATGACTGCATTAAAACTGGGCCAATTGGCCATGACATGGCTGTATTGCGGTTCTCAGGAGATTGTTAAAGCAATGTGGTCGTCAGTGAAGGTTTTATAATTTGGTTATATCAACTGCTATAAAACTTAAATAAAACAAAAATTGTTGCTTGGGATGGTAGGTCACAGCACATCGCACCGGGAAACCGTGGTTAAGGCTAGCTGTGGTGGAATCGAGGAAATGCAAGCCGTCGTTTTCGAGGAAGCAGATGTTCACGACGCTATACGATACCAGAGAAATTGGGCAGCTTCAGATCCTAGTAGAGTTCAAAATTTCTGGTTCGGGAAACTGACCGTAACACATCCCACGCTATGTCTGAAGGCATTTTGTTAAGGTAGTCATAGTAGGCATTGATTTTCATCCTGTTTCAAATGTAGAAAATCTGAGAAAAAAAAAACCTTATGAAAAAAATAGAAAGTTCGCTTGTTGTGCTTCGAAAAAGCGACTCTGTAAAAAAAATCAAGTCTCTTTAATAAAGAAAGATAAAGATAAGATAACAAGTCACTTTAGTAGCGACGATCGTTGGAAGATTTTATCTGGAGTTCAATAAAGGAGATAGTAGGTATCCGAAAGTTTTGTGTCTTGTACTCAGCAGGTGGCGAAGGTGGCATTTGCCATCAAAACATCCTGAGGGGTGGAAAATTTGCTTGGATTCTAAAAAATAAATAGATATGTTTGACTCAACGGCGAGATCGGAAATAAATTATGGAAACCATGACGAATTGGTTTGAAAATTTGAAATAACGTCTATAATATAGAAATGAAACTTACATGAGGTTAGCTACTCTTGCCCAGTGAGTTTAGGTAGTTCTAACCTTGAATTGCTACATAATAGTTACTGCGCTGTGCACCTCACGCAAGAGATCTACAAACTCAATTGCAATCAACAATATATATATAGGAGATTACAATAAGGAACCATATAGGAGATTACAATAAGGAAACAAGAAAGCAGTGTGCGGAACCCAACCCCATCAACTCTAACAACTGAACATTGACAAAGCCGCATCGAACATTTGGCTGACCCGAGGTAAATTTTCTCCAGTTATCGAAGCCGATATGTTAGCCACTAGGATTAGGGATAGGATTATGTCAACGAGGAATTTCCGGCGGTATGTTTGTCACCAAATGTTGAGGACATTAGCCGGGAACCATTAACCAGATTGTAGCTGGCTGTCCAGTACTCGCCAATGCAGCCTACACCGGGTGGCGTTACGGATAACGACAATGCCACCAACAAACTCGTCATCATTGGCATCGCCGTTCTAGTAAACACTACAGTAGCCTGGAAGAAATCTACGTTGGGATTGATGGAGGTTAGACTGACGCAAAATTTGAAATGATCGCTCCACAGTGCTCAAACGGTTCCAAATCGGGTCCTTATAAGACCTGTGCGCCTGCTTATGAGAACGACTCAAAATTTAGTTTGAGTTACTTATATTTGATTTCAGGTTACTCAAATTCATAAAAACGTATCGCCATATTCCAGAAGTTTTCCACGGGAAAGTGTTAGAAAATTTACTCAAACTATCGGGGACCTACGTTTAAGCGATTTTGAGTAATCTGAACTCAAATGTTGGTAGCATTTTTGTTCATGTGCTATTGGTTTGGAAAGTATTTTTTCTTAATCATTAAAAATAAACTCATGCCGACCCCCGCCGCCGAAAGCAAACGGCATGACGCCGCCACGCCACTGCCGCCGGCAGAAAATAACATTTCACTCTGCCGCCGAAAATATTTTGATCGGCCACAGGCCTGGTCCTGATTAGCCTCCCAAAATTAAAACTTATTTGAGGCTGTTCATTAACTACGTAGACAGTTTTTTGGGATTCTTGACCCCCCTCCCCCTGCGTAGACAATTGTCCATACAATTTTTTAAAATTGTATAGGACGTGAATAATTGCCAACCGCCACCTAAACTGTATACGTAGTTTATGAACAGCCCCTTTGGTAAGAAACTGACTTGGCACAAACTATTCGAAGATTTCCATTTATGTATATGGGAATTCCAAACTTTTTGTTCACTGTCTTGTAGCCTTTTTCCATATTGTACTGTTCTATCGCTATTCTTATGGAAAAAAAAAACTCAGCTACAACTTTGCACTAGATCGTTTTTCACCCAAGCGTCAAGCTAAATAGTTATTAATTGTTTAAGAGATTGAAAATCTTATGACATGATTAAGCAGCTGTATTGTAGGCAACACAGTATTCTGCAGTGTGACATAGTAGCCATAATTTTTGTTCTCTATTCTACGCCACAGAAACACCAATGTTGCCTACTGAACAGTTTGTTGAGCATAATCATGAGACATCAGTGACTTGAATCATTAATAACTTTTGTTCCTTACATTTGATCGAAAAGTGGTGTTCAGTCAAGTTGCAGATCGTTGTAAAACAAAGTTCAACAAAGACTTGAGTTCACATCTAATCCAGACTAGTCAGAAATAACCTAAAATGTGTTCAACAAAATAATTCGACAAAATTTGTTAGTTCAATTTTCAACAAGACTTTAACAACAGAACTTGAAGTTAAGATGATTGCATTTAAAAAAAAAGTGAAAGCACAATATGTAATCAGACTTATTTCACGACAATTAAAATCAAAATGAGTTTTCACTATGATAGGAACAGCAAACTTTAATATTCATTTGAATTTATTTTGCTTACCGGCTTTGCTCGGCAACCATTTACGCCAGGTCAGTCTTCAGTTAAATATTATGAATTCAAAATTAGTAATCAAACTGATTTCATTGATAGCAGGATTAGTTTTCTATTTGATTCAACAGGGTAAAATATTGCTCTCATATTTGCTGTGTTAACCGTTAAGTCAACCAAAATGAGATCAACCGGAGTATTCATAATAAGTTACATCATAACAGCAATTTTTGATTCCAGTTTGATCTACAAATTTGCTCGGGTAGTTATCCATTGACACTACTTACGGGTGCCAGTGGTAATATTTGCCGTTGGGGCAAGGAGCACTTCCTTCATTTTAAGCCGAAAATACATGTTTACAACAAAATAGTTACCTTACAAGCTAAATAAATGTTTGCTTTGAACACCATTTCAATTTGGCCACTCTACGTTATCAGATAATATAATTACAAACAAAAACCAATTTACTTGGGATATAGTTTAATTTTGTCCTACGAGTTACAAACATTTTTTAGCGATTCAAACATTGTTAAGCGTCGGTAAAAGATATTACCCATTTGATTGAGATCAGAGCTACACCTTTCTGATAAAATACCGGTAGGTTTTAATATGTATTTCTATTTTATGATCAAAAACATTTTCTTTATACATTCGGGGAAAAATGGTGCTATAGTAAACATGCTTTGTTTACTTTCTATTCTTTCTTCAGAAATACTCAGCAACGTTCCAAAGTCTATGGACCTTTGAACAACTACGATCGGAACTGGAGGCTGTCAAAAACGAAGACCTTCTTCTGCCTCAATTGGTCATCATTTGTTTATTTGTTTATTTGTCTATTGAAAAATTCAACTGACAATTATTGTCTAAAAAAATAAAACTTAAACTAAAAAGTTACGGTCAACGGTACGGAAAAGGCCAAGTAACCGATGACGAAACACGTCAGCTGATTCATTGAAGTCGAACATACAAAAGAAGTTGTTGAATTGCCGGCTGATTGCTCGTATTGGCTCGTGTTGTGTATAAATTCGGCGCCGTGGTTCCAAAAACAGAAATTCGCGTTGACGAAGAGGCCTATCAGGGGCATACATATTTAGCTGAGCCAGTGTTGGACAGTCAATGTCACCTGTAAGCAGCTTTCCAGCGAACATAGCTCGAGCGACCGTCCGTCTCACCTCTAATGGTTCGATTCCCAGGAGACGGCAGCGCTCCTCGTACGGTGGCAAGTTTATTGGGTCACGCCAGTTGAGGATACGAAGAGCATATCTCACAAACTTGCGTTGAACGGATTCAATTTTAGTGATCCAGCTAGCATGGAAAGGGCACCAAAAAACTAAACTTGACTCCAATAAGGATCGCACAAGCGAGCAGTAGAATGACCTGAGGCATAGCGGGTCACGGAACTAGTCGGCAATTTTGAAAATAAAGCCCAATTGTCGATTAGCTCTGGAGATGACGTTACCTTGGATTGCAGACTCACTTTCAGAATCCACTACAATGAGGATTCTGAAAGTAAGTCTGCAGTCCAAGATAACGCCGAGATCCTTTATGTGCTCTACACGAGCAAGACAGCGTCTGTAGAGAACATATTCAAACATGATTGGTTCGATTTTTCGGTGATAGGAAATAATCCCCCTTATTCTGCGAGTCACGTGACTCTCTGTCACCGGTGAGGTGACCATTGTCACCTCGTGTGAGGTGACTCTCCATGTAAATCAAATGGAGAGTCACCTCACACGAGGTGACTATTGTCACCTCACCGGTGAGAGAGAGTCACGTGACTCGCAGAATAAGGGGGAATGTTACATTTTTCGATGCTTATACTCATCAAATTTCTTGAGCACCAGTCAGCAAAAATACCTTTCATATTCTGGAGACTCCAACAGTCCGAGAGATTTTTAATAATTTTGTAGATTTTCGTATCGTCTGCATAGAAAACGTGGGATCCTGATGGTATCAGAAAGGTGACGTCGTTTAAAAAGATCGAAAGCAGTAGCGGTCCTAGGTTACATAACTAAATAACGCTAAAATAATTGAAGTAATACATAATATTCACTGTTGCTTTTAATTCTAGCGAGAATACACCTTGATTTCCTTAACTGGTGTATTTTACCCCAGGAACCCATACATGGAAAAAATTAAACCGACTGGTTGAAAACCCACCGATTAAAAGTAGAGGGTAGAACTCAGTGGGTAACGCGTTCTTCGGGGGAGAGCTGTATATGTCTTAAATATATTTTGTATGCGTAACGATTTTGCAACATAAAAAATCCCGTAAATCAAGGATCACACTTATTTTAGATTTTTGCAGCATTGGAAATGTTTGCGATATCGAAAGGGAAAATTTCGCTTGTCACTAGTGGCCACTACACAGCATTTTTTTTTTTGTAAATTTACATGTGGATTATTGATGTAGTTCTAAGATGAAAAATTTCATACATTAAGAAATTTAAAAAATATAGTTGAAACATACGAAACAGTAATTTTCAATGACAATTTTTGGTAATCCGTCTAATTCAATTGAATTTTACCTGCACCTGACTTTTGACATAGCAGTGAAAATTTCAATTTAAATTTAATTAATTTTCAACGAACAACGTTATAAATTTACATGAACGTGTAAATGACAGCTTTAATTGATTGAACACCAGATCGTTAAACATGTAATTTAATAATTCAAAACCTGCTCCTGTAAAGTAGTTGAAATTACAAATTATTACTATCGGTGTTTTGGTAAACTTTCCTATCACTGGATTTTCGATATTTTTATATTTTATATTTCACGGCGACAAACTCCGCATTTGAACGCCACCATGCGCACACTCGATTACTTCATTTCATTATCCATATGGCCATACAAAACATATAAAGTAGCTTGTACATCCGCAAACGAGTGGTACATTCAAATAACAGCCTTATGCCAATTTGATTTATCGTTTTGTTCACTGTCTTTGATTGTTTCGTAAATTATAAATCAGTGCAAAACATCTCTAGCCTCCATGTGCGGAAACAGGCTTATCGTGAATTTTGGCAGCCAATATAAAACGAAACACAGGCTGTGACATTTATGCATCACAATGAAACAACGAAATGCACTTCAAACCTAATTAGGCTGCAATTTAGCAATCTCTGCAATTATTCACGTTTACGGTTGTCACTTTTGGTATGCTTAATGTCACAACAAACAGCTCCATCATTTTATCTTTATTTAAAAAATTGACTCACATGTCAAGGAATTTCCGTTAGATTATGCAAATTTAGAGTACAACTCAAGCAGTGAACCAAAATTTGGCGCATCAACGTCTTTTATGCGATGCGACATTTGAACCGGTTTTCGGAGTATCATGTTCATCGGATGAATTTTCCACTACAGGCACACTAACACACTATACTGGCGAAGCTCGTTTTATTCCTATCTGCAAACGCATTGGCAAGTGTATGTATAGCAGTTTGTTTTTGATGTTTCTTTCTTTTGTGCACAGTTTCTTTAGTCATTGACACCCCACTACCAGAGAAGGCAGGTCGATGATGGTTGGCAATCATTGATACACCGATCTCTCTCGCCGTAGTAGCAGGATATGCTTTTCTTATGCTCTGTGCTTTGGCTCGCAGCATCATGGTGTGGGTGAGCTCGTGGCACGCGTAGATCCACTTCGGCTCTCGTTCGGGTCGTGTGCCATGAATCTAGCCGAAGTCGAGTTAGGTAGGTAGCTGCTGCTGATGCTCTTTGATATACCCAGATTATGCCACAAGCGCCGCCGTCGTTCGTCGATCATGTCGTTCAACTGCTGCACGCTTCATCGATTCTCGTTGCCTCGTTCTCACTCTCTTCTTTGCTCTGTCTCTTTTTTCGTAGGTCCATACTACCGCTCACTGCTACTCAGTTTCATCGTATTTGACAGGTTGAGAAAATCTAGAGCAGAAAATTTTGTTAGAATTTTCCATGAACCGGTTTTTCGCGCTTACACGGCCAATTAAACCAACCCAAATTATAGTTTCGTTCACTCAAATTCGCAAAAACGTAGGTTACTCATAGACTGAGTAACATTTTCCTCGATTTTCCAGGAAAAACTTTTCGTTTATAAGAAAATCGAGAGAGGTTTCACTCAGTCTGTCAGATTATTCTCATAGACTGAGTAAAAATGTCGATTTTCCTCATATTCGAGCAGAGTTTTGAGGAAAAGCAAGGACAATTTTACCTAGTCTATTAGTAACCTACGTTTTTGTGATTTTGGGTGAATTGTATTTCTTTTGAGTCGACGTCATCGGCCGTGTACCTACTGCTTCTGCCCGGCTGCGGTGCTGCTCTTTGTGTGCGGTCAATCGTAATCGATTTTCGTGTATGCTCGCGTCCTTCGCCACAAGCCATCATCTCGGGGTTGTTGCCAGTTACTCTAACCAATCGCCCACTGTTGAATTACTATGTCGTAGCCAGGAGTTTCCTCAATACTGTTAAACACGATAGCTTTTTCCTGTATACTAAAGTTACAACCAGATGTTTTCTAGTGACATCTAAAATTTACTTTATTCTCATAGCCAGGCAAAAACAAAGTATTTTCATGTCTTCTCTACTTGATGGCCACCTCTCGAATGTAGCCTTGCAACGGCCTTTGCTTGGAAATGGAATGAAAATTCTTGCCAACTTTGGCTGCCTGCTTGGTGTCGATAGCGAGCAGTCTGGCCAGGATGCACACCGCACGGTTGTGGAGTCAAATTTTCCGCATGGATTAAAGCATGATTTGAAAGCGAAACGGGTCAGAACGAAGCCTCATCGGCATGGCAAGTAGCGACGGCTGCTATATTGTAGTCACATAGGTATAGAAGGAAATGCGAGCTAGAGAAAAAAAAATCTGGGTCAAGTACGACAGAAGTTCACTGTAACAGTTTCGCCACTCCACTGTCAATATTTGAACTTTTGGTACTACTTTGAAACAGGGATATAATGGGCTGTGCACTATCGATGCTAGTTTTTTTTTTAAGCTAGAGAGAGTGTACGGGCTCCTGATTCAGACTGAATGAAGCGCCGTTTTGCGACGTGATTTGGAATATTTGATCAGCGTGTCGAAAAGGATGAACGGAATCAATGTCTGCATTGACAGGGCCATTGAAATGTCGATGTTTGAACTTCGTTTGGAAGAGTGCATTGATTATCAATGAACTTCGCAAACAGGAAAAACAACTAGTGTTACTGTGCGAACTTCGTGTGTGTATAAAACTGAATAGATTGCATTACATACATCGTCTTTTTTCCTTTGGTTTGTTTTCCGTCAATCTTGTTTTCCGTGCTGAGCACCAATGCTACCGACGGCCAGGGAGGCCTTACCTTACCTATCGACCCATCATCAACTCATGAATCGGGGACCAACGGCTTTCCTTCCCTTTCGAAGGAAGGCGTGATCAGAGATGTTATATGCCTCAGAACATCCCGGCGGCGCCGACTGGGATTGAAACCAGGCCTGCTGGGGTGAGAGGTAAGAGGATCGTAGGAATATTGGCGAATGGATTGAATAAAGCTGCCTGAATGATAATCGTAATGCGCTTCTCATAAGGTACACCGGGGCAAGTTGAAATGCGGAGTGAGTTGAAACGGAAGGTGGAGCTATTAGCGGAACTAAATAATAACCGTGATTATTTTTAACAGCATATTATAACGCTGAAGGCATCATATGACTGTCATATCTGTTTTGTTTATTTGAATGTTTGTTTTTACACGGATTTCTGAATTTACGCGGTTTTTTTTGTGGATTTCGGAATTTACGTGGTTTATCGTTATACACTAGAGTCGCTTTAACGCGGTTTTTACATGGTTTTTTTTTAACGCGGATTTCAGAATTTACGCGGTTTTTTTGACGTGGATTTCGGAATTTACGCGGGTTTTTTTACGAGGCACGTATCCCCCGCGTAAAAAGTGACTCCAGTGTATTATGAAATTCACAACAATATCATTAATATCATTTAGCAGGAAAGAAACACATCAAACATTTCCTTTGCATTGTGAAATCAAAATGTTTGAAATTTTTTGAAGAATTGGAGATTTAGGAATATCTTAGACTTCAAACTAACTTTCATAGACCAAAATAATACAATACACTCGTTCTTTTTTACACGGGGGATATTTACCGTGTAAAAAAAAAACCGTATAAAAAACCGTATAAAATACCGTGTAAAAAAACCTACGACATTTTGATTTTTTATATGCTTAAATGTTTTTAAAAAATCGGATTTTAATGCAATTTGTAATTATAGCATGCTATGGTATATATAGACATATTTCAAATTTTCTATATTTACACCAAATATTGGGATTTTTTTTAAGTATGCCATTCGATTACCTATAGCCTGAAACGGATAATGTGATTAGAATCAAGTTGATAGGTTGTATCGTTGTCAAGAAATTGTTAAAAACGTACCGTGTAAATCGCAAAAAAAACCGTGTAAAAAAGACTTCAGTGTAATTCCCTGGGCAAATAACATGCTTGACTTTATCAAACGGTTTTGGTATAACTTTCAGGACCCATACACAATTAAAACACTATATATTTCCTATGTGAGGTCAATACTGGAATATTGAAGCATTGTATGGTCTCCATTTTCAATCACGCACGAAGAAAGATTAGAATCAGTACAAAAGCAATTTCTATTATATGCCCTTCGTAAATTCGGTTGAACAACATTTCCTCTTACATCATGTGAAGCACGCTGCAAGCTTATAAACATACACACATTAGAAGAGCGACGGGAATATGCAATGGTTTCGTTTGTAAACGATATCGTTTCGCAGCGCATTAACTCAGCAGAACTTTTATCAAAATTAAATTTTTATGCACCTACTCGACACTCAAAAATCGAAATATATTTGCCATAAACCATCATCTCACAAATTATGCAAAATTTGGGCCATTAAATCGCATGATGGTGTCTTAGAATCAATACTGGGTCAAACCATTGACTTTTCAATGTCTCGGCATAAACTAAAAGAATATTTTAACTCCAAATGGAATCATAACTCGTAAGATGGAAAAATAGAAGAGCAGACAATATTTTTTTAATACTCTTAAGAAAAACAAATTTGTACCTGAATTTGTACTACTCTACATCGGTTGATGAAAAATAAATAAATAAATATACTGCAATATATCACAATACTGATCGCAGCGATTGTATGGCGAACAGAGGGAAAAAACGTTAAATGCGGCAAGGTGGCATGAAAACCATTCTTAATTTCGCGCGATGGTCAATTAAAAATGTATATACCTAGTTGTTTTAGAATTGGCAAGCACAAATTGCGTGACAGGCGTTGCAGTCCTGTGTTACAAACTGCCCATAGTTTATTGACGGCGTCTAACAATGTGACCACCACCACATTCACAGCCCAACTGAATCAAATCTTTTTCTGATTTTAAATGATTTTTATATTTTGTGAGGTTCATACATTTATGAATTAAGTCTCAAGTGACACAGATGTGCCTTTTCAACTTTAGATCTTTTAAAATTTTAATTATTATTTACAGTTCCTTGTCATATCAGGCATGTTTAGAGAATTCTTTATCACGATGGCCGCTTTGTTGTTATTTTCGTCTCTTTTTCGGAAGTATGGTGATTTATTTCTACTTGTCAACAGATAAATTAGTTACCCTAATGACAATTTTCTATATCTAAACATCAAAACTGCTTCAAACACAAAATTAACGCAAACATCTCTTAAAGCTACGCTTATTTTTCTCGCGGGACACATCTTCGGGTGATGATTCATTCGTAGTGCTATTAATGCCTTGGCCAGCACTGGGTGTGGCGTACAGTAGCGGAGCGTTAAATGTGGGCACGGTCACGTTTGATTCTGACGGGGCGTAGTCAACAATCCCCCCGGAATGCGCGAAGGATCCTCCAATAGCGTATTCGTCCTAACGCCTACGTCGAACACAGCCAATGAAACCGCCGGGCGCTCGTATATTTCACCAGACGCTGTTTGTACGGTTGCTCAACGTACCTGTCCGTCGGGAGCTTGATGCGTAGCGATAACTCCACCCTTAAGCCAACAATTTCGGGACAGCTTCGTATCGATATCTACGATCACTACGATATCTCCAACAGTTATTGGTTTCGCTGGTGTAAACCACTTGGTTCTACGCGTAATGGTGGGCAGATAATCTCTTACCCACTGCTTCCAGAACATGTCAGCCATGATCTGAGACTGAGCCCAACAGTTCCTCCGCATCACCGGACTGTCATCGATAGGAACCCACGACCTTTTTTTTTTTTTTTTCCGGCTTCGTTGGGACCCATCGCCACTCGTTGACGTCGGTTGATTATAATATTTCATTGATGATCGGATGCCAGCCAACAGAGCACATCTTTGGAATCTGTCCAGAAGTACCGTTTGTAGATCTTGATGGAGAAGGGCGTCAGTCCGCTAATCGAACTCCGAGTAGCGCTGCTTTTAGCTCGGACCGTGGGATGGACAGGAACTTCAGTGGAGCCACTCTAGTTTTTGCTCCCGCCAAAGTGCATTCGATCACGTTCCTTTGTCGGAATCGGAGGTAAACTACTGCCGCAAAACCGTTTTCGCTTGCATCGACGAATGTGTTCATCTCTACTTCAGCTTCTACTGACGTCAATGAGCGGTAACATCGAGGTACTTCAACAGATCTCATCCCCGGAAATACTGCCAACCACTTCAGCCACTTCTCAAACTACAAGTCTTCAATTGGATCATCCCAGCCAACCGACGTTCTCCAAATTTCCTACAAAAGCACTTTCAGGAACATTCTCCCCCGTTGCTGCTCCTTTCAGCATCGCCTGGACCATGTCAAAATTGGAGATCCAGTTGCGTATTTCGAGCCCGGCATGTTCGTGGATTTTTTTGAGCCAACTTCACAGCTTCGTCTTTTGTTTCCGTGCTCACGACCATGTCATTGACATAGTGCCATTTGATGATAGCGTCGACTGCGTCTGGGTAGTCCTGTTCAAACTTCTTCGCATTGGTATTCTTAACCTGTTGTGCAGTGCTTGGAGAACAGCAGGCACCGAAGGTCATCACCTGTACAACATAGACACTTGGTTCTGATTCATCGTCGTCCATCCGAAAGAAACGCTGGCAGTGCTGATCTTCCAGCAACATTTGTATTTGGCGGAACATTTCGCTATTGTCACCGCATACCGCCACCCGGAACTCACGAAAACGAATCAATACGGACAGAAGCGATGTTAATTGATCGGGGCCTTTCAAGAGAACTGAGTTCAGTGAAACACCGTACACAGTGGCTGCAGCATCCCACACTAAGCGTATTTTTCTAGGCTTATTGGGATGCTTCACTACAAAATCAATTCTTCATTCAATTCATCACTTCTGGAATCAATTTTGCATCTTCAATTTAAGTACCTCGGCAAGCTCGGGATCCTTAATCATCAGAGTTTCTAAACACTTCCAACGTCTGAAAGCCATCCCTTTACTGTCCGGGAGACGGACGTGATCGTGTTTCCAGAGAAGGCAAGATTCGTAACGGTTATTCATAGGACGTGTCAGAGATTCCAACAAAGATTGCGCCCGCTGATCTTCTGTTGAAAGAAGAAGCTTGCATGGTTTGATGATTCCGAGACTATCAAGCGTAAAGTATGATTTCATCGCTTTATGGAGGCCATCGTCGTACTCCCGATTACACTCGCAGGTTTGAATGCTGTGGTAGTTTAAGTATTCGATTGTATCTTGCTTGCCAGTACAGTTACCATAAACCATCCAACCCAAGCACGTCTTTACAGCGATCGGTTCGTTTGGCTTTCCTTCACGACTCTTGAATCCGTGTCCGAGATCGATGTTATCCAAACCGATTAGAATTCGCGAACTTATGTCATGATATGATTCAAGCGGTAATCCAGACAGATGTGGATACTTCCTCTGCAACACGGAAAGCAGCAACGTTTGTGGGCGAATTTGTAGAGAAGACATAGTGTAGACTCCGGCCAGATCGTACTTCTTTGAGCTTCGCGCCCCGGAGATTTGTAGATTCACCTGTTGCGACTTATTCTCTAACTTTCGAGTACCGACAGTCCACTTTAGCCACAGAAATGTTTTGGGTTTCAACGCCTAATGCTCCTGCTTAACGCCTCTGCTCCACAAGAGTTAGGTCAGATCCATCGTCGATAAACGCATAAGTCTGCGCAACTTTTTTTTGTGCGTACAATACGACTGGAACGATGCGGAATAGCACTGTAGACTGTTCCTGATGCAAATTGCAGCTTGGTTCTGATCCTTCCGAATGTGGAAGGCAATCAATAGTATGTTGCGACGTCGATTGTGTTGATGTTTGATGGTTCACCGGGTTGTGGAGTAAAGGATGGTGCAGGTACGTACATCCGTTTGTACCACATTTCTTCTGTTGTTTACATGAGCCATTGTGCTTACGAAGACATTTACGGCAAAGTCTGCACTCCTTCACAGTTGCCCACTTCGAGTCGTAGCTCAAGCATTCGAATCTACTGCACTTCGCCAGTTTCGAACAGCTTCCCTTGCACACTACACATTCAGCTTCGACAGTTTCCTTTGGTGCAATCGACTTCGGCTCGGTAGACGCTTCGGTCGATTCCGAGCTGCTGAGCTAACGACCTATGAGCTAACGGCAATACAATGGCATTCGTCATTACGGGCTGTTCAAAGCCTGGTTCTCATTGAATAACCTCCTTTTCGTCTAGATGTAGTATTATACGATATTTTCACTCTTATATCATTATCTTGTAAATAACTCAACTAAATTTAGCTTAATCCAATAAATTCAGTAGATGATAGCTCAAATTTACGTAAATTTAGGAATAACCAATTTAATATTAAGTACTTAATTGTCCTTTGACTATGTAACGTTCCCTGTGTTACGCTAAGCTGACGGCTTAAGCGCCACCTTCCAAAGAAGGACCGTCAACTCGTTCTTAATTTACCCGGCAAGAAACTTCCCTTCTCAGGGCAGGTCACTCTGATGTTGACACAAACAAACTTACTTTTTTTTGACCCAAACGCCTAAAGCCAACCAATCAGATTAGGATACTCAAATTTAAAAACACCAAAAATTAAATAATTCTTTAAAATCAACCAAGGGGAAATATGCAATAGTTATTTAAACCCAAACCAATCTAACAAATATAAACATATACAAATAACGTGACGCAAAATATGTGTGGAGTAACTAATCTAAACTAGAAGTAATTTTTATTTTATTCAATTCAATTGGACGAAACACAAATATACTAAACTTAAATTTATCGAGCTAGTGATTTATTAATTGAAAATTCAAGGGAAATAGAAATTTATTCAATTAAGGCAAACCTAACAGTTTCCTACTGTGACGTCACGTTTCTAGTTTATGTTTGTTGGCATAGCCATTCAAGATCCATTTAAACTAATGTGAGCAGTTTTCGGACAGATCTGACCTTATTTCTTCAGCGTATCCGGTCCCTCGTCGGAAGTCTCGCGACGTTCTAGTAGGCGAACTCGATCAGGATCAGTTGGTCACCGAAAGCTTACGCGCCAAGATGACTCGCGCGTGGGCAAGTAAGGGGTATAGGCGTCCCCAAGCGTAGTGGAGTGCTGAGCTGTAGTAGCGGTACGCAGCTCAAGCCGCACGACTTGGCGAGACGAGTCGTTCCAACAAAGGCTACCAATTGCGCAGTAGCAGTGATAATGCGTCGTAGCCGAACGGTTGTGCTACAAGACAATGCGCAGTAGCAGTAACGAGTGGGCGTAATTGCCGTCTGACCAACAGCCAGCATAAGACGGTGGATGTCCTAGCTGCTCGAACGGTCCGCTCCAGTTTCGACTATATGTGCCGATTCTAGCACTAGCCAATATAAGCCGGTACAAGCCGCCCGCGTTGACTGGGCAAGGAGGGCCTGAATTTCAAACTTCACAAAATTCACAATAATTCAATATTGTATTTTAATCAAAATGTGATCCTGCACTCGACAAATTCAAAAATTCGAGTTTAGATGTTGCACAGTAAATTTCAATATATTCACTTCAACCTTAATCAGCAGTTAATTACTTCTTTTAACTTCAAAGCACTCCACTCAAATCATTCGATAGACGCGGAGTAGCTTGGGTTGTGCCTAAAAACTACTGCGTAATTTCTTCCTATTGGCCGATTCGAGAGAATAAACGAAGTCGTACAAGGTTTTATGCATAATAGCCAAAATCTATTGAATTCTCTACGACGCAATGGTTTTAAATTTTAAAAATGGTATCTTAACTGCTGTGTCAACAACTAGGTGGCGTCTACAAAGGTGGATGTCTAAGATAGCATACAAACTGACAGCATGCTCTGAATATTCATGGACATCCAAAGCTTTCATGAAACTTATCTTTACTTGTATGGGTAGCACGAACGAACGGGTAAACATTAATACAAAAATAATAGGGTTCAAATTATCGTTACATTCTCGCCCCCACTAAAAATAAAAATTTTGCAATTTTGACCAAAATTTCGAAATTTTTAATGAAAACGATTTTGGATTAATTTATTTCTTGTTTATTTTTAAAGTCCTACTCTAATATTTCACTAATCTAACCAAACATTTTTTTTAACCAAGCCGAATTATTCACACAAATTACTTCAGTTATCGCGACTGAAAAACAAATTTGCATGACCGTTTATTTTTTTGGTACCGAATTACTTCAAACAATTTTGAAAACTGAACTAATAGGATTCCTACATACTTCAGAAATATCTGAAAATCTAATCGTATTTACCGAACCAAATTACCGCAATATACATAAATTGCAAATCAAATTTTTATTAACAACCCTATTAAATTAAACCGTAAGCATAGCTGTAACTAATACTACTCTAAGCGTTACCAACAAGCAATGAAACGTCGGCCGCGCACAAAACGAAAGACTGTCAAACGTAATTAAGCGAATGAAGAAAATGCTCATCCGAAAGGTAATTGTAACTAAAATCTATATTTTAATCATTTATTATTCTATTTTAGGTTTCAAAATTTGTGAAAAGCGATTGAAGTTGGTTAAAAGTATACAGATGATGCTGGATAGAAGTTTAGGATGATTTTAGTTGTTTTTTTTTTTTTCAAGCTGAGGAGTATTTGTCTGATTCCTTTGTTCTCTTGAGCGTTGGTCTCCAACGAACAAGGTCATGGCTCCTTAATTTCAACCTATGCCCTTGAAAATGCTAGGCTATCGAGTCTAATAGTGGCATCAGGACATCAACTTAGGTCGACTTCATTTCGACAACGTGAGGAAACAGTGATTCTGACATCTCGAACGTTGGTGCTCCGTGACACCTCCAAGAGTGTTTGTTTTGATGTAAATTAGGTTCTTGTTTCTGTGCCTACGGCTGGGTCACAGTCATAGCTGTTGTGCAAGGGTCTGTTAAGCCCGTTTTAGGAACGATCCATGAAAAGTGCCAGGTATCCGCTGACCATCTTCGGTTTCTAAGATGTAAGTGTTTGTTCCAAGCACATCACGGACCCGAGACCTGCTAAATTTGTTGCCAAATTTCCCGACAAAGTTGCTACTCTTGTCAGACAGGTGTACATTTCGTTTGTAGACAAGATCCCCTTTCTTAAATGTGTGTTTCTGATTGGACCTCAGGTTGTATGGTCGCGAATACTTGAGATAGGCTTGATAAAGATTCTGTCGAACCAGACTGTAGAGTTTTCGGAGATCTTCGCTATTTTTCGACGCATCGTAGTCTTGTCCTTCTCCAAGTTCATGCAAGTGTTCGTACTCCTGTCCATGACTGATCATATCCCGTCCGAAATTTACGAAGTAGGGAGTATGACCCGTGCTTTCATGAACGCTTGTTCGTATAGCTCTTGCGATCTTCTGTACCGAATCATCCCAGTTTCTGTGATCTGCCTGCTTGTTCAGCGCGCATCGGATAGCTGTTACCAACACACGGTTTACTCTTTCGGCGGGATTGGGTGCCGGGTGGTAGACAGCCAGATTCCACTGCGTCACACCGTATTCCTTGAGCAGCTTTCTGAATGGTTCGGATAGGAACACCTTCGCGTTGTCGGTAATACAGATGGACGGTGCACCAAACAGATTGAACACCAAATTTTCCATTACTGTGCATACAGCTGGTGCAGTTGCTGTCTTAAGACATTGCACTAATACAAATTTTGAAAAGAAATCACAGATGACAAGGATCCAAACATTTCCTTTGCGGGACCGAGGGTATGGCCCGAGAAAATCGATTGATATCATCTCCCAAGGCCTTGAACAAAGCTTCGGTTTTCCACAGGGGGGTCGAACGTTGATGTTCGGAACCTTTGACTCCTTGCATACCAAGCAACTAAAGCAGAATCGTTTAATATCACTAGCCATACGCGGCCAGTAATAACGTTCACGGATCTTCGTTAGGGTTTTGATGAAACCTAGGTGTGCTTCATTATGGACGCATTCGATGATCTTTTTCCTGTCAGGACCAGGAACAACCTGTTTCCACCGATGTGCCGGATCTTCTACCAAAGAAGAGTTAGTGATAAACTTGTAGATGTCTCCGTTGATCACTTTGAAGTCACGGTACCGGTGCGGGTAGCGTTCTATTTGCTGCTTCAGTCCTTCGATGTAAGGATCAGATAAATGTAGGTCCATAGTGTAAATACTTCTGCTAAGCGCATCCGCAGGAATGTTTTCACTGCCCTTTTTGTACCTTAGCTCAATGTCATACTTAGAAAGCTTCAAAGCCCATCGTGCAATACGCGGACTTCGGGACTCAATCGACATTGATTGGAGAAAAGTTAGGCTCATTGCGTCAGTCTGAACAACAAAGCGACTCCCTTCGACGAAATGCCGAAAGTTCTCAATACTCAGTAGTACCGCTAAGCATTCTCGTTCCGTCGCGCTATACCGGCGTTGAGTGCTAGATAGCTTTTTAGAGAAATATGCGATGCATTTTCTTTCTCCTTTCTGCATTTGGACCAACACAGCACCAATCGCGAGGTCGGAGCTATCCGTCTCAATAATGAATTGCTCAGAAAAATCCGGATTCGCCAATGCCGGAGCAGATACTAGAGCTTCTTTCAATTTGTGGAGAGCATCATCGGCTTCAGCTGTCCACTCAAACTTCTTGCGTCCCTTTTTGAGCAGGTTCGTCAAGGGGGTGGTTATTTCCGAGTACTTGCCTATGAATTTTTGGTAGAAACCGGCAAGACCGAGTAAGCGACGAACATCCTTTACTGACCTAGGTGCAGGATAATCCAGAACCGGTTGGATTTTCGTTACGTCCGTAGACAGTCCCTCTTCAGATAATACGTATCCCAAGTAGCGGATGCTGGTCTGACAGAACTTTGATTTTGTGAGGTTGATCGTTAGTCCGGCGTTGCGCAATCGTTCCGCGACACATCTGATTAGGCGAATGTGCTCTGCGAACGTTTCTGCCGTTATTATGATGTCATCTAAATAGACATACACAAATGGCTCTAAGTCGTGACCTAGGACCTGAGTCATTAACCTGGCCATCGTTGCAGGGGCATTTATTAGGCCAAAAGGCATAACCTTGAACCTGTAGAGGCCCTTGTTGGTCCGAAAGGCGGTCTTATTTTTGGCCTGATCTTCTAATTCTACTTGATAATACGACTCCGTTAGGTCAATCACGGTGAAGTAACGAGCCTTAGTTATTCGGTGAAGAATCTGAGACATGTTCGGAATAGGAAACTCATCTTTCTTCGTAACCGAATTCAGACGTCGGGAGTCTAAACATATTCGCCACTTTCCGTTAGGTTTTCGTATAGGCAAGAGCGGATTCAAAAAGTCGGCCGAGGTTAAGCATTCTTCAATCACGTCAAGGTTGCGTAGCCGCTCTATTTCCGCATTAATTACGTTTTCAACGGCCGGAGACCATTTATACAACGGGATTTTTCTCGGGGTTGCCCCAGGGGTCAAATCGATTGAGTGTTTCAATAGATAAGTCCTTCCTAATTGACCCTCTCGAGTGACGGGAAATTCCTGAATAGCATGAAATAAGGCTTCTCGTTGATCATTCGTCAATTGATGCTCCGTGACAATATCGCCGGGTCTTTCAATAGGATTTGGCGGAAGCTCGACGGTTGGCATCTCCAGGCTTGCATCTTCTTCCATTGGTTCAGGAGATGTACCAGTTCCTGGAACTAAGTGAAAGCACATTTGGCCTTCATCATCCCCAAAGTAGCTTTCAGCCATCGGTAAGTTGATTTCTTCTGCACCTTCTACTCTTTCGGACGTTGCTGGTTTAGGATTAACTGTCAACTGAAAGTTAAACGCTTTCAAGAAATCTATACCAAGGATTAGATTTCGGAAAATTTCCGGAACAACTAGCGTTCGTACAATCTTGATGATCTTCTGAAACTCATACGGAACGTTGACATAACCTAGACAGCTATAAGACGTCCGGTCAGCAGTTGATACTTTAAGGTTGCAAGGATGAATTTTTAGTCTTAGGCGATCTAGTAACTTCCTAGAGCTCATGATCGATACACTTGCTCCAGTGTCGATAAGACCTTCAATTTCTACGCCCAAAATGGAAACACAAAGCGTAGGGCAACGATTGAAACGGGTGTGAATGGTATAGGCTTCGTTGAAGTATTCGTAACGATTACTGGGAACCTCTGGTTGAGTCGGAGTTAGAGAGGGGTCCCCACAACTCTCTATCCCTACTCGTTTTTTTGTATAACTTCCGGTGCAGTCCGGATGTTATGTTGTTGAGGGCATCGAAAAGCAGTGGAATCTGGATGGCCACACACGTGGCAGAAAATGGTCTTCTTGCGATCGCATTCTCTCCACAGATGTCCTACCTTTCTGCAATTCCAACACAAAGGTGGATTTCTAGCATAGGAAACCACATCGTGAGCAGCTTCCAGTTTATGTGAACGATCCTGGACCTTTCCGGCTTGAAGCAAGGTGATTTCTCCTTCTTCATCCTCTTCTTCTACTACCGATACTTCATCTTCATCTTCCAGAAGTACTTCGTTGATCGGGTGAGGTTTCGCTTGAGCTCGTTGGCTGTACAAGTTTCCTTCCAGAGTATCGAACTTATAACAAAGCTGGGCTAGATGTTCGATAGAATAAACCTTTTCCAGAGCCAATCTCCTTTTATAAGACATTTTCATGTTTTCGACTATGATGTCGAATTTTTCTGCATCTGTCATTTGTTTGATCAAACGCTGCGACAAGGTTTCGATATCGGTCAAGAATGCGCTAAACAGTTCATTGGGACGTTGCTTCCTGTTCCTCATCTCTTCACGTATAAACCTGTCCCTGTTTGGGTTGTCATATCGCATCTGCAAGTGGTACAGCAAAGTATCCCAAGAGTCAAATTTAGGCTCGTAAGCGGTGTACCAGGTATACGCATCATCTCGGAATAAAAGATGTGCGTGAGTTTTCAGTTCTTCCTTGCTGATCTGGTATGAGCGACAAAGAAGATCGATCTGTCTCAAGAAATCGATCACCGGAATCGGGCTTGCGTCTCCAGAAAACTTCGGCCATTTTTCTATAATATTACAAGTTTGATAAGGTAACCTTCTACGACCATAACCTTCAGCCTCCTCATCGTTAATCATGGTGGAGGAGAATGGACGGCATGGTCCTCTTGGAGTCTGTGCCCGATTACTCCTAGGTTGAAACGGAAGAGAATTTCTTCCCTCATCTCGCAAATTTGTTGGGGTCTCCTGGAACCTTCGTTCCTGTGATTGATTGCCTGTCGAGTCTTGCAACTGCAAGGGTGGAGAAAGCCTCGACATCCCTTCGTTGCGATCCCACCGAGTGGCTGGGTTGCGCCCTGAAATTCCTCTTACTTCTGAATCTTCAATCCCCACATCAGCAATCTGTCGTGCCAGATTATTCACGATTGTATCACGGACCAACGGTCGATCCGATCTGTAATTGAGCAGGTTTCTTACATACGACTGCACGTATCTGTCTATCTCCGAAACGTGTACAAACTCCATCGAATTTGATTCTTGATTTTGAATTCTGTTTGCAGGTGGTTCATTCATCTGATCCGGGTTATCCCGAGTTTGGGAAGTGCGTGCAGATTCTCGAGGATCTCCTTCCACTCGTCGAGGACGGAAAAACCTACCATCCGAAAATGGATCCAACTGAGAAAGCGGAGGATTTAACGGCGGTTGATCAAATTCTGACCTACGAGACTGTCTTAGATCCGGTTGTGTAGAACCGGGAACCTCAGTTAAACTTGGGTCAAAAGATGACGAAATTAGAACAGATGGACGCGGTGCTTCACGAAACGGCAACTGAGTGCATCCTGCAGAAACCCTTCTACGTGTTGCTTGTTCAAGCTCCGATTGCAGGTTACGCGGCGCAGGTATGCGACTATCCATGGATTGCCTGGTCCTGTTGGAGGGGTTTTCTAACCTGACATCTAGCAGAACCTGTTTAGCCCACGCGATACGCTGTTCGTGGATAGGATCGTTCCCATCATCGCCACCCACCGCTCCTTCGGCATCCAATTCTTGATCTGGTTCCAAACCTGGTGGTGTGACCAGCGTTCTCTGTGTATCCGATGTGTCCTCAGGATCCAAAACCGGCTGGGACGGATTTCCTCCGGATGGATTCCTAAACTGGATGATGAACTCAATCCGTGTTAAATCCACCTGAAAAAAGTTTTTGGCCAGCATACAAACGCAGTCCAACAGGATCTGTCTGTTTTGCAACTCTTGAGCGGCGATCGCGGTACACCGACGAAGTCTCCGATAGTGATGGATCAGACGTGATCGACAACCCAATCGTCGACCGGTTCTCAGCGCTTCCCCGATTTGCCTCAACGCTCTTCGAACGACAGGATACTCATCATAGATGGTTCGCCTAGTTGAACACTCTTGAGAGTCCTCATTACGGAACCAGACTCTCAACAATCTGCGATTCGCTGAGTCGCTTCCGATAGCCAGTTCACGAATATTCAGCTCGTAGATGACCTCCTCTTCTTCCAGATCATCAGCATTAATATAGAAATTCTCCATTTTCAAACAAATGTATCAATCAATCAACCAATTCACTTATCCCTACGTAAATGTATTCAAGAAAGGTTTACCAATTACTTACTTCACGAATTTATCCAAAATCAAACCGAAACGACAAATGTCAATGACCGAAAACTTAAACCTACCGAATCAATTGCCGAATTCGATTTATATTACTAACCAAAAAATTCTAATTTCAAACTTAATTACTAACCAAATTAATCCAATTTAATTCAATATTTAATAATTTATCCAATCCAATTAATTATCATACAAAGATTCCCAAAGGCCCCACGTTGGGCGCCAAAATGTAACGTTCCCTGTGTTACGCTAAGCTGACGGCTTAAGCGCCACCTTCCAAAGAAGGACCGTCAACTCGTTCTTAATTTACCCGGCAAGAAACTTCCCTTCTCAGGGCAGGTCACTCTGATGTTGACACAAACAAACTTACTTTTTTTTGACCCAAACGCCTAAAGCCAACCAATCAGATTAGGATACTCAAATTTAAAAACACCAAAAATTAAATAATTCTTTAAAATCAACCAAGGGGAAATATGCAATAGTTATTTAAACCCAAACCAATCTAACAAATATAAACATATACAAATAACGTGACGCAAAATATGTGTGGAGTAACTAATCTAAACTAGAAGTAATTTTTATTTTATTCAATTCAATTGGACGAAACACAAATATACTAAACTTAAATTTATCGAGCTAGTGATTTATTAATTGAAAATTCAAGGGAAATAGAAATTTATTCAATTAAGGCAAACCTAACAGTTTCCTACTGTGACGTCACGTTTCTAGTTTATGTTTGTTGGCATAGCCATTCAAGATCCATTTAAACTAATGTGAGCAGTTTTCGGACAGATCTGACCTTATTTCTTCAGCGTATCCGGTCCCTCGTCGGAAGTCTCGCGACGTTCTAGTAGGCGAACTCGATCAGGATCAGTTGGTCACCGAAAGCTTACGCGCCAAGATGACTCGCGCGTGGGCAAGTAAGGGGTATAGGCGTCCCCAAGCGTAGTGGAGTGCTGAGCTGTAGTAGCGGTACGCAGCTCAAGCCGCACGACTTGGCGAGACGAGTCGTTCCAACAAAGGCTACCAATTGCGCAGTAGCAGTGATAATGCGTCGTAGCCGAACGGTTGTGCTACAAGACAATGCGCAGTAGCAGTAACGAGTGGGCGTAATTGCCGTCTGACCAACAGCCAGCATAAGACGGTGGATGTCCTAGCTGCTCGAACGGTCCGCTCCAGTTTCGACTATATGTGCCGATTCTAGCACTAGCCAATATAAGCCGGTACAAGCCGCCCGCGTTGACTGGGCAAGGAGGGCCTGAATTTCAAACTTCACAAAATTCACAATAATTCAATATTGTATTTTAATCAAAATGTGATCCTGCACTCGACAAATTCAAAAATTCGAGTTTAGATGTTGCACAGTAAATTTCAATATATTCACTTCAACCTTAATCAGCAGTTAATTACTTCTTTTAACTTCAAAGCACTCCACTCAAATCATTCGATAGACGCGGAGTAGCTTGGGTTGTGCCTAAAAACTACTGCGTAATTTCTTCCTATTGGCCGATTCGAGAGAATAAACGAAGTCGTACAAGGTTTTATGCATAATAGCCAAAATCTATTGAATTCTCTACGACGCAATGGTTTTAAATTTTAAAAATGGTATCTTAACTGCTGTGTCAACAACTAGGTGGCGTCTACAAAGGTGGATGTCTAAGATAGCATACAAACTGACAGCATGCTCTGAATATTCATGGACATCCAAAGCTTTCATGAAACTTATCTTTACTTGTATGGGTAGCACGAACGAACGGGTAAACATTAATACAAAAATAATAGGGTTCAAATTATCGTTACAACTATATATTTAGTATTACTTCTGCGTGAAGTCAACGATTTACATAGTTGAAGATGCTAATTTCAAATAACAGACTATAGTGGTAATTTTTATACGATAGATGAGGAGGAGATGAAAGTATAGAATTGATAGTTCCGTTTAGAAGTACGGTAGTGTGAAAATTGCATATAGAGAGTAGACAGCGAGTTAGGACAACTTTTAGGAAGGTACAAATCGGTTTTATCATCTCTCTTTACCAAACTCCCCCATTGGAGAGGTACGAGAGGGAGAAAAGTACTAGTTGTCTCTCTCATTCCAACGCAAATTTTGCTCCGCTCCGCTAATGTACGCTGTCAGCTGTTCTATATTGTTTGACAAAAAAAAAAGATGGAAGCACGGGTTGTGTCTTCACCACTGGTCTTTCAACGCCATTGGAAAACAATAAGCGCTCATAGTAGGTATTCGAACTAGTCTGCTCACTTGCACGTTCGACGGTATATGCTTTTTTTTGTCCATGCATGATATAAAAAAGAGAGGTGAAGGTAAAACATGCGATAGAATTTGTTCAAAGGGATTACTGTCGGCCTCTCTTTGTCAATGACGAAGGATGTATGGAAATGATGGTTTTTGTACCGCGACAATTTATTTTTAGTTTTGCCGGCGCCGGTGGTGTAGTGGTAAGCGTGACTGCTTTCTAACACCCCGATGGGTCTGGGTTCAAGCCGAGGTCGGTGGGATTTTTCTGAGGCATAAAAATCTCTGGTCACGTCCTCCTTCGGAAGGGAAGTAAAGCCGTTGGTCCCGGCCCATGTGTGTTGAATGGGTGCGATATCCTACGCAGGTGTGAAAGCTGCCTTCCTGCACATTCGATTGCCGTCAATGGATGGCAATCGATGTCCGTCGGTGATTGGCACTAGATTGCGGAACAGAGACCGACGTTAAATAAAGGAAATAAATTAATTTTTAGTTTTTGTCAAACGTCACTGACCAACTCTGGTTGAAAGGAAAGGTTCTTAACTTATATTAAATCCGAAACTGGCTGCACACTCTAAAATACTGTTATCTATGTTGCCCTTAAAAGCATATCAGTCTCATCTGAAAAAGCAGCAAGCCGAGAAAAACGCTTTTGAAAATGTATTCTTCCGTGCACAATTTAAAATACCGGTCGTTCACTATCTATTCCAATGGATAACTAATTTCTGACGAATATACATATCGGAAAGTTATCCTTTTATGGACAGTATGTATCTTCCCTAATAAATATAAAATAGCATAAAGTAAAAACTGACGCATTTTCATCAAAAAATTACACACACAAGAAATACAGCCAATCACGATTTCAAAATATTATTCAACTTATTCGACATATTTTAAGATGAACGAATCCCAGCGTAAAAGCGTCTAAAGCAGGCCAAGTTGGGCAGGCCTGATCTAAAGCAACCGAAAAAAAAGTTAATCTACAACAACAAATTGAAACAAGTGTAACAAATTGAAGTCGACACAAAAGAGGATGACACTTTCGACTTTTATGCTTTGCTTTTGACCCAGCATGCTCAAAATGCTTAACGTCACCCACATGTTCCCCTTTCGCCACAATCTTCTATCAGCCCTGCCCATACACAAAAACATTCAACCCAAAATTGGTAACTAATAAAGACTTTATTAGCGCCTTCTAGCTTCCACGGTCTAGGGAGCGGCCCATCAACCGGTGGCAACATATCGGCAGCACATTTTTCTCTATATTTGGCCTCCTAATCTCGGTTGATAGGCCACAAGAACAACAACATCTAGGGCATTACAGAAAGAAGCGCGCGCTCGAACGGTGTGAAGGTGTGAAATCTCAGCTTCTTTCTTTCATCTTTCTCCTGATGAATGCGATGGTTGGCAGCGTCTTACCCTTTGGTGTGGAATTGGTTATAAGAGTTCGCGGAGAGAGCCAGATGCAAAGAGTAAAAAACACAAAACACAACCAATATTGCCTTGGAAGCTGGTTTTTCGAACGAAGAGGAACTAGTGCCGCAATGACGCGTCGACGGCTTGTGTGACCGGTTCAACCCACGCACGATCAGGGCATTCTCTGGTGTGGCGCAACAACGAACGACGCAAACGGCACCGTGTTCCCCTCTCAGGGCCATCGCAGAATAGTGTGAGCAAGAGGGTTGCGATATGTTTTGATCGTCACACATTTGTTTATTGGTGCTTCACACGTCCCAGGGCAGGTTGGGTACGGGCAGGAAAGGGATAGATTAGCTGACAGAAGGTAATTTTTTTCAGCCAACCTTTTGTACGGCACCTCTGATGGGTTTCGATCTGGGTCTTGATTAGCGAAGTTGAAAAAATGGTTCACACTAATTAAAACATCACTTACCTAAGTGGCAGAGGGAGGGAAGGTGGAAATAAGAGTTTCATACAATGTAAACGGGGAAAGTGCAGCCTCCACGCGGACGGAAGAATTGATGGCTTTCTTGGTCGTTGAGTCGGAGATAGGCGCCCAGAGCACATACCTCCACTTTACCTTCAACTAGTTGAAACTAGTTGTCGGTGTGCTCCTTTTGGTGGTGTCATAAAACCAAATGATTCGTTTGATAGGGCGTGCCAAGCCGTACACCCAGCTGATAAATGTAAGGTGCTCTTACAGTTTACAATATGTTGAATCAAGTAAACCATCTCGAGATGGTGTTGAACCGGAAAAAGACGCATATTCTCTACAGTATTTTATATATATTATATACGTATCATTATAAAAAACATACAGAGAATGTAAGAAAGACATACTTACATTTAATGTTTGTGTCGTTTGGTTTGTGTGCACGACTACAGTGTGTATGTGTGGCTTGGTGGACGGTGTATGCCTGTATGCTTCGACTGATGAACTTAATTTAGCGCTTTAATTTGTGTTAATTGACATGCATCTCTTTTCCCATGGCTCATTTAATTTATCTCTTAATCAAGGGACCAGAAATGCACAATTCCACAAAGTGTGACTCAGGAAGGGTCACGATAAATGGAGCACTTTATTTAATTCCGAGTGCCTTTATACTTTTTATTCATTCTGCAGCAGTTTATCTGCAGAATGAGCGCACATGTATATGTTTTAAGGTTGACTTTGATCATTCGCAGTTCCGTACTTTTTTTTCATATATATCTTTATTAAGGAGACTTTCAGCCCTGGGCTGGTTCGTCTCCGGGGGGGCAGTACCGTACTTATAAAAAATATATGTTCAGCTACTAATCACCTAATAGGGTGATCTAATTCCCATCCTACTAATGTTCAGAAATACGTTAACCTGAAAGAACGCCGTCGTGAGCTAACGTTGCATAACTTTTGGATACTGATTTTAAGTGTCTTACATTCAGGAATGTTACGTATGCTCTTGCTATAGGGACCATAATATGAAATTAAGCTTTTAATATTATACAAGAAAGACATTTGTCACGGGTAGGTGGATGATTAAGAATTTTTCTGAAGAAATACTTCACTTCAACGAGTAAACTACCACCGATAACAGAATAGATTTCCGTGCCGAAATCCAAACCAACACATCAAATATAAAATATAATCAAAATTTGCCAAAACCAGAAGTCCAGCCCCAAATTTGCTCTATATTACCTGACCTACCTCTTTGCCCTTAAAAGTAAACTTTCTCCTCTCTATTAATTTCAAATGAACATATTTATCTATTCTATCCACAAACGAGAAGCTACCTTCAATCTCGGTTCTATACCGTTTCACCAGGCAACCAATATACGGAACGAACAAATTGAGCTGCTCTCAACTTCGAGTTCACATATTTTCCCGACTCGTATGATTAGTCCTATAATCAGCTCCGAGCGAATCGTCCAACACATCCGACAGCAAAAGTTCAACTTAGCCACTTCAATGATCCAAACCGTCTCGACTGGAAGTAGATCCTGTTCAAAGGTGGCGACGGTGGGGGCAGTTTTGCGCTTTCGGACGAAGCCAATTCCTGCACGTACTTTCTGCCCTACATGCCCTCATGGAAGTTTGAGGTGTTTTAGTTTTCGTTCAACCATATCGTTCTCTCTTCTGTATTGCAAGGCGAAACAGGTCTGCGCTTTTGGTTAGAATGTGGTTTTATTTGTTTCATCGTTGGGATTTAACGAGATTAGCAACTATTGCACGGTGAGAGGGGTAGAAAGTTGCAGTAGTACGAACACTATCGAAGGCGTGTAGGGTTGTTTATTGAAGCGTTTGTTGTGTTTAATTTGAATGCATGATATTAACTTTCATCAAATGCCTATATCACTATGGTGAAAACAGAACTATGACTTTCAATGAGGGTTTCGAAGATAAGTACAACTCACCGCATTACGGTAACAATATATCAATTGATCTAGCAACATATAATTACCAAATATAATGTCCAACTTTGGAAACTACAGCCAAAAGAATTTGGACAGCGTACACAAATGAAAGACGTGAATTGTATTTATATTTAAAAACTACAAGGGACAGCCCTATGGGGTTGTACGCAATGGTGACGTAGGACTTAGTGGTCTTATATAATAAATGTTATAAATGATAACTGCAGCAGGAGCTTGTCTGTTGTTTAGGAATAGGAATTTGAGCGGGGTTGTCTCTGTTCATACTCTTTAGTATGACGCGCATATGTCAATGTGGCCCACAGCTACTCACGAAGAACTACTGATTCTGATCAATAGCGGTGCGGCTTCTTCATCCTTCTATGGATGCTGCAGCTCGCTGCTTGCAGTCAGCCTTTCGTTGTGTACTGGAGAACACCACCACTCACCACGCAGTGATTGAATAAACACCGTTTGGTGAGAGCGGATGGCATTCAACTTTGAAATCTGTGTTAGGGAAATCGCTTTTTCGCAGGCAATCGGTGACCATTTTAATTATCATAGCAACTGTTGCACATTCGTGCAATTTTAAATAGTGACATTTTGAAAAATGATTGTCTTAAATTTAACAAATAGTTAGAAATATTTCTGATCGATTGGTGATAACAATATTGAAATTGGTCCAGGGGCAGCTGAGTTATTAGTATTCAAAATCTTTCATAATTTTGTTACATGATCCATTTTCGGTTTTCACAAAAAGAACCCTCATATAGAAATCACAGACGTAATCCTACGTCAAAACATCACTGATAATAAATTAATTATTGCAGCTAAAACTGTTCCCACCCTACGAGTTTTATGGGATACTAAAAGAAATACATTGTTTGAACTTAGCGGTTTATGTGAGAGATTGTATATGCCAAGCAAAAAAAAAAGCTGTTACGCCCTAATTCCAGGAGAGTTGAAGCAATACAACGTTTTTGCTGCAGTAAAAAGACTGAAAGAGCCGTTAAACCCTTCAACCATCCCTAATTCCAGCTCTATCTAGAAATCAAGAGCCACATGTGAAAAGGGCATACAAGCTTTTTGTAACCAAACCTTTGTAGGCCCTTTTTTCGCCAACTGAGGGTCGCTCACGCAAACCAACAACATCATCGAGAAGGGGAAAGTTTCCCCTACCCGGTGATGTTGATAGATTGCGTTAGAAAAGGGCATAAGAAGGTTTGTTTACAAAAAGCTTTCATGCCCTTTTCACATGTTGTTCTTGAAATGATCAAAGGTTGAAAATCATTGCTGAATACATCAAATCGACTGAATTGTTCATAGCCCTTGCAAATATGATCAATCAAAATATCAATGAAATTATTATGTACGAGCATCAAGCAGTATTTTTGGAATTTATTTTTATTGATTTTTTTGGCTTCATTTTTAAACTGCCGTTCAATTTCTTAACATGAAATGAATGATAAGTAATATAAAAAAACCCATTGCTAATATTCAATTTGAATAGGTATGATACATCAAGTCTGATTTTTTATGATACAGATGTTAGATTCTTCCATTATGCGATCACATTAAACCCAATAATTCTATGAGTAACTAACACAATCGGAAGAAATTGTGACATGTCTGAATTGTAGCCAGCAGATGCATTGATGTCGTATAGTTTCTAAATTATGTAAAATGAGAACTGAGAGAAAAGCATAAATAAAACCATCATATCATAGGAATTTGCCTCTTTTAGTTCAACATATAGAGCAGACAAATGTGTGGGGAACCATGCATCTAAACAGAGACGATCATGTTTCACAACATGCTGCTCGGTATAGTGCCAGCAGTATAGTGAAGATGCGGTCCGACAGAGATAGCATGAAGAACGATGATGACTTAATTGATATTACGCGCGCCAGTTTCGAGGAGGTCAAATGAGGCGAGAAATCCAATTGTCACGCGACACGTCCGATGATGCGATGGGTGTCTGCAAAGTGCATCGAGCAATATTTTTAACCGTTGCTTCTTATGGTCCATCTCCCAAGACGAAGACGAAGACGAAGGGAACGCCTAGCCCATCAGTGTGACAGATTGAGTTGATGCTATTTTCGATGCGCTTTGTTGAAAACGAACCATAGTTCGCTAATAAAGCGTAGAGAATGTGAAGTCGTTTGAATGATTTTATTGCCAACATCTTTTTATTACCGCACGGCAATATGGTCCTAGATCCAGATGGGGATCACCTCAGTGAATGGGAACGGTTGATGGGATGATGGTTTGAGAATGATTCGAAAAGAAACTAGATCTGTCAGACAACGGTCGGCACTTTATTCCGAAAGGCTATTTTCACGAGAAAAGAAGACATCAAATCAGAGCAGAACTATGGTCGATATGGATCGCACTTTGTAGTTAAAATCGATTATGGTGACGGAGCAGGAAAAAAAGACATTAGCTCTAAATTGGATTTTAATCAAGTGTTATGGGACTCTGAAAAGCCACAATAAAAATAACAAACGCGATTTAAACTCGTGGATTAGAAACGTGGCTATGGGCTAATTAAAGTCAGCTTTTTTATATTACACTGAGCCAAGGATGATACTAGCTGGCCTTCGTGGATCTTAGAAAACAGATTCAGAGGAAATAGATTGTGATTAAATTTAACATGAGCAGGGTGAAGCCAGCGGAAAACGATAGCGCCCCACGAAAAGAGAATTTCATTTACATAAATTAATGCTGATTTTTCTCCCCTTGAAGATGGCGGTGCCAGTTTTCGGCGAAATTCAGGACAAGTTCGTTTTCATGCCATCCAGCACTCGCACGAGATTCTCGGCGGGTAGCGGCTCGCCCTGGCACTGACGAATTCACAATCTAGAAAATACTCCTCCAGGATGATTAGCATAAAATGTTAATGAAAAGTAAAAGATACTAGAATGCGCTGCGGTGCGTCGTGCACAACGTTCCACTTAGTGGTGGTTGAAGTTAGATTTTTCATGCTCTCCAGTAGCCATCGGGAAATGTATCTTACAGTTGGCGGTGGCAAGTGCGAATCAGTTCGCGGGATTAAGTGCGGAGCTCGAAATTGATGGTCAATAGGAAACTTTTTTTTTAATTATTGCATAGATACTCCACTTTTTTTAGGATTCTATGCATTTTCTAAAAAAATAAAAGCGTAGCATAAAACAGGTTGCACAGTGTCGTAGGTGATACGAGCTCCAAACTGTTGTTAAGAAGGAGACTCACCTTCGTTCGTTGCTGAAAAATAGTAATTTGTGGTTAATCCCTACCTCTTAGATAAAGGGCTCTCTCCAACAGGTCAGAGCTGTCTTGGCACGTCCTTGCATCTGGTGGGGTTGGGGAAGGAATGTTAGTCAGACACTTGAGAGATGCAGAAAACGCTACGACTGCTCATAAGTGTCACGGGGAGGGTGGAATTGTTAGTAGGGAAGGTTAGCCATAGGATACGCCCAGTCGGTATTGCTGGCAATCGTTATATCAAGTATTTAAGAAAAAACAAACTATAAATCGTTTATCAGTTGGCCGCTGTTGCTGCCCATTACCTAAACCTATTATTCAAAACAGTCTTCAGATTATGTTACTCCTTTAGCCCGAAAATTTGGTTGTTTCTAAACATATTACCTTTGTTACTAGCGTAACATAAGTATTAGAATCGATGTTCACACGTCTTGCCATCTGTTACGAATAGACATCCACACAACCTATCTCACCTGTATAAAAAATTCCCAATCGATAGAACTCGGCCTGATCTGGCTCGACAGTTTGATTACGACATCGTAGAATCAAATTGAACTTTAAAAATCAACCCGGCAAGATGAAATTTGCTGATGTCTGTGTGTGCGTCTGTGGACGCGTTTCTAGGCAAACTTTTTTCGAGATGGCTTATCCGATCAATATGGAGCATCTCGTTTAACCCCGTTTTTTTTCTCTTTTTTTAAGTCAGGGGAAGGCTTCATGTTTAGTTTGGTCGATATCATCAGATGAAGAAATCGTACGCAAAATCGTGGAATGTACGTATAGTCCTTTTCGATGCTTAATCGTCTTTCTCTACCTATCACACATGTATGAAACGACGGTGTATTTTCTCACTACACTAAAGTCTTTTTTTACACGGTTTTTTTACGCGGTTTTTTTTAACAGGGTTTTTTTTACACGGTTTTCCACGATTTACACGGTAAGTTTTTAACGATTTCTCGACAACGATACAACCTATCGACTTGATTCCAATCACATTATCCGTTTCAAGCTATAGGTAATCAAATGGCATACTTAGAAAAAAAAATCACAATTTTTGGTGTAAATACAGAAATTTTTAAAATATGTCTATATGGAGCATAGCATACTATAATTACAAAAGGCATCAAAATCCGATTTTTTAAAAACATTTAAACATGTGAAACATCAAAATCTCTTAGATTTTTTTACACGGTTTTTTTTACACGTGTAAAAAAAGATCTGAGTGTAATCTGTTTCCCTCTTGCTCGCACACGTTGGATATAAATGATACAGTAGTGTGCAACGATTAGACGTCGAAAAGCTTTATAAGACCAGTCAGATGTTGTCCCTTCAAATTTGTGCACGACCGATTAGATTAACCCACATAAAAACCTCTATAATGTGCTGGAAAATGAGGAAAATTTACGAAAATTTTACACAGTAGTAGTACCAATAGCCCGAGAAAATCCAATCGTTAGTGTTATCATATTCTGGCATTTTTTCCTTGAAAAAGCGTGAAAAAACTGGAAAAACATGAAGCAAATTTTTCTGAATTCTTGCAATTTTTGTGATTTAGTAAAGTAAAATCAAATTTGGGTTGATCTCGTTGACCATGTACAGCGAGTTTTTCCACCTTTCTGCACACGTTATTTCTAAACAATCAACATTTCAGTAAAATCTACTTATTTCCATTAGCAGTATGGCTACCTAATATTGAGCAAAAAAGGTTGTAACTGACAAGAAAACAAATTAACATTCGGATTCAGGTGTTCATTTGTCATCTTGTCAGTCCAAACTTTGTTTACTCAATTTTGGTGGATATGAGTAGATCCTACTAAAATTTGGGTTGTTTAGAAATAGCGTGCATTCTGCGCTTTTTTTGCCCATAGAATTTTTTGACGTTTGATTGTCTTTCTCTATCTAGCACACATGGATAACGGACGGTTTGTTTTCCCACTAATTTGTTTCCCTCTTACTCGCGCTCATTCGATGTAAATGGTGCAATAGTGTGCGCCGATTAAAGATAAAAAAATCTATACATCTAAACATCTATACATCTAAAGCGGACGTTACACATGTCAATATATTCACAAGAAGGATAGTGTAACTGGCGCTTTAAATCTTGGTCTATACATCACCCTCATTTTTAAAAATCGCTATTAGAACTGGTACACGTGAAACGAATCTGGAAACTGTCTGAAGGATCAGCCCCGTGCAGGGTTCCCTCAGGGTAGCCTGCTTGGGCCTATCCTATTCAACAGTTTCACGTCAGACGTTCCTCAATGTTCGCAGATAACACCTCCATCATATCATCTATAAGGGTCGAGTGATCCGTGCTCTGGCGAATAAACTACAATCCGGCCTGGATGTTCTGTCCGACTGTTTCAAGAGCTGGAAGATTTGTATCAATGCAGCTAAAACACAAACCATTCTGTTTCCACACTCGAATTCACCTCGGCTTGTTCCGCCTGCTAGCTTCCATCTTGATAGCACTCCCATTGAATGGTCGAGTGAAGTAGTCTACCTTGGTCTCACCCTCGATATCAAATTACTATTTCGATCCCATGTGGACAAGACATCCACCAAGTGTAACATCTTGATCAGGTCGCTCTACCCTCTGATAAACAGGAAGTCCACCCTGTCCCTCAAAAACAAGCATGCTGTCCCCAAGCAGATCATTCTGCCGGCTTTTGAGTACACAGTTTGAAAAAGTAGTGAAAATTTCTGTCACTATGATGCACATAAATGGAGCGTCACATATCATACAAATTCACATTACAGATCGTGTAAATTTATGAGTCATTTAATGAAATATTCTAAATATTGTATGCAACCATCCATCTTTGTAAGCAATATTTCTTGCAAGTTGCTAGTTTACGTGAAAAGGAATTTTACATGCTTCAATTTTAGCATGGATGGATATTTACATCACCATTAAAATTCATAATTTTTTGGTGTGTATGGTATGCCAATCTGGGAGAGTTGTGCTAAAGGGCGAACACGAAATTATTGCGACACATTCAACAGGGCATAACTTTTTTACCATTGGGTAAAAATCAACCAAATTTTGCACACTTTCTCATTGATGTGTATTGTGTACATGCTGTCAAACTCGAAGTAGTGTTTTTCGATTCAACGAAAATGGAGGTGAACCAACGCGAGTTGAGAGAACAAATTCTTTCCAAACACCTGGAATTTCCTGACCTGTCGCACCGGCAGTTGGGAAAAATGTTGAACATTCACCATTCAACCGTCTCCAGAGTGTTGAAGCGGTTCCAGGAGCGGTTGACGTTGGACCACGGCAAAGGAGCTGGAAGAAAACCGGGACCGGAGAACAAAAAGACGGAGGGAAAGGTGAAGCGGATGATTAAAGCAAATCCCAACGTCTCAAGCCGTGATTTGGCTAAAAAGATCGGCATGTCGCAGAGCTACGTCCAGAATGCAAAGAAGCTGGACTACATACATACAAGGTACAGAACTTCCCAAACCGCAATGAGCGGCAACAATCGACGGCTTAAACTCGGGCACGGAAGCTCTATGAGAAGATGCTGGACAAAATATGGCTGCTGTGTGATGGACGACGAAACGTATATAAAAGCCGATTTTAAGCAAATTCCGGGGTTGGAGTTTTTCACCGGCAAGAGCAAGTTCGATGTGGACGACAAATTTAAGAAGAAGAAAATGTCGAAGTTCGCCTCCAAATATCTCATTTGGCAGGCCATCTGCTCTTGCGGACTGAGGAGTGAGCCTTTCGTGACAGCACAGTAAATGGCGAGATCTACAAATCTGAGTGCCTCGAGAAGCGCCTTTTGCCGTTCTTGCAGCAGCACGACGAAGCTCCGCTATGTTGGCCAGATTTGGCATAATGCCACTATTCTAAAAGTGTCCTGGAGTGGTATGAGGTCAACTCTGTCCATTTTGTTCCAAAGGACATGAATCCGCCAAACTGTCCGGAGCTGCGCCCGGTGGAGCAGTACTGGGCAATAATGAAGCGGGAACTTCGGAAGAGCAAGAAGACAGTCAAAGACGAGAAGTACATGTTAAGAAAATGGGAAAAAAACTGAGAAACTGGTATCGGATGACACTGTAAAGACTTTGATGGAGGGCATCAAGCGAAAATGCGTTCAATTTTACACTCAAGGCTCCATCGATTAACTTTTCTTTTGATTTTTGAAGTAAATATATGTATAAAACTACCCTAAAATTTTGGTTTGATTCTAAACATTATAAGAAAATTGGCATGACATTTTCGGTGTCGCAATAATTTCGTGTTCGCCCTTTATGTGCCACCACCTAAAGCTTCAGAGGATCCAAAACAAGATCCTCAGAATGATCCTTAACAGTCCACCACGAACTCGTAATTCTGAGATTCACCACCTGGCCGATCTTCAAACACTCGAGGAGCGAAAGACTTCCACGCTGGAAAGGTTCAGAGTCGCCTGTCTGCGATCAAACCACCAGATCATTCGTGATTTGACAACCTAGTTTAAGTAGTTAGGTAGGTTTCCTGTGCTCAAGTAGGTAGGTTATCAAATTTTTAAATTCAAACCCATAAAGGGTTTTCTGTAAATTAGCGCTAAACGCAATCATCACATTAAAATAACCAATTAACTACACACCAAAAAATTATGAATTTTAATGGTGATGTAAATATCCATGCATGCTAAAATTGAAGCATGTAAAATTCCTTTTCACCTAAACTAGCAACTTGCAAGAAATATTGCTTACAAAGATGGATGGTTGCATACCATATTTATAATACTTCATTAAATGACTCATACATTTACACGATCTGTAATGTGAATTTGTATGATATGTGACGCTCCATTTATGTGCAGAAATTTTCACTACTTTTTCGAACTATGTAGAACAAAGATGAAGAGCCAATGCACATAACATATGTGGAACTTCATGCAGAAAGCTGAAACCATTTTTTGTTTTACCAAAGTGGTATAACTGGCATAGTTGGACATCGATCTGTCACAATAAAATTTTCGTGATATCGACACTGGGAATATCCTTTTTTATTTCCATGTAAATTCTCCGTACAGCTGTGTGCATATCGGGGCATAAGTTAACTGGAAATTTCTCCCGGGCTACACGCTTTACATCACTGTATTACTCCAGTACTAATGCACTTGATTGCTATCCGGGACTCTTGGTGGTAGGTCGTAAACTCTCACGTACTGAACTGTGCCCCCAGCATGACTTCCCATCGGCATAGTGGAAAGTTAATTGCTCAAGGATGTGTAGCAAACAATGAAGTATTGAATTTTCGGATTTGAACCTGATGAAAATAGATTTTTCCTCCACTGTGCGATATATGTGGGAAGTTGATTCTTATCGTCAGCTTTATTTCCATCGACATCTTAACTAGTTGTTTGCTTTCAACGGGGCAACGGCAACAGACTAACGGGTAACTCGCACCGAGAAAATAAAACACAGAGCTGCTTGTGTCGACAGCTGAAGAAGCATAAAAAAATTAAACAACAACTTTTGGAATTTTTTTGAACATTTTTAATGAAAAAATGTTTTGTGAAATTTAAAAAAAAAAAAACCGTTGTTAAGATTTTCAAACTTATTTTATGTGCTAAACATTACTTAAAAAACTATTCTTAACCGAAAAGTTTAAAAAGTTTACCACAAGTGATATAATAAATCATAAAGTATAGACCATTATTGTTAATGTTTCAGTATTCAGCTTGAAATTTTTACAGAAGATTCATAAGCTTTTTAATAAAAAAAAGCTTAAAAATATAGAAAAGTGTATTTTTTTTTTGTTATTTAAGCTCCGTACACTATTTTGAATTTTTTACTTAAAATTACTAGACATTTTGAAGAGACCTACACAGCAAAAAAATAATTTTGATATCACATCAAAGTGGATGCACTACAATCATGTCGAAAATTTCATGTAATTTTTATGACCACATAAATAAACAAATGCAGTAAAAGCAGCGTAATGTCAGTTCATGCATTGTATTAATGATAATTTTGTCCTTTTTAGCAAGTAATATTACACCATATTTTCGACATGATTGTAGTGCATCCACTTTGACGTGATATCAAAATTATTTTTTTGCTGTGTAGGTACGAAATCAGTCCTGTAATAAAAAAAGGGACCATTTCCAGGTCAAACTAAGTAAAACAAAATTTGTTTCATTCACGACCTTTTCCGACTTGCAAGAAGTTTTGAATAGGGGAAATGTATGTAATGTCAGCCTAAATGCCCCTAATTTGGGCCCATACATAAATTCAGCAAAAGACTAAATTTTCAATAGCGACCAAAAATATCATTAGTACCGTCCCAATGTCGCGTTCATCTAGATAAAATTGATAATTAGCAGATTTATAGCGATGGACCCAATCTTAGATCCATATGCCAACATAAGAGCCATTTCTCCTACTTGTTTGTTATGGTGAATTATTCACATTTGAGCTAAAATTGTCCAATTTCGCAAAAAAAAGCTCCAAGATGGCGTATTGAGTATTTTTCAACAAATCATTAGTCGTAAACATTACTCTAAATAGAATCTGAAATAAAGTTGTAGAAAACATTCTTTTCAGGAAAAATATACACGGTTAAAGTAACATAACAATCTATTATTCAAAATTTCTTGCAAATCGGGATGTGAACTTATTTGTATGTTTGCAGTTACCAGCTAATTTGCTGAATTCCCGACTACAATACAAGAACCTATATGTGAAATTAAGCAAATCAAATGTTTGCGCTGATTTCAAGGTCATTGCGACGGTATTATCCTTCATACTCAATTCTTCACCAGCAGTATCAAAAACATTAGACGAGCTTCTGTTCGGAGGAAGAAACTTTAAACATTCAATCCCACCAGAAAAACCTCGTAATGGAAAATCAGAGAGATGAACAGCATTTTGCCAGTGGCAAAAGGAGTCCATAGCATCGAACGGCATAAAGCTAAACAGACTGACAAAGAGGAAAGAGGTGAAACACGAACCGCAAAACCAATTGCTGAACTTTCATTTCTCGGTTTCAATTAAAAGTGAAAAACGTTTTCCCGAGCCTTTCATCTCTTTCACGTGTACCATTTGAGGCACTAATGGGACAGGAACTTCTTCAAAGAATCGAAATTCTTCGACAGTGTTTTTTTCCTCCTTTCGAATACTATTACCCTTCCGATGGCGCCCACTCCATGTCCCAATTTTATCGAACACTCCACATTCGATTGTAGTCACAGAATGTCACCAGCTGTATGTAGTTGTGGTGCCCTCTGCTGGCTGGCTCGGGATGCTCATGTTCGATCATCAGAAAAAAAAGGACCTTTGATTTTTCACTTCACTGAAGGAATTCTTTCATGTTGTTTCGACTTTGTTGGTTTTCCCGATGCCATCGTTGTCGTCGCAAGGTATGTTTAGTTCTCTCTTATCATAACCTAGTGGAGCAATAATTGGATGGGTTTTCCACCTGTTCAGGGCGAATGAAATGGGATCCATTGAGAGGACAAATCAATCCGCACAATTGTTTCTGAACTGTGGCATTGAGCGAGAGTTTCTTTGTGAAAACGAGGAAGTTCGAAACATATTTATGATCGCTACATTGTTATTTATTGCGTAGAAGACTAGTGAACATTAATTCATTATTTAATTCTGATGAACGTTGGCGTCTATAGTGAAGAACTTGTATGAAGCTAGGGAGAAGGATCAGTAATTTCCAATTAATTCCATTACATTAATTGCTTTTCCTTGACAGATACGAGTATTTCTTCTACAATTTGAAGACGTCTTCAATGTTTATACTAGTCACCTTCAATGCATGTACTTAGTACAAGACACTGAAGAAGGGTGCACATAGCTTATTGGGCCAGGAATAAAATCTAGCAAGAAAAAAAATATAAGGCACTGGGATTGCTTTCAATTGAGTTGACGTCTTTAGCAAAGTTTCTTGACTTAGTTAAGACTATAATTTGGTGGATAAAAATAGTTCAAATTCGTGTCGCAAAGGTGGCACAGGATATTAAGTTTTTTTTTATTTCACACGCTTGGAGTAAAATTTTCTGAAGGTATATTTATTTATATATTTCGTCATCCAGCGTAGAGTAAAAAAACAAATAAAAGAAAAAATAAAAAGTTTAATTTTGTCTTATATAAAAACCAAGCAGAGTCTGCTTTGCTATTTTTCTTCTTATTAAAATATTGTTTTAGTTCATGCTAAGAAATTGAAAAGTCAATGGTTTCGCAGTATTAATGGTGCATATTTTGCATAATTTGTGCGATGATGGTTTATGGCGAATATATTTCAATTTCGGAGTGGCCATGTAGGCACATAGAAATTTAATTTTGATAAATATTCTGTTGAGTCATATCGATATCGTTTACAAATGAAACCATTGAATATTAGCGACGCTCTTTTAATGGTTGTATGTTTATAAGAATTGTGGAAGAGGAAATGATGTCCAACATAACTTACGAAGGGCGTTTAAAAGAAATTGTGTTTGTACTGATTCTAATCTTCTTCGTGCGTGATTGTAAAAGGAGACCATACTATGTTTTAATTGTGTATGGATCCTGAAAGTTATAACAAAAGCACTTGATAAAGCCTAGCATGTTATTTGCCCTGTGAATAATTGTGTTGGCCTATGAAAGTTAGTTTGGATTCTAATATAATTCCTAAATCCCTACCTCTTTCAAATTTTTCAAGCATTTTGATTTCCCAATGTAAGTGAATTGTTTGATGTGGTTCTTTCCTGCTAAATGATATTAAATTGTATTTTTTACATTCAATTCTTGAAGACTTTTAGAGTATGTATGTGTATATCATTCAAGACTATAGTGATGTCTTCTTCATTTCTAATTTCCAAAAAGAAAAACGGCAAGACGTCATGAAGTGACGTCGACATAGATTAGCAATTTTATTTTTTTGTGAATGAAGGAAAAGTCGTTTACATACAGAATAAAAAGAAGAGGTCTCAAATAGGACCCTTGGGGGACTCCTGAGGTGACATGAACTGGGGTCGATTTCTTTCCGTTGAATTTAATTATTTGTTGGCGGTTAGTGAAATATGAATCAAGCCATTTCAGGAGTCTTGGCTAAATCCCATTTTTTTTTTTGTATTTTAAAGAGTAGCATTGGTATGTCAATGCGGTCAAATGCGTTGCTAAAGTCTGTATAGAGGTTTCCATTATCTATTGCATTCAATGAATAGTCTATAATTTCAAGTAGATTTGACGAGGTCGAACGGCCCTTGAAGATGCATGTCAGTAATTCTATTTTTGATTAAGAGAATTAATGTTTCGTTGTCAATTGCCTCGAAAAGAAACATCTTTATAAAGCAAAACAATGGATCAGTGAGCTCCATTGCTAGACTTTTCTTAAAATCAGGACTTCCATCAGGTGCAGGAACTTTTGAGCAGAGATTGGAAAAACACCGGTACGGATTTCTAAGTCATAACCAATGTGCTGATCTGTTGTACCGAGTGTTTGGTGCTGCTGTCGGTTCGGTTTGGTAGTTGCAAGCAACACCGCACCGTGTTCACCAGTTCGCTGCACACGGCGCGGTTCTGATTTTCCAGTACCGGTGTTCGTATTCACAAGGATGATGTTTTGAATTCAAGAACCGATCCGGTACTGTTGTGTGTTTATGTGCGAGGTGCGCATTATTCAGAATTGCCAGTGATGGCAGATAACTAAACATAATTTGTATTTGATGAAACAAATTATGCAGTGTATAGTCGAAATAGCGGTTGAATACAGAAAAAAACTGTATTACGCAATGTGGGTATTTCCAGAATCGGGGTGACGTGGAGACCGGAAATCGTCGACCAACGCCATCTTGAAATCCAAGATAGCAGCTTCCGGTTGAAGATATTCGATTGAAGATATAAATACCCTTCAATATGGTTAATCCCGAAATCAGGGTGACGTCTTGAGACAGGAAATCAATGTCTGACGCCGTCTTGAAACCCAATATGGCGTCAGACATTGATTTCTGCTCTATAGATATCACCCCGATTCCGGAAATACCCTTCAATATATATATATGTATATTCCAGTTTTTCTATGAGCAGAAGCCGCCATCTTGGATTTCAAAATGGTGTCTGACATTGATTTGTGGTCTTTATACGTCATCCCGATTCCAACAATACCCATATTGAAGGGTATTTGACAGTATTTCCCAGTTTTTCTATAACCGGAAGCTGCCATCTTGGATTTCAAAATGGCGTCAGACATTGATTTCCAGTCTGTATACGCCATCCCGATTCAAAAAATAACCATATTGAAGGATATTTGATAGTATATCCCAGTTCTTATATGACCGGAAGCCGCCATCTTGGATTTCAAAATGGCGTCGAACATTGATTTCTGGTCTCTAGATATCACCCCGATTCCAAAAATACCCATATTGAAGGGTATTTGCTAGTATTTCCCAGTTTTCCTACAACTGGAAGCCGCCATATTGTATTTCAAAATGGAGTCAGACATTGATTTCCGGTCTATAGACGTAACCCCGATTCCGATAATACCCATATCGAAAGTTATTTGACAGAATTTCCCAGTTTCCTGCAACCGGAAGCTGCCATATTGGATTTCAAGATGGCGTCTGACATTGACATCCGGTCTTTATACGTCATCCCGATTCCGAAAATATCCATAACTTTCAAATTTGCTAGTATTTCTCAGTTTTCCTACAACCAGAAGCCGCCATATTGAAATTCAAGATGGCGTTAGACATTGATTTCCGGTCTTTATCCGGCATCCCGTTTCCAAAAATACCCATATTGAAAGGTATTTGACAGTATTTCTCAGTTTATCTGCTACCGGAACCCGCCATATTGGATTTCAAGAAGGTATCGGTTATCGATTTCCAAACTATAGGCGTCACCCGGAATCCAAAAATACCCTTATCGAAGGGTATTTGTCAGACTTCAAAATGATTTCCAGTTCCTTCGCTACCAATATTGTCTATCAAAATATGTATTCACCCATTTGGGAGCACTGCTATTTAATTATTGCCAATGTTCTGAACCAAGAACGGTATAACCGGTTTTGGTTACATATAATTGAACCAAGTACACGGTTCGGTTCTCGTGAACCAAAACCAAAATTCTAGCGCACCGGTTTTCGGTTTTCAAGCTGCGGTTCTGAACATCAACTCGAAAACCGGCAGTCGGTTTTGATTTAGAACACACTGCACAGTGGTCCAGAATGCAGATTTAGGTGGAATGATATGTTTTAAGTCTGAAATTGAAACTTTAGACTAAAAGTCTCTTCTGCAAAGTTGTTCCTCATAGTTAGGCCCTCATTTTTATGACAATGAATTCTAGGGTGGTTCCTATTATCATTAAAATTAGAAATTTAACTTTTTTGTTTGAATAAATTAAGGTATACATTCTTCGGCAAAGTTATAGCTGAGCTAATTTCAAACAACTTTGTTGAAAATAACTTTTTTGTATCTCTTAAATTGGCCGATTTAGAGCTATTTTCTTGAATTGAGTTAGGGTGGCTTAACATTTTTGTAGAAGAGACTTTTAGTCTAAAGTTTCAATTTCAGGCTCAAAACATATCGTTCCACCTAAATCTGCATTCTGGACCACTGTGCACTGGTACACGAAAACTCAACCGAACCAGGGTACACTGGAGTCGCTTTTTACGCGGTTTTTTTTTACACGGTTTTTTTTACGCGGATTTCGGAATTTACGCGGTTTTTTTTTACGCGGATTCCGGAATTTACGCGGTTTTTTTTTACGCGGATTTTGGTTTTTTTTACGCGGATTTCAGAATTTACGCGGTATATCGCTTTTTACGCGGTTTTTTCTTACACGGTCTTTTTTTACTTGGTTTTTTTTTACGCGGATTTCGGAATTTACGCGGATTCCAGAATTTACGCGGTTTTTTTTTACGCGGTTTTTTTTTACGCGGGACGTATCACCCGCGTAAAAAGCGACTCCAGTGTACACGCTTACATAAACACAGGAGTATTTTTTTGAACACAAACCAGCACACGGTGCGCACCGGTTGGTTCAGTTGCCCATCACTGCTTTTGAGGCGTCCAAATATTGTAAAGCCTGCAAGATATCCTGCAGGATTAGTTGATTGACGCCAATGTCTCTTAAAAACTTAGCATAAAATAAGAGAAATAATCCTGTTCGCCATAATCTTCAGAAAATGTCGTGTAGATATAAAAAAAAAAGAATTGCAAATAGATTCCAGTTTTTTTTTCAGAGTTATCGATGTTCAGATGCATTGTCGAATTAACTGTCAGATTTTAATTTGGTTTTTACGTTATGAAAGAAGTTCTTTGAACAGGACTTTATTTCAAGTTCCGTTTTTTAATTATACTTTTCAAATGCATTACTGATGGCTTAATAAAGCTGATGGCATATGCTCAAATGGACTTATAAATTATCACTACTATTGTGGTTTTTGTAAATTGTGCTTTTTACTTTTGATTTATCAAGTTTTTTATTCGTCTGTTATACCAGACTGGATTTTTTGTGTTTCCGTGTCGTCTAGTTGTTTTCAAAGGTATTTCATCCGAGATAATCAGCGGTGCCGGTGGTGTAGTGGTAAGCGTGATTACCTCTCACCCCAGCAGGCTTAGATTCAATCCCAGTCCCATCTCTGATCACGCCACGGAAGTAAGGCCGTTGGTCCCCGGTTCATGAGTTTTGATGGGTCGAAAGGAAGGGTCCAGGTGTGAGAGCTGCCTTCCTGGCGTTGGTAGCATTGGTGCTCAGCACGGAAAACAAGATCGACGGAAAACAAACCAAGGAAAAAAAATCCGAGATAATCAGTTACTGATCTGGTCAAAACCAGGCCCACAATGTATAGTTCACCAACGAGTTCACTTCATCATCCGTTTAGTTCGTCCCATCATTCGTTTCATCGTTGAGTCGCAGCGCTGACTATTGGCCACGAAAATGCTTGCCAATGCACATCAAAAATCAACTACATCTGAACATCTGTTATCTCAAATCTAGGGAAGACGTTCCGTGCAAGCTCTACCACAAACCAGACTAGTTCGTGTTGGTTTTCGTCAAGCGGATCATATACAATTTGCACTTCTACATCAACACATGCTACCTTTAGGTAAAATTGGCTAAACTTGGTAAGTTCGTTCCTTCACGCAAACCAAATATTTTTTTTTTTTCCTTTGGTTTGTTTTTTCCGTCGATCTTGTTTTCCGTGCTGAGCACCAATGCTACCGACGTGCCAGGAAGGCAGCTCCCACACCTGGACCCTACCTATCGACCCATCAACTCATGAACCGGGGACCAACGGCTTTTTTTTTTCCTCTGTTCGGGACATAAAACCACTGCGACCAGTAATTTGATCTATTGTAGTATATCCCGTGTCCTTAGTTTAGTGCATGTCGTATTACTCCATCACTATTGAGAAATGATGAAGTATTCGGTTTTGATACAGTTGTCATTCTTGCCTTTATCGCAAGGAATCGATTCTAATTGAAAGGTCCCGCTATTTATACCCTTCGGAGTGTTGAAACACCCTCCAAAGGCGCGCCCCATTGTCAGTCAAAATTGGATTCCTTAGCAAAAAAAACAAGACATGACACCGATAATGACCATGCATCAGAACCCTAGTCTTAACCACATCAAACTAGGAAACAACGAATAGAAGATTAGGAATCACATAGGTGAAGACTAACTAACTCATTTTTTCCTTGTTTCAAGATCATCCTCGGTCCACGCAACCCGAGGACTTATCACTATCAACAAGGCATAAAAAGTAACAAGGACTAAGATGTGTTCCTTTGATTACTGTAAAATCCTGTTCCCCTAGTTTGAAGTAGTCAAGACTAGGAATCGGTGGTAGATCTTACATCCCGTAACGTACCACGAAAAGGTGATCTACCCACGTTACGGACCAACGGCTTTACTTCCCATCCGAAGGAAGGCGTGATCAGAGATGTTATGCCTCAGAACATCCCGGCGGCGCCGACTGGGATTGAACCCAGGCCTACTGGGGTGAGAACCAAATATTTATTACAATGAATGTTAGTTCCATTTCCTATCATAAATGCTTTCAGCTACACAAGCAAGCATTTGCCTTGATTGTTATGTATAACATGGTAGAACGACGTACACACTTGCCTCGATTCTCTCCAGCAGAAAAGCAAACGAAGTCGAGTATGCGAGGAAATGAGCGCTTCTTGTTTGTTTAGAGCATGGAGAGAGCAGTGGAGAAAGCACAGGTCTGATAATCACAACGTTCGTGATTCGAGTTCCCCAGTCGGAACTTTTTTTTTCGACAGGATTCATTTTACTCACTAATACACTCCACATTTTTCTGTCTCCATTTTCTTACATTGGACTGTAGCACGGTATATTGCATCCTTGGTTCATGCGGTCTCCACTAACATCCTCTGATGATGAATCCCACATATTTGTAAGCAAATATTACATCCCCGGTTGGGTGTTTTTGTCAATTTTTATCTTTTCTAACCAGTAACGCTGGTAGATCACGTTTCCGTGGTGCGTTACTGATATAAGATCTATTACCGAACCCTAGTTCTGACAACCTCAAACTAGGGGAACAGGATTTTTCAGTAATCAAGGGAACACATTGTGGTCCTTGTTACTTTTTATGCCTGTTAATACACGCAAACCAAATATCTATTACAATGAATGTTAGTTCCGTTTCCTATCATCCTCTGTTCATGAACATCGCAACGAATGTTAGAAATTGACCATGCAGGCAATGTAATGATTTTTTGTCTTTTTTATTTCGTGTTCTATCTACGCTTTCGACTATACCAGTAAGCTTGTAGAACGACGCACACACTTGCCTCGAATCTCTCCAGCAGAAAAAGCATACGAAGTCGAGTATAGAGCTTTTTGACGTTTAATCGGCGCACACTGCTGCAACATTTAAATCGAACGAGTTCGAGCAAGAGGGAAACAGATTAGTGGGAAAACAATCTATGCGAGCAAATGAGCGCTTCATGTTTGCTTTTAGGCTATCCATATACAGGAGCATGGAAAGAGCAGTGGAGAAAGCACAGGTCTGATAATCGCAACGTTCGTGGTTCTCGAGTCCCAGTCGGCAGTCTGTTTCCTATTTTTTTCGACATAACTAATTTACCTCACTAATACACTCTACATTTTTCGGTCTCCAATTTTCTTGCATTGGACCGCAGCTAGGTACATCACATCCTCGGTTCATGCGGTCTCCACTAACATCCTCTGATGATGAATCCCACATAATTGTAAGCGAATCTTCTACGAAAAGTCTACGAGACTCGGGTAGTGACCATCTTCGTTATGAAATTATTGTGTATTTCAAATCTAAAATATTGTTCATGTTCATAGAGAACATATAATCCTTTTCTCTTTGTCCTTCTCCTTTTCCTTTCCTTTTTCTTTCCCTCTTATCTTTTTAGAAAGCGAGTAATGGCGCTATAACCATGCACCATAAAAGGCTAGGACCAGGGGTTGAAACTGTTGACGTTTTTTACTACACTCGCTTCGTTGTCGTGTGCGACAGTCTGTTTTTATTCCTACACTCATGCTCTACCGTCGTCTCTCTCACACAACACAACCGGTAGAATAACATTCGAGAGAAAAGAAAATTATCAAATAACTACCATATGACATGAGTAATTTCGTTCTAATTCCTCAATTTGGTGTTAATTAAACCATTTCTGATCAGAAATGTTATTCCTAGGACATCATTGCTTGCTATTTTCAGAATTCACACAAGCACAACATCAGCAGCTCTTATTATGAGAAAAACTAAAATACATACATTCGTGACGGTCTTCGGCGACAATGTCATATGACAGAGCCTGTCGTATGACATTTGAGTTTGGTACTGTACTATGATAGCTTGTTTTCCAAGTGTCGGAGGCAAAAGCAGTCGATTATCACAGAAAATGTGTCGACTACCGTGACCGCTTACAAGACTGGCTAGGACAAGAGCTAGTGCTCATGTCCCAACCGTCAGAAGAAAATGGAGCATCACTTAACATTTCTAGCTTAAATGCTTCCTATGACTAACCAATCATATAATTACCAAAAACGGAATGTACGGTACGAGATGTCCAGGTTTCATCCATTTATTGGATTCTGAAGCATAGTGTTTAAATCCTTGATTTAAACAGGCCCAATATTTTTTGGATAATCTTGCCCCTTAAAGGCTGCACAGTAGGCCTGGCATGTGTGATGTATCTTCGATGTGAAGCATATATCAAATAGACAAAAAAAAAATTATGGAGGTATATCAATCATTTTCCAGGGGTTCCCCAGGGCTCGCATCTAGGCCCTCTTCTTTTTTTAATTTGTACATTAATGACGTCTCTTTTATTTAAAACAAAAAATATCAAATATATACGCTGATGACATGAAGCTATTTTTAGAAATAGGAAGCGCTAACGATATGAATGTGTTTCAGAATGAAATCCATGTTTTTACAGATGGTGTAGTAAAAGTTTATTGAAACTAAATATTAAAAAAAATAATCTTATAACGTACAGTAGAAAACCAAACAAAAAAATCTTCGTATTACATTAGGTAATGAGAATGTTCAAAAGTGTGAAAATGTAAGAGATTAAGGTGTTATTCTAGATTTTGAATTGACAATTGTGGAGCAATATAACAAAATAAAACATAGAGCAGGCAGTATGCTTAATAAAAAAAAAACCTTCCGGTGTTCACTTTAAAGATCCGTATAGAAAAAAATCACTTACGTTGCTTATGTGAGGTCAATATTAGAATATTGTAGCGTTGTTTGGTCACCTTATATTTATGAAAACGTATGAAGAACGAATAGAGTCAATCCAAAAGCAATTTTTATTATATGCACTATGTAAATTAGGTTTGACGGCTTTTCCTCTCCCGTCAAATGAAGCACGTTGCTTGTTGATCAGCATTCAAACATTGAACGAAAGTCGGGATTACGCAAAGATTTCTTTATTAAACAATATCATTTCGCAACGCTATAAAATTTATGTCGTCTCTGAATGCATTAAAAGCATTTCCAAGGATTCATCCCAGCTTGTTTCAGTTGCCAGAATCACCGAATAAAACCTGTACATCTTCAAACAACAGAGAAATATAATGGTTTGTAAGATGAGTCAGAAATTCACGTTTGTAGTATCCAGTTTTACAAATTCACTCAAATGAATACTTTTATTATTTTTCGTTGATAAGTTTTGGTCCAGCTAATCTTTTCTACAATAAAACTTTAATTTTTTGAGTACTTTAATATAAATATAACATGAAATTTGAAAATTAAACATGATTTTTATAATGATTTTTCTCAAAAATGCGCAAGTTTTCGCAAAATGTTATTAGTTATTCAAAATGAAATCGACTATCATTCTTCAAAATATTTTAGAAATATATTGAGATATATTTGAGAAATTTGGATTTGAATCAAACAATATGTTTTATTCAAACGATCTTATTATTCTACTATGTACATTAGGTGGGTCAAGTATATATGGTGGATCACAACCCAACAAACAATTTTAGCTGCAGACTAGCTTATACAGGCAAAAATTAGCTGTATAAGCCAATTGTTTGCTGTATAAGCTAATCTGCAGCTAAAATTGTTTGTTGGGAACCCCATGACCCCCACTATTGTTTCACTGTGTGTTGAGGTTATCAACAACTGTGTCATATTTGACCGAATTTGGTTACGATCTGGAACTGCGGGAAAACTTTAAAATTTGGTTGGTAAAATTTATGGGAACGGAACAAAAATATTAATTTGCTGTATTTTTTTTTAGATTTCATACATTATTAATTTTTTAGCTCTCCAAAACTAAACGCATTGTTCTGGAAAAGATTGGCTGGACCAAAATCGATAGACGAAAAATTAAAAAAGTATTCATTTGAATAAATGCAATACAACTTAATTATAAAAAAAAAACATGAATTTCAGACTAATTTTACAAAACATCGTATACCTTTGTTGTCTGAAAATGTAGAGCTTTTATATTTTGAGCAACTTTGCATCAAATTTTACGTTCTACAGCTTTGCCCAAGACAGCAAACTCCTAGCATGCGAAATAAAAACTGTTGGTATCGATGCGCCATCTTATCACTAAATTATAGTCTTTACTAAGCCAAGAAACTTTGCTGAAGACGTTAACTCAATTGGAATTGTGCACTGTAGACGAAAAACGCGTATCTGTCAAGGATAAGCAATAAAGGTAGAGGAATTAAATGAAAATTAGGGTAGAGAACTACTTCGGCCTAGATGCCGATTGTCGGCCAATCAAGCAGAAAATATCAAATAAATCCATGATTTCGGCGTTAACAGGTAAATTATGCGTTTGGTACGATACTATAGTTCAAATGCTACCGAATGAAGTCAATAAGAACGCGTGATATGAATGTTTGCACCCAATATTCTCATAAATATAAATAAAGCTCTCCGACCGAATCAATCTTAATCCGATAGGCCGTTATGGCGTTTCAATGCGTTAGGCGAGTTTGGCGTCAATAAGCAATGTTATACTTTTAACAATATCTCAACAATTTGTTTGTCTTTATCAAATCTTACGGTACGTACGTAAAGGTAAATAAATTTGGAAGGAATCAGTAATAACATTCCGTTTGGTGCTACGCTAGACTAAGTGCGGGTTGTGCTTAATAGGCCGGAAATGGGGTAGTAAACCCTTCTAATCCTCCTATCTTTCGCTATAATAATTTTATTTAAATGAAGAATTTTCTCCGAAATTATCTCACCATACATTCTAAAAAAAACCTTTTGTGTACGCTATTGTCCATTGTAAGAACTGTCATTACATTTGTTGTGAATAGAATGCATAGGATGTAATTAGTCCTCTCTATTTCTCTAACATTTAATAATCATGGTATTTATTTTGCTTGCACAGCTACTACACCCCAACAGGAACGTTCTGTGAACATTGCTTTTCCATGGCATGCATTTCTTCTACCATTCGTATACAGTGTGTCATACACAATGACAGTTTATGTCTAAATAAGTCGAAAAATAAATCAAGCTGAACATTGCATTAGGTCCTAGCTTAACATTGACAGATTCTCTTCGTCGACTTTCTCTTTCTATCCCCACGGCCATGTAAAGACATCCCCAGTTATCTTCAGCACACAGAACGATAAAAGAAGCTTTTGTCTAGCATCTAATACGACAAACACAACAATAAACGGTTATGCACTCAAGTTATTAACGGAACAGAAAGTCGACGAAGAGAATCGATCAATGTTACTTAGGACCTAATGCAATGTTTAGCTTGAAATGTCATGTCGCCAAGTTTCAACATCGAACCGGGAATCAAACCGACCAACTTCAGCGTGGTCTTGCCTAAGCTGCATAGCTCCATCTTTGCTGGCTGTACTAAGGGAAGCCCCAATCAGTCACTGATTTATCACGGATTTACAAACTACGAAATGTACAGTCATTCAAGCTGAGCTGAATGAAGAAGTATATACAGTTTGTAAAACGTTTTATGCACCTGTTTGACGCAGGATTGTCATTTCAAATATCACCAAGCTATGTTTTCTTCATTTCAGCGATACTGCTTGCTAACAATACGATAACTGAACCGTGAAATGAGAAAGGAAAAAATGCCAGTGAGATTCTTTCCAGGACGGTAGCAGTAAACACTTTTAAGCAACTATATACAGACAAAACTAACAGTGACAGGCCAGATAATTTTCCTAAAAGTACGAAAGCGAGAAAAACACACAAAAGCACAGAAAATAAATGTTTTATCCTGTCAACAGCTTGATAATTTAATGGTTGAAATAAAATCATTCTTTATTTCTTCCTTCAGCCAACATTTTTCGCCCTTCTTGTCTGATTTTTCTTACAATTTTTTTTTTCTCTTACGCTTTCCTCACTCCGTCAGCGGCAGTTCATCGGTGTCACTGATGTTACAGTGATTGTCTTTCTCTCCAGGCCCCGGCCAGAGCTTTCCCTGGTAAATTCTTCTGTTTTTTTGTTCTTTTCCGGTGTACTGCTCAACACACCCACCAGCTCCCCATTTTGGAAGCCACCCACCGACGGTGGATGGTGGTGTAAATGAAGTTCTCGTTCGTCTCGTACATCTCCGGGGCGTTTTTGCTCATCCAACAGACAGACGAGTCAATTTCAGTTCCTTCTGCTTATCTTCAAATTAGGCCAACTTCTTACTCCATCGTCGCTGTTGTCGTGCGAAGGTCACGTTCCGCCGTATCAGCCAGCAGGAGCAGGAAGGCCCACAAGTGCGAGCGAAGATCCTACTGCTGCGATATCTACATCGGTAAGGGTTTTCTTTTTGATTCCGTTCCGAACCAACCACCCCCTTCGGAATCGGTTCGATTGTAGGAAAAATAGGAAATCAATCTGCTATTAAAGAGAGAAAACGGCGATGGGAAAACAGATAACGATGCTGGTGTCGCTAATAAAACTGAAATAAAAAGCAAATTACGCTCCTCATCTTTCTCTTGACAATTCTTTTTATCCGTGTCCTCGGGAAAGTGCTTTTGGTGTCAGCTGCGAGGGCAGCCAGGAAGTCATTTGGTGGCAAGGGAGCGTGGAAGAGAATGAAGATTGCTTAAAGATGTTATTACATAATTTCACACGATGGGAAAGGGTCGAACGATACTGTTGTAGATTTTATTAGCTTTTTATTCGGAAGCGGTTAGGCAGTTGTTATCCTTTTTCGGGAAATGTCTGTGATCGTGTTGATTGAAGATTTTAGGGTGAAGGTTGACAGACGACTTGAACACGTTTGCTGTTTGGATTGGCTGCCTAGAGACTCCCACGCACTTTGACTTTAAATACAACTCAAAATAACAAAGCGTTGCGTTACTTCAAGACAATCCCGTTCTCCTTAGCATGCTTCTAGAAATGGTCTGCATTTTATTGTATTGAAGGTGGATACAAGTAAGCAGGATCAGTTCTCATTAATTCATGAGCAGTTCATTCTTCTTCCGAACAATATTTTGGGCCACAGAGCATGGCAGTCACTATAATCTGGCAAACAAAGGTGATTCATTTTTTTTTTTCCTTTGGTTTGTTTTTTCCGTCGATCTTGTTTTCCGTGCTGAGCACCAATGCTACCGACGTGCCAGGAAGGCAGCTCCCACACCTGGACCCTACCTATCGACCCATCAACTCATGAACCGGGGACCAACGGCTTTACTTCCCATCCGAAGGAAGGCGTGATCAGAGATGTTATGCCTCAGAACATCCCGGCGGCGCCGACTGGGATTGAACCCAGGCCTGCTGGGGTGAGAGGTAATCACGCTTACCACTACACCACCGGCGCCGTTTCAAAGGTGATTCATAACTGCCACGATTTTATGGAAAATTCAAAATGTTAATGTTGCGAATGTGAATCCTTTGACCAGACCTCTTGCTATCAGGATTTGCACAGCTTAAGAGTCATTGCTATCTACTGCCGTTCCTAGAACCATCGTTTTGTCCTGCTAAATAATTTCACGCTACGAATTAAGCACCGATCGGTCATGCCCAATATTTCTACATGTTTGCTCTTGTCACCAATTCCGGATCCCATTTGCTCTTATATGGCTGCAACATACACATCTCCTGTCGATCCTGCCACCTTGCGCTGCTCCCGTCCTCTCAGTGCAGCTTCCGGGAAACAAACAGATGCGGACATGGAATGCACTTTGCACCGGAAAGTTAATGTTGCATCAAGAAATTTATGTGTCTGTGTTTAGCAGCAGCTCCAGGCGGTATCGTCGAAAGGCTTCCTCTTCGATTCGACTGAAAGAGAGCCGTGGAGCCGGAGTCAGTGCAAAACGCAGGGGTGTGGAAAACTGTTTAAATCGATATACTACCGTACACTCTGCCCGAGCATGTGTGAATTATGTGCCGTAGTGAGTATCGTACTACCAAAGCAACCACCTACCGAGAAGCGCCAGCTCCTACCTACCGAACGTGTTCCAATGCCCGCAAAGGAGTGGAAATGTGAGAAATTCTATCGATTTTTTGCTCCGCATTGCTAGAACCGGCCAATGAGAAACGGTTAGGAAACCGGCGAGGAAGGAAATTGTAAAGGGAATCATATAATAAATGTTCAGGTTCATGCACACTCTGGTGCCCGCTCTCGGCGTGAAGTCGAGTAGTGCACTGCGTAGGATATCTCGGTTTGCACATTCGAAAGAATCTTGGAAAAATACGGTTAAAAGTAATAGTAGAGTAAAGACATACCTAGGCAATTTCATTTAGGTTTCTTACGAGAGATTGATTCAAAATATAATTTCGACCTTTTTAATAATTGAGGAGAGTGGACCCCCTTAGCTCAATCGGTAAAAGCACGGCTATAAAGCAAGACCATGTATGGTCCGGAGTAGGATTTTTTTCGGGTTGGAAAATTTCTCGACTTCCCTGGGCATAGAACATGATTGAACTTGCCACACAATAATACTAATGCAAAAATGGTACAGACTTAGAAAGGTCTCAATTTACAACTGTGGAAGTGCTCAACTCAAAGAATACTAAGTTGAGAACCGGTGTAAAGTTCTAGCAAAGACGTAACAAAGCCAACAGAGAAGGAGAGTGACCACAATTGATGGCCTGTTTGAATTTTGGGTATATCTTTGTGGAAAAATCAAAACTTTATGCGGTTTTTGGGATGGTAACATTTTTCCACGTTGTTAAACACTTTATATGGTATTTTTCTATCAGCGTAAGGAATCATTTGGTGTAACTTTTTAAATTCATTATTTATTGGAGATAACGCATAATTCACATTTTTATCGAAAACGACGTTTAAAAAAAATGTTGGTCCGCTTAGATTGACACACTTCTCTTACAAATATAAAAAAAGTGGGATGAGAGATACCATTTCCAAGTAACCAAAAGTTCCGCATTCAACTATTAAATCACTTCCACGTTTCATAAAGTTCAAATAAAGTTCCGACAGAACTTTCAAGCCACATGAAGCAATCCACTCAAGTCTTTATTAGTAACACAATTTATTGTACGTAAAAATGAAATAATTCTTATATTTATGCAGTGCATCAACATTCTATCCGAACAAAAAATAAAAAAATAAAGAATAATTTCCTGGATTCGAACCCGTGTGTTCGGAATGCGATTTACGATTGCTACCCACTGCGCCACAAGTGTGTTGAAATATCGTGCGGGCAAACACCAATTTAAAATTCATCAAGGTGTTATGTTTCGTATTCAAGTCAGTCAGCAGGCACTGAAAACTCCAACAGTAGGCGGGACAACAGCTCACTTTAATATATCTCAGACAACGTAGCGGTTCGTGCTGGGGCTCTCACGCAGACGGACTGGGTTTAATTCTACAAACAGCTCCAATTCCACTACTTATAATGATCAATACATTACATACATATACACATTTATAATACCTGCGTTTAGAAATAATTTTCATAAAATGCTAACCTAAATATAAAATTGGTGTAGAATACAAAAACCTTTTTTAATTTATTTTTTAAAAGTTCCGTTCAAGTTTCGCCAGAGGCTGCTTAGAATGCTCTTCAATTATGGTACCGGAACTTTCAAGTTCTTATAACGACTTAAAAATGAGGCTGCTTAGAATTCTATAGACCACCTTCAACAAAGCTGCTTAAGCCACAATCAGCCTTATATTAGAACTTGTGGTTACTTGGGTTTTAAATTAGGGTGCAAAGTATGAATTTGTAGAGCAACCGCATAGTTCGGGGGTTTCTGTTAATCTCCAGCATTTGCATCAAATGGAGTTATGCGGTATCTCAATCTCAGCCTTCAAATTTATGCATACATATTCAAATGTGCATTTTTTTAAGAATGATGTCTAAAATTGCATTTTGAATAATTTGAAAGACTTGATTTTCCTTTGATGGCATGCATCGTTGTGTACGAGAGTGGAATCAGGAACATTTCACAACACATTGCCCACTTAATAATGGATCAAACTCTTTGGCTTATTACAGCGCTCCTACTGGACGTTTCCGAAATCTTTTGACGTCTATTTGTTGACAACAACGATAGTAGTGTATTTTTCAGTTCATCAAATGCTCTTGTTTTGGAGATAGTCAACGTGCAAAAGGAGCGTAGAAAAAAATCGTGCCTAGCAGTCCTGTGTTCTTAAAATTTGAGCTAAGTAGTCGCACCCAATATTGACTTGCGTCCTTAAAATATAAAGTTGCCTAAAGTAACGAAGCGTCCGCCCGATGACGTTGTTTCAAATACTGTTTTATCTAGTTCAGGCCTGCCCAACCTTTCAAAACTTGCTTTTTGAATGGCTGTGACTATCTTAGATGAACATGTTTCAAGCTACATTTTTTATTCTTTCTCATTCATGCTGGGCTTAAATTCATAATTATGAATAAAATTTCACTAAAATGATACCCTTGCTGAGATCCAGAGACCACGTCCAGCCTCTGTGATACAGATTAGATTCTCATGCTAAATTATGTCGATACTATCTGAAGTGATTCAGTAATTTCTAAAACTTTTTTTGCAGTAATTCAGTACTTTTCAAATTGATATTTTCCGATATTTTCTTAAGTGTTTAAGTGTACATTCAGAAGAGATTTCAACCTTTTTTGATTCTGTGCTGTCGAAAGTGATTTGGAGTTTTCTGAAGTGATGAAATATTTTCATTGCAAACTTTAAAGAATTGATACAGTACTTTCCGAAGTTTTGTGAAGTGATTCAGTCCTTTCCGGAATTATTCAGTTCTTACGGAAGCGATTACAAATTTTCTAGATAGGTTAAGTATTTTACAAAAAGAAATTTTCTTAAGTCATTCAATACCATCCGAAGAATTTTCGAGCTTTTCTTAAGTGATTTAGTAAATTCAGAAATGAATTCAAACTTTTTAAAAGTGAATCTGTTCTTTCCGAAGTGATTTTCAGTACTTTCGTAGGTGATTACAAACTATCTGGAATAATTCAGTACTTTTCGGAGTGATTCCAAACATTTCTGAAGTGATTCAGTACTTTCTGAAGTGATTTCGAACTTTTCATCAGTTATTCAGTACTCTCTGAAACTATTCAGCACTTTTCGAAGTGATTCCGATTTTTTATGAAATAATTTACTACTTTTCAAAGTGATTCCGAATGATTCTCAAGTGATTCAGTACTTTCCGAAGTGATTTTGAGCTTTTTTTATATGATTCCAAACTTCTCTCCCATACCTCACCGTGAAATAATTTTACCGCCAATAAGGATTTGCCCCATTAGTGGTTAACCTCAACCGGATGAACTTCTTAACAGGTCAGTGGTACTATTTAACTTTTTTTTTATAGTTGGAGATGCTGAACGTCAAATAACAGACCAAAGTGGTAATTTTTATACGATAGATGAGGTTATAAGTTCCGTTAGAGTACGGCAGTGTGAAGATTGTATATAGAGAGTAGAAAGCAAACAAAGGTCAATTTTGAGAAAGGCACGAATCGGGTTGATCATCTACTTTACCAAACTCCCCTTAGGGGTATCTCTGGAGATCATGAACCCGATTCGTGCTTTCCTCCATTCTTCAACCACTTCACATTTTGCGATTATGATATTTTTTCCCTGAAGCCATTTCAAATGAAACATATTTTTAAATTTTCCCCTGGACTTTTCTACCAAGAGCGGTAGGCATTTAAACTAAAATTTCTGTTTTTAATTTTTCCCTGACCTGTACATCATGTCACATAAAATTTCAAGATTTTTAACAATTTTAACCTGAAATGGTTTACCAGGAGCGCTAGCATTTTAATTTTTTTTTTAATTTTTTCCTGGTCATATTTTCCAGGGGCGCAACTTTTTAAAAAACATCATGTTAACGAGCAGCGCAAAATATTTTAAATTTAATATGTTTTTAACTTCTTCAGTAAACTTGTCTTCCAAGGTTACTATAGCCATTTCTAATTTAAATATTTTTGAAATGTTTCCCTGATCATGTTTACCAGGGGCGCAAGCCACTTCAATTTTAGGTATTTTGGTCAATTTCAACCTGAACACGTTAACCGAGGGCGCAAGCCATTTCAAATTTTACATATTTTTAAGTTTTTTCCTGAAGTTGTCTTCCAAGGGCGCAAATCATTTCAAAATTCAATGAAGGTATGTCAGGGGCGTAGACTATTTATTTTTTTTTTATTTTTTTCTGATTTGGCCAGTTGCACTAGCCATTTCAAACTTACCTTTTTTCAATTTTGCTCAAATTTGTGTACCAAGGGCGTGCCACTTGAAATTTAACATTTTTTTTCCTCAACATATCTACCAGACTACATATTTAAAATTAATTTTTTTGTTCAATTTTTCGCCAAGGGCGCTAATCATTTAAAATTTATATTTTTTCAGATTTTCCCAGATTTCTAATATTTTTAAACATTGAACATGTATATCAGGGGCGCTAGTCACTTAAAATCGAACAATTTTTATCATTTTAAACATGCTTACCAGGGGCGTAAACCATTTCGAATATAACCTTTTAAAATTTTTCCCTGATCGTCTACCAGGGGCGCTTGCCATTTCAAATTTACCGATTTTTTAATTTCCACCTGAACATGTTTCGATTCGATTGCTGTATTACACCTGTTTTGTAAACGTTTTTTTTTTCAGTATGGAGCTAAGCAGTCGTCGACTACCCACAACCACAGCACTGGTGCTTAGTCACCTGGATAGTCCATCGTGGTTCGCGTACTAAAGTGTTGAATTTTCTTAGAAACACCGTATGGCGTGCGCTCAAAACGTACAGGAAAACCTTGACGACGAATCGGAAGCCGCAAAGTAAATGCCGGAGTGGAATTGCCAACCATCAGCTCCATGGAAAGGTCGTTAGGTCCATCAGAAGCAACCCAGGTATGTCCGGTCGCGATTTCAGTAAAAAGTAAAAAGTATGAGTCCGTAGTACAGTGCAGCAAATTCAAAGATTGATTGTATGACAACCTGCTGACGAAATCCGGTGAGTGCATATTTATGGATGATGAAACCCATGCTTTCAGGACCAACATTTGACAAGGTGAAGGCTCGAGTAGGTGTCCATGGCAGATTCAAATTTATTTTTGCACGTAAATATATGATCTGGCAGCAAATTTGCAGCTGCGACCAGAAGAAAAAGGTTTTCTTTAGTGAGAAAATCATGAACTCGGAGGTTTACAAAACCGAATGAGTCCAGAAGCGAATTCTACGGTTATATGACAGAGCAATTAACCATTTTATTTTTCCATTCCCGGAGAGAAAATTACATTACTTGTTGATATAATTAATTGTATACTTGTAAATACTCATTTTATCAGTTTCGGAATATGAGTGATGGGGGAGCTAATTGTGTTCGCGGGTCCTCCGTTTAGGCTGGATTTACAGATTTAAATCTTTTAGTTTATTTTCAGCTCTTCGATGATGGAAATTTTTTAGAATAATATTATAATGGTTCACTTTTTCAGCCTTCGTTCAGGAAAATACAAAAACATTGTATTGCATGATAGCAAGTGCATGAAAACTGTTAACTGTCCTCTTTTTTTTTTTTTTTTTATTATAGTCACTTTAACACTCTTGGGTTATTCGTGACTTGTCCGGGGGTGAGATTTGAACTCGTGACTTTGGCGTGAGAGGCATGGATGTTAACCACTACGCCGGGGTTGCCCCCGTTAACTGTCCTCGATTTTTCTGACTATTGATTCATTATTAAAGTTTACCAATATTTTTAAAAGCATTTCATATTGCGTTTCATGGTGCATGATAAGGTGTTTGTTTCAATTCCAATAAAATATCTAATAAATCAGTTAAATGTACGGAGGTTGACTAAAATCGGGCTTATTTGTATTTTGCAGTACTTGTTTGTTTAACATTCATTTTATTTTATTTATTGTATGACTATTAAATTATTTTTATTTCACATATTTAAAATCTCATTATATCATTATAACTATAATTTTCATTTACAGAAAATAGTTGTCCTGCAGATCCTGAAGGATCAGAATGTGTATCAAATATCAAATCATTGTTATTTACATTTATTTTATTATAATATAATATGATATCTGTGGTTTTCAGAATTTGGATTGCCCAGAGAATAAATTGAATATCACCAAATGTTATTAAATTGTTTTACCTTTGCAGAGTTTTTCTGTTTGAAGATTTAATCATTGATACTTGTTTTTATAACTCTTGCATGCTCAAATAACCTCGATTATTTAGCAAATTGATTATTTACTTAAATTGTGGATTAATTAAATAGGCAAATTTGAGTTCAATCATACCATGCATATAAAATACTCATATATAGCTTGAGTGTAAAGAATTTGAGTGAATAAAATCGAGGTTGTCTGTATTTTTCAGTGGCGTTTCGATCTACCTGTACACTAGACTGATGCAAAATTAAAAATTTTCACTCCACAGTGCTTAAACGGTTCCAAATCGGGTCCTGGTTAGCCTCCCAAAATTTAAACTCATTTGGAAAGAAACTGACTTGGCACAAACTATTCGAAGTTTATATGGAAATTACTATGGGAAAACCAATTTGTGCACCAACTCTCAAAACATAAATAATAATCAAAATATTGCTTGCTATAGATAGATATCGAGTAAAGTAGAAGATTAAGTGTATTTTCAACCGATTCGAATATGAATATGGCATTAAATCTGGTTTTGAAAGTTGGTGCACAGGTAAAAAGTGAGGTTACGGGACGTCACTGGTATTTTGTTATATTTTATTAATTATATTTCGACGAGATGGATCCGAAATTTCGACGACCTGTGTTTTAAGGAGATACCTGCATACATACATACATTTTGCATTTCACTACATTTATTATATAAATTATACATTGCATGATATACTATTACTTTTAGCTTAATATTTCAGTTTACCCAAGCAAGTTATCGAAATTAATATGAAGCAGAGGAAATAACAACATCAAATAATATTATATGTATATAATTATTAAGCAGGTTATTTCTCGTCATGTTAGTTATTCATCACAAATTTTAGCATTATTGTTAGTATCATTCGAGCAAAATATGTTTAATTACTTAATATATCCTATGCATTTCAGTGTTGCATCCACCTGCCATTGTGAGCTGAGGAGGTATAGAGCTGCATCTTATTACATGTAAAATACTTCTTCATTGCAGTAGCAACTATATTATCCATATAAATATATTTCATTATGTCATATTTTAATGTTCTGATATATTTCATTTCTCCATGGCACATATTTTCATTATATCATTCAAACTGAAACTGGACGATGGTATGATTGACAGCTGTAGTTTAGGAGGGAATAAACACTATCATTTTCTTTATCCTACCGATTCAATTGTGGTGGTGTGAATTCTACTCCAACAGTTTCAAAGTGATTGACGCGCCCTTCTTAACAAACCATCCAGTAGGAAGCTTAATAAGTATTGCGAATTGTGTTATTCGATTTGTTGGAGTGTATCGTTGGAAAGAGATTCTTAAATTCCCGTGGATTTCGCGTAAGTGTCTCTGCTTATGGGTCCACCCTTCCGTTTTGGCCCTTCATACAGTGATATAGTGAATTCAGATCGGTAGCTCAAATTGATCTTGCTATTAAGTGGAGCTGCATACAAGATAAGTCTTGAAGGGATGGTGGCTACCTTACATACATACATACATAATACAGTATTGAACCGCTTTTGTCAGCTCCCATTTTGAGAATCTTTTCTTATGTTCTACGAAACCCATGTGCTTTTTTCGGTGGCGTTATTGCACCAAACTACACCTTAAACATTCATCTTGAAGATGAATTAGGAAAATGGGGATTTACAGTTGTTTGAAATTATTAAAAGATAGAAGTCTGATGCGTTGAGGGGCTGACAAAATCCGGTCATTACTGTAGTACGAATTCTGACCATTTTTTAACAGATCCGTCCCATTGTGGATCGGGTGGAAGAGTTGGCTGATCTATGTGACTTCAATTCAAGGACAGTTGGGTTGTGAAAAATGTCTTTAGTCAGATCAGCTACCGCTATGTGGAACGTCATGTAATAGAAATTTAAGGTTGCACATCGGTATACCTTTCCAGAATGCAAATATTTTCAACATTGCCAACTAATGTGTAACCTCACTCATAACGAATATATGATGTATCAGTGGGATGACATCCCTAGTAGCACGCTTGTCACAAATCGATTGTAGGAACTTATATACGACTTATTTCAGTCATAAACATGTTGCTATAACTTATTGTGATGAAAGTGTGCTACTCGGGATACCTCGTCTAACTTAACTTAATCCTGCGGATGAAACGTATCTTCGTAGAGTAGAGGATTGTACGCATTTTCATCTGTATAAGCAGCGCCCGTGCGTGAACATGTCCTCGGTGCATTTTTTACCCTTAAGGGATATAATATTGCTTTTGGTGGCTTGTGTATGCATTATATATTTGTATATTTGTGTTACGAAATAAATGCATTCACGTTTCTCAGCAACGACTGCTCCAAATTACATAAACTCGGTTCCAAATGAAAGGTACCAGCTTAGTGCAAAAATGTATAGATCGTGTACTCTCGAGAAAAGCAAGTGACATACAAATAGCGCACTCTCAATAAACAACCTAATGCAAGCTGTTATTGTTATCTAGTGCAACGACCCGATTTTCCAGTATCAATCAGAATAGAAATTTGTAAGAACAAATCGTTGAACAATATTATAGCAACAGGCAAACGAATTACTCAGTTCAACCAAGGTCAATTATTCAAACGCTTAGGAAAAACAACAAATCAATCCACCGTAGCAATTGATCTATCGTAATCGCAAAGACATAAGTCCAATGACCTATAAGGCGTTCTATCAAAAGCTTTTAGAAGATCCAAGTTCAAATTCCTTTAATCAAGTAGACCTGAACATCAAAAATTATAGTTCGTAGTGGACGTTCGAATGGAATAGTTTGTAAAGTGCTAGTAGATTAATAAGTTTTCCGAAAAAAGAACGTGAGTGAAACAAATGTTTTTAAAAAAGTAATTGAAGACAATCAGAACTTAAGGTGATATCCACGGGGAACCACTGTGAACAGGTGTGCTAAATATTATGAAAGTTTTAAACAGAAAAAAAAAAAAACAAATCAAATCTTGACATTCTGCTTGAGGCATTATTCTATCAGCTTTCTTTTGCTTAAAATCGTGAAAATATTGACGGGTGTCTTATATATGATCTTGAAATTTCAGCTTCCTTACGGCAGCGCTGGATTTTACCGGTCATCACTTTGATACTTTTAACTCCCCCACCAAAACTACCTCTTTCGCACCATTCCTGTGTGAGGTGTTCCGAACGAACGAAATCTGAGCAAAAACCAGGCTTCTATGGAGCAATGCTCCTCCACTACTGTTATAGTTTTTAGCGATGGTGTAAGATTAATATTTAATTAGATTCCGAAAGCGAGTAAGCATATTAGCAAACGATATATATTCAACAGATTTTCATATTTATTATTCCTGCCATTTCGGTTCCTGTGAGTGGTTGGGAGGGAATGGCTAGAATATGGGACTCACGTAGAAGAGGAAAGGATTGTAGAAATTTGCGGAGCAGGTGGATGGGGTGAATACACTTCGTACTTTAAACCAACATCGAAAATGGCACACAGCCATCGCCTTCCGAGCAAATCGAAATGTACTGTCTGGGGCTACGAACTTGCGTGCTATGTTCGTGAATGTAGGTTGTTCACGGTTTGAGACCAGAATGGGTAATGTACGATTTTGAGAAGCATCCTTGTGAGTAGAGCATTCCGTAGCGAACATTTGATTTTCTACCTTTTGCAGCAGATTCACTTTACACAAGCTCGCCTGATATCGAAAGTAGGATTTCGCATGAAAGGGCGCGTTAGTCCGTGACGTCGAGTAATTCATGGAAAATTCAACCGGAGTTCCTGAGCACGCGATATGATTTGATAATTTTCGACTTTAATTCTATCAAGTTTTCGCTAAGCCTCTGACATGTGTGCATGTTGGGGGAAGAATAGAAATTATGTTAAGCCAATTGAGTGCACGTGTCCCGCTTGGATTTTTTTACTCGCACATCACTTTACTAATTACTCAAAAGAATAGAAAAATTCGAAAAGTGGGCCATCTGGCTAGATTTTTTTGGATTAATTATCCTCTCCAAACACTCTACGTCTCCTTCTCTGGGGTAAACGAAAGCGAAAACAGTCCAAGTCGTTTATTTACACATTCTTCCACGATAACTTCGGGCATCCCAGCGCGACTTCCTAGAGCATAAATTACCGCCACCAAACGCGCTCACAACAAAAGGTCACCCACGAGAGCAGCGCTAAACAAATGCGGTGTACTTCAAATACTCATCGTACCATCGATGGTGGCGGAGGGGGGATAAAACGAGATAGGACGATTTGGCTCATTAGCCACGTGCTGTTTATGCACGAGGGCTGTGTGAACTTCTTGCTCATTGTTAATAAACAAAAATACTGGAACAAATAAAACAGTGAAAATCAGAGGGTAAAAGCAGGCACATAGTACAATAACGAAAATCAAGCTGATGCATATCAAATGATTGACGTGATACCTACTCATTACTCATTTATAAGAATGATTTCTGCGCTCTCATATGAGTGAGCGCTGAAAGGGTATTTTGGCTCTGCCAGGAATAAGAAGTGGGGGCGGGGTGAAGCAATTACTGATGTGCACATTCATTGGGATATGAGGATTAAAATATTGAATCTCTTGTTTTGTTTATGACGTGTGGTGATTCCTATGCATAAAAAAAAACCCTAATGTTGGTAGTGTTTATCTAGAAATGGTATTTGGAATAAGAGTTCACTGCGTGTCATATCGGGATAATTGATTTGAAGAGATAATTTGATAATATTTAAGTTATCAGAAATCAAGGGCAATACATTAATGTAGAAGTAGCTAAAAATCTCAAATAATCTTCCCATTTTTGGCTTCAAAGTAAATGGAAACACAGCTGATGGCTCTTTCCGAGAATTTTCTGAAAACTGGAAAAAATTATCTTGTTACAGGATATTTTTTTAGTGATCGTATAACCATCTATAGAGCATTGCATAGTTTTATAACCACTTAATTTTAACATTTTGTATTCCAATGGCAACTTTTTACAAGCTGCGTCCGATGTTCCTTTCGACCACTGTATTATAGCGTATTACACTCAAAAGTTTATTTTGACAAAGAAGTTTTTAGGAATTCTCCTAGTAGTCCTTTTATTTTTCCTGAAATTTAAGTCAATATTCCCCGCAAGTATCTTCCAACTTCTTCAGCAATATTTTTGGAACTTTTTTATGAAGTTTTTCTTGGACTTCCGTTATAAGTCCTTTTGGTTTCCCCTGAAAATGTCTTCAGAATTCCCAAGAAAGTTTTTCTGGCTACCCCTGAAAATTTCTTCTTCATTTCGTTTCTTCTAACTCCTCCTGGAATATTCTTCAGTTATCCCCTAGAAAACTTCCGTTTTTTAAGTATCTACTACTTTCTCTAGAAGCTTATTATGTCTCATTCAGGAAATTTATTGCAACTTTCCCCTAAAATTTTCCTTAAACTGTCTTTCAACTTCTTTCGAAAGTTAAAAAAAATATTATATGGGATTTTCATGAACACATTCATGACCTACATCTACAAAACCTCATGGAATTCAATGAATTCGCATACAAGAGGTAGAGATTTCTTTAAATGGTGAGCATAAATATTCATTGGCGTAGCTAACTGGGGTGCCAAGGGGGCAAGCCTCCAGATTTATCAAGCCCCCCCCCCTCCCAGAACTTAAGGTGTTTTTTTTTGACTCATAGGAATTTTATCAAGCTTGGAAAGTTCAATGTTACTATTTAACAACGTTTAATAAAATTGTACCACAAACAAAGACTTTATTTAAGTCCTTTATATTGACTTTTTTCTTATGTTCTAGATTAAAGGGTGTCCCAGAATGTCTAAGTACGATTAAAAAAAAATGATAACGTTACTCTGTTTACAGAAAATTCGATTTTTATTTCGTATTCATGTTCTCTATAGTATTCTTTTGCAGTTTAACGAAGAAAATCCGAGATCCGATCAGTCATAAGCCAAGGAGTGGATTTTTGATCTCGTGCTACTCATTGGCTCCAGTGCGTGGCCGGCGGTCATCAAACAAACTACCCAACACTGGTTTAGATACAACAAGACAGCGGAGATTTATTCACTCATTTTACTTATATAGACCCTAGCATGCTTCTCTTGTACTACAAAGAAATTCATTCTACACTCTATTCTCTCAGAGCCACATGCTGCTGAGAGAAATAACAAAACACCCTTCTGCGCCACGTTGCGCTGTTGTGTGAATTTTTTTTTTTTTCGTTTGGTTTGTTTTTTCCGTCGATCTTGTTTTCCGTGCTGAGCACCAATGCTACCGACGTGCCAGGAAGGCAGCTCCCACACCTGGACCCTACCTATCGACCCATCAACTCATGAACCGGGGACCAACGGCTTACTTCCCATCCGAAGGAAGGCGTGATCAGAGATGTTATGCCTCAGAACATCCCGGCGGCGCCGACTGGGATTGAACCCAGGCCTGCTGGGGTGAGAGGTTATCACGCTTACCACTACACCGGCGCCGTTTCGGCAAATATGTTTTGGTCAGGTCCTAAAAAGTTTTGATTGGTCTGGCCTAGGGACAGTTTGGCGGATTCATCTGCTTGGGTACGAATTGGACCTTGTTGGCTTTATACGAGGCTACCGTGTCCTTGGAGTAATGAACCGACGCCAAGTCCGGCCAAAATAGTACTGAGGCATAGTGTTTGCGGATCATCGGTAACAGACTCTCAGACTGTCAGTGTGACAGTGACTTTTATTTCAGGGAAGCTCATTATTGATCGGGAACCTCTATATAATCTCAGGGCACTTGGAATGGTTGTGAAAATTACGTACAAGTTCAAGAAATTTTGTTCCTGGAACTTTGCGGAAAATCAGCGAATTTCGTAGCATTTTGGAGCTGCGTAAAACTTTATATAAGTTTTAGGAACTATGACAAAGTTCATAGAATTTTATAAAAGATTTGGAAATATTTCAATAAACTTCAAAGACCTTCAGGGATCCTCGCTTCAGCTTAGGAAACTTGCAAATCCAGTGTATCAGAGATCTTACTTCAAAAAAACTCAATGAACTTCTTGGAGATTTCGGGAACTTTATTAAATTTCCAGGAACTTTCTAGATGTTTAATAATATTTGTAGATGTTTTAGGTGTCTTTCCAGAAGTGCAAAGATGTTCAGTAATCTTCGTAAGCCTTCAGGTTGATCGAGTTCTGAGGATATCCAAATGTTTAAAAATTCAAATATTCTTTTAGGACTGTAGGTTGTACAGGAATCATTCAAAAGTTGTCTTGCTAATTGAATCTGATGGAATCTTGAACGATGAATCAAGATTTGATGGACATGTTTGTACATTCTTTTGAGTGAAGATCCGTGCCTTGGAGATTTAGATATATTGTCAAGAATTAGCACTCCAGCAGTTGAATTCCGAAGTGATGGAAATTTAACCATTTACCTAATGTGTATAAATTTCTTTCTTTTTGAAGAAATTTTTGACCGGAATTTAGCTGCAGGATTATTTTAATGGCTAATCACATACATAATCCATGCTTTTTGTGTGTTTTATGAGCCTATTTAAAACACTGTAAAAGCTCTTATTCGTATAAATTACGTGTAAATAATAAATTGATACCGAATGGGTTTAACCAAGACTAACTTCATTTAAAATTTCAAAAAATATCACACACAAAAAATGCTCTGGATAAACCTGGATCTGGATGGACCAACCATGGTCTTAGCCGTCATCAGACACCAGCAAAAAAAAACAAAAAAAAAGAATCTGCTGAGCTTTGTAAGAGCTCAGCACATCAAGAGTCACGTTGACAAAATATCTTAGGTTATCCGAAGTGCTTGGAGTTTAGATCAACAGATTCAACACGGCGTACTACTATGTTCCGACTGAATATTTGAAACCGTTAAACTTTGTGGAACCCCATAATATCATGTGCAATACATAGTTATAACAACAAAGTACTTCGAGGCCTCCAGGCTCAACAAAGTCTTGTACGACATGCTGATTAAGTATACAAACCGTAAATGTTCGTAGGATCTCATGACATCATGTCGGATATAAAGATGTTTAAACAATATCCTTGATTTTATGCAGAACACAATTGTTCAGATCTTGATGATTTGCCGACTCATCGCGGTAGTATAGATTGTCCCGGCTTCAAGTGTTTCAGTTCACCAGAAACTGCTACTTCATGTATGCTGAAGTGCAACAAAAAGCGGAGTAGTAGTTTTAATGGTGTACGTGTCTTAAAAGCTGATATTTGTGCACTTAAAGTTTTGAAGTGCTTATGAGAATAAGGATCTCACAGCGAAATACCGTAATTTGATTTATTGTGGTAGCTTGCATGTATTGGTCAGATCGACAATATTTCAAGAACAAAAGTATCCAATCTTCAACTCACAATCAGCCCTTTAGGAGACAAGAAGAGCGGTTTTTAGCTTGATTATGCGAAGTTGAACTTGTATATTATACGAATAAGGCTTAATATTAGCATTGCACCAGATGGCAGGAAAATCGAATATTTCGTACCATTTATGAAATATGTGTTTTATATACGATATTCATTTTTACCGAACGGTTTACACAGAAATAACGAAAATATATTTTCAGGATCGGCAGTAGGCAGCTTAGCAGCCATGAGAGTGTTCAAAAGGAATAAAGTTTAAGGAGTGGTAATGTTGATATATATTAGAACTCTCGTGACATTGATACGTTTCGTAATCCACTCCAGTGGTTGGAAAATCATTGTCAAAATTGTCTCATATCAGCGTCTTGGAGACCAATTACTTGCGGTTCAGCCGAGGTGAGAGGGTTTACATTGTTCAGAGTTTGATCAAAAGAGGAGTTTAGTTGTAGTTATTCAGAATCATTCTTAACCATCCTGATATGATTTAAAATTATCTCAAGGACTAAAGGTCTTCGGAATAAGTCTTGCTAAACCTGATATGATGAGGGAATATCAAATGATTTAACTTGGAATGATTTATCCGATAATGGTTTTCAAAAAACTTTCTACTAAATGTGATATGATGACAGAATATTTGAAGGACTTTTTGATCAGTTTAAGGTCTTCAGGGTTGTTCCTGATCAATCTAATACGATGAGATAATATCATCTATAATGAAAAAATCTTAAGGACTACTGTAGAATAATTCCTAAATAACCTAATATAACAACATGCTCTGAAGTACTTCGGAATAATTCCATACCACATTCCATTATTAAATCATTAGATATTATATTGAAATTTCTTACTTGTTAGTTACGAGAAGCAGTTGTGAAGTATGTGACACATAAAACCTGTCATTTTCTGTTTCAGAGGGTCACAATCAATGATTTTATAATTCGATGAACTTCACTTGATTTAAGAATCACTTGTCGGTCTGCTGATCGATCCCTGATCACCCTGAGGATTTAGATAATTTTAAAAGGCCAGAAGATTTACTGAATAATGAGATGACGAGAGAATATCTGAAGGACTTCATTTGGTCTAAAAATCTTTATGAATTTGATAACCTATGGTATTATGCCAAGGGTAAGTTTTACACGACATTTTGAAACTATACAAAGCCTTTCAAATGCGTTTAATCTGTCGTAACATTTCGTCGGATTACGTTTTCTTCCAATGTGATCGGATTGAGTTAACTAATCCTCTTAGCGGGCGGTGGTGTACTAATAGCGGAAAAAAACGACCTGGAGTGTGAATCTATTTCGATAGCTAACTGTGACAATCTTTAAAAACAAGCAGTTTGCATAAAGCCGCAATCTCATTCGCTTTATGTAGTGGCTAAATCTTCCGGAGTATTTTGACCTGATTGCCGCACCTGTATCGCTGTTACCTGTTGATAACCATCACACACCAGTCATCATCCGTACTTGACGATCAGGACAAGTGTTTTAAATTTGACTATTTGGCATGCAACTTGGACTTGTTGACTTCTATTTTTATGAATATTGAGTGGGAATGATTATCAAGTTTTGCTTAATAGCTAAGATGTTATCAGCTTTCTACGAATCTCGCTCTGAAGTTAAAAATCATTATGTACCTCGAAAGAGGCAAACATCGATGGCGGATGGTGAACTGCAGAGCTACGTACACTGCGAAACAATCTACGTAAGCTGCGTAACAGGTTTTTACATACGAAAACTGTGTACGATAAAGCTAGACTCCGTGAGCTTGATTTAGTGTACAAAGCTGCCCTTTCTGCAACGCAGGATATAAACAACCGTCAAGGAAAATCCTTCGCACTTCTGGGATTTCATCAAGAAACGCAAAGCTGACTACGGCATCCCTGGCTCGGTCAACTTCGATGGAACCACTTCTCGCCCAAGCTCGGAGACAGCTAATCTCTTTGCTAATTTCTTTGATACCGTATTTAGTAAAGCATCACCCGTTCAACGCCAAGCAGGCTTCGAGCAGATTAATCATTAATCTACCATGCATACAGTTTTCTCCAGACGAAGTTCAGAAAGCCCTCGAAGATCTTGATTCAACGAAAGGACCCGGAACGGACAGCCTCCATACTTTGCACTATCAGTCCTCCAAAGCCTCCATACTTTGCACTATCCATGGAACATTCCTCCTTGCAGATTTCGTTACTCCCCGTTACTGTCAATTCCATTCCACAGAACTAACTTCGGATTCAATAACTGTTTTAATTCCTGTTTGCGTTCCTTAAATGATGATTGTAACGAATTTGATTTTACTATGTCCAAAAATGTGTTTAGTAATAGAATAAGAGGTTTAGATTAAACAAGTTTTAGTTTTAGGTAATCAGTCTGTACGACTTAGTCGAAGACGGTGTGTAATAAAAATAAAAAAAAAAGTGTTCTCATATAGTTTTACAGAGTCGTACAATCATCTGACCATCATAGAAGATCTATATGAGTTTGTAGAACATCAATATATGAACTCCTGGATGGTTGGTATAACCAATCAAATGTCTTTGATGCAAATGTATCATATTGTATGAAGCACTACGAGTTCATACAGTACATCGAATCATCGTGGAAGACTTTATTGAGCGTAGAACTCCAAGATCTGAGCTCCAAACACTTTGCAGAATCTAAGATATTTTTCTTAAATATCACACGTGATTTGATAAGTTCGCACTAGACGTTACGGATTCGTATAATAAATCAAAACGTCGTACAAGATTTTGTTGAGCTGCATAACTTTTAGATCGAAACTATAGGATGATTTGGATACCCCGAAATACTTTGTCATTACAACTTTATATCCCACATGATATTATGGGGATCTTTGGGACATCCAATCTGGAAATCGTACAATATCTAATTAAGTCTTTAAAATTTCATATCTGAACTCCACGCATTTAAGAGCTCTTAAGAAAATATATTGCTATTAAAATTATGCCTCAAATGATGTGATAAGTTCCCACGACGCTCTATGGATTATTATGTTAAATCAAGACATTGTACAATACTTGTTGAGCCTGTTGAACTTCAAGATCTGAATTCCAGGATAATTTGGAACCACCTAAATACTTTGTCATTACAAGCATACAACCCACAATGGAGCTTCAGAAACCCCTATGAGCTCAAATATTGACATCGTTCAATACCTGATTGAATTTATCAAACTTCAAGATCTAAAATTCAAAGTTGCCGGTTTTACCCGGATTTCTCTTTCTTTTTGGAATGTATTTACTTTATCATATCATGTCAGAGGCTCGAGAGAATACAAAAATCATTTGATGATGAATGGTTTGTTTTGGTTTCATTGAACGATTTGGAGTTTGATTTGTGGAGAATTTTAAAACTGTGGTTTCGAATTACGGTTTTCTATTGAGTATTATTTATTATTTTATATTGATTATAGGTTCATACTGAAGAGGTTTCACAAATAATGAACACAAGGACCACATACGTTTAGGTTAAAATGGCAGTAATAAAATTTTGACATGGTGACATGGGACATCCAAACGTTTATCTGTTCCATATTTGACAGTGGAGAGTTTAAACGTTGGCAAGTTTCCACGCTTCATACAGTTATTAAAAATATATATAAATAAGATTCTCCACTCAAAGAAACGGCTAAAATATTTGATAAACTGTCTATGTGGTTTGTTGACAGCTCCGTATATTCTTATAAGAGATAGAAATGTAGTACCGTTATTTTATCAAAATTCCATCAAAATAATCTGTTTTTGGCATTTCCTTAAATTTGTACATGTACTTTTTTTTCGTTAAATATCAAGCATCTCTAATCCCTTAAGAATCAAGTAAAATCACGAAAGCAATAAAGTGTTCGATGAATTTTCTAGACAGCAAAGAAGACATAAATCATGTGTTGTCATAATCAGGGAGGCATATTCTTGTACCAAAACTGTAAATGAAGTTCATACATATTTCGTGCTTGAGTGTCATCAAGCACAGGCGTTTTGGCACGAAAATATACAACTCTCGGGTATTGTTTTTTTGTTTTTAATATGCGTAGTCAGAAATGATGGTAAACATATTTACCATACTTTTAATATGCCCCAGAAGTCGAAAATAATCGATTCCTGTCAAACAAACACCTGTTTTCTCTCACCCGCCAGCTCCACCTTAATCATTACATTACTAATCTGATTGCGAAACGCGAAACGGCACCAATGGGTATTCTGCATGTTGAAGGCAAAGCCGTGAGGTTGTTTTGCCTCAAGAATGACAGTGATTTTATCTAGCCGTTGAGGAAAAATGATACAACATGAATACGAACGTGTCTGCCTGTCAAAGCATTGTTGTGTGTTTCGCCTGCGTGAGTCTCGCTCTTGATGCCTCGCGATATGCTAGACGTGATAAACGACGAGAAAACTGCGAAAGACATGAATTATCATAATAATCGAAGATGAATAATGAAAGTGCCGAGCTGTTTACAGGAAGCCCAGTAAGCAAAACAAAAGATGGAGAGAAGATTCGCTTAGCGTAACAGGTGAGAACAAAAGTGAATTCAAAGGAAATGGTTTTGTGAACGGAAAAAAAAACATTGGAGAAGGCGGGGTTAGCTTACTGAAGGGGAAAGTCGAATAATTTATGGTTAATTGAATTGTTTTAAGTGTTTGTAATAGAACAGTTAGACCAAATAGGTTAAGGTGATATAGTTTATTTTAAGTATATCAGTAAATCAATGCTTCAATGTTCTGTCTGATTTTTCTACAGAAATCAAATTGAATGAGTTGCATAATCTCGTTGGCAAATACACACTAAAGGCAAGTTGTTTTAATCATCTGACTGACATGCACTGCCAGAGTGTTAAGCAGATCAGTCTGATTTCTTTACTCTATTTTTTTCTTGATTTGTTTTTCGTTGATCTTGTTTTACGTACTGAGTACCAATGCTACTGACACCAGGGAGGGAGCTTTCACACCTGGATCCGGACCCTATCTATCGAGCCATCAAAACTCATGAACCGGGGACCAACGCCTTTACTTCTCTGATCAGAGATTGTGTATGTCTCAGAAAATCCCGACTTCGCCGATTGGGATTGAACCCAGGCCCTTTGGAGTGAGAGAAACTAACGCTTACCACTACACCACTGGCCCGTAATCTTTATAAGGTGATCCAAGAAATGTTTCTCAGTGGAAGTAAAGAAGAATACTAAGATGAAACAGTCGTAAGAAAAACTTTCTATTTTAGTGTCCTCTTTCACGGTCATCCGATGAATACCCCCCGTATACAAGGTAATTTTGTGGTTTTGTGTGCCCTCTTGGTACAGATGAAATTTTGCGTTATTTTTTATCAAAACAATCATACCAAAATCAGAGATGTCCCATTTTTTAAGTACTTGATCAACAACTAATCGATTATTTTTTGTTCGCTGTGCTGTCATTTTTCCGCTTATGAGAGTGCAGCATATGTTTGAAACAATGGGTTATGATCCTCTGGAGAAGTTACTGCTTATATCGGCATGATATAACCGATTACAATATTTTACTTTTCGGTTCGTTAATCGATTAATCGATTATTCGAATGAAAATTGACCATCACTAGATGAATGTGAAACGTCATTTCAAATATAAGGACCGTACATAAATAATGATACAATTTTAAAGAGACCGGGGCTAATCACAAATTACGTTCCCACGGAAAATAAACACGAGTGCTGACTGGTTGGTGGAACTGACAGCTAGAAATATACAGTGTGTGAGTGATCTGGTGTTCATGGTGCTGAATTTAAACATAAACAAAGCAGAAATTCATATGAGAATAAACTGCCAGTTCTACTGTGATCTGTCAAAAGTTCTTGGTAAACAAAAAATTCAGCTGATCGCAACTGTCTCGTGAACAGCCTTATTCTCATGTTTTTGCTCGTGACCGCTTTTGTTTTTTGCAGTAAGCGTCCCTACGTTTGACACTGACAAGGTGAAAAGCCGTGTGGAGGCGCGAGTGTCAGTGCAACCGGAAAACGGTCTGGGTTAGGAAACAATGCCTTCGACAACCATTCGGCAGTCAAGAAACTGTTGGAGAATAACTGCTACGCCGTTCTGGAAATTAGTAAGGAGAAATTACCACGGTTCTTAGGGAAAGGATTCCCGCTCGGTTTGCGAGCAAAAATCGATTTTTACATCGGTAAAGGTCTCCAATGCACCATCCTCCCACCACTCCGATGCATGTGCACGGAAGGATACAACTTGCCTGAAGGATCTTCAGCACATCCGGGCCCTGTTTCATCTCGTAGTGAAATAGGATCAGTACAAACTGGTCCACCGTGACGTCATCCAGTCATCTAACTGCCTACTGCTCGGGCATGAAACTAAAAATTTACACATGACCAGTCACTGCAACACGCTTGGCAAACAAAACAAACTCGACAGCTGCGATACGATAAAAGAGGCTGACGACAAATGTGTCAACTAAGGGCAGTTCATCTGGCCACGTGTAAGATCATCCCAAAACGAGGAGAATTCATTATGATCCGCAGAAAGCCTCAACAAACAACCAGTCAGGCCGCAACAACACGTGCCAGTATCCGGACAGGTAAGCTATACTCTTAACTTTCATAGATCTACCAAAGACCTTATTCGACTGCACAATTCCATTCTAAGGCAGTATCTACGCATTGGTCCGCTTGTCTTGAAGACCAATTGTGGCCGTCTTACTAAAACCTTTGAGGTCAGGTCAGGATGATGGACTTCAGAAACAGTGACTTTACTAATAAGATCCACTCTCACCCAGATTGTGCAAAGCCTTTCTGGAAACTAACCAGAAGTTTAAAGAATATGCCTAGGCCCATTCCACCACTGATTACACTGAACCGTCCCAATGTTTCAGCAACATGGGAAAATTCATTCACTCGCGCGAGCACCACAGAATCAAAATAGCCATCCTCGCCTACAAACAGATTGCCGAACGAGTGTAAATTCTTCTTCTTCTTCTGTCCTTTATTTAACGTCGGTCTCAGTTCCGTAATCTAGTGCCAATCACCGACGGACATCGATTGCCATCCATTGACAGCAATCGAATGTGCAGGAAGGCAGCTTCCACACCTGCGTACGATATCGCACCCATTCAACAAACACATAGGCCGGGACCAACGGCTTTACTTCCCTTCCGAAGGAAGACGTGACCAGAGATTTTTATGCCTCAGAAAAATCCCACCGACCTCGGCTGGGATTGAACCCAGACCGATTGGGGTATTAGAAAGCAGTCACGCTTACCACTACACCACCGACGCCAACTCTGCTCCAATAATATCTTAACAACTTTCCCGTGAAATCAGAGATTTCAGCTGACGAACTGTTGGCCTATATCAAAACCTTCATAAACATGAAGGGTTTGTCAACATTTAGATATTTGCTTGTCATACTCTAGGTAATCAACCTGGCACTGATGTTTTCAATCAGTGCCTTAGGTTGACTACTTCTCCTTGTGCTGGAAGTCAGCTAAAGCCATTCGAAAACCTATCAGCATTCTCTCTGGGTTATCGAAGCTTTTTGAAAAGCAATTTTTTGTGTTCTCTAACATCTACCGACGAGAATAACATCGAGAGCAGTTTGGTTTACGACAAGATCGGCAGACTACTCATCAACTGTAATGACATTGTTAGGCGTTGAAACAGCTTTGGACAATGTGTGGCATGATGACCAGGTGTACAAGCTGTAATTATATGGTTTTCCGATCTTCCTCGTGAAGATCATTCAACATTATCTCTCGGATAGAACATACCAGGTGTTTCTCAATGGCACCACTTCAGATGCCTTTAACATCGGTTCGGTTGTACCCCAAAGAAGTTGGGGCCGTCCTGTTCAATGTGTTCACCTCCGAAATTCCAGCTCTCCTACGTTGCCTCTTGACTTTTGGTTGGTTGACAGAAGTTCCGAATGTTCTCACTACGTGGTGCTAGTTCGAAAGTGAAGCTCTTGAACATGCTATATCTCAGGAGCTTTGCCATTCAGTAAATCAAGGACTATTAGTTGGCAGACAAAAGTTCAGATTTGGCTCACTACTTGGCTAACCAAGAACTTTTGGTTGGTGGACAGAAGTATGGGACATTGCCATATAGAAGGTTGCAGTATTTGGCAATTTTGTTCAGTATATGAAGAACTTTTGGTTTGTGGACAGAAGTTCTGAATTCTCAGTGTGCAACTGAATTTCCTGATCTTTGCCATATAGAAAGTCACAGTCTCTGGCAAATTGTTCACAGAACATGAAGGACTTTTGGTTGCAAAAACTTTGTTACTATAAATAACTAAATATTGATTTATTGTCTAGTGTAAATTTAAACATTAATTCTCGAAATTAAATTTGCTGAATTTAAACACGCATGCATACTTCAATCAAGCTTTAATTTGACATTAAAGCATAACAGCGTGAAACTTTCAGTTTTTATTTATTAAATTACAAATTGTGAAACGTTTGTTATCTGCATAGTAAACTACTAACAACGATCCAACCCCCCCCCCCTCCCATTTTCTCCAGCCTGCTACATCCATAGTGTGTATATGTTTTTATTCCGTATCAGATACATCATTTTCTTATAAATATTTGATTGAACGGCTACGCAGTCTTTGTTAAATTGAACGAGTTTTTATTTATATAAATTTAACAAAGACTGCGTAGCCGTTCAATAAAATATTCAACGATACAGTCGATCCTCCACCAGTTCTTATAAATATTTTTTTAGCCCGGAAAAACCGGAGACGAACCAGCGTTCGGTTGAAAGTCTTCTTAATAAAGATAGCTAAGTAACTAACTAGCCCGGAAAAAAATTAACCGTGGATAATCGAGTCGAGTCTATCAATGTAATAAATTTATTTATCAAAGTCAATGCAATTACATAAATCACATAGCTAGGAGTAAGAAGCTAACGCAAACGTAACGCAAACGTTAACAGGGCAGGATAGAACATTAGAAACTAATATGAAAAAATCTCGTTTACAAAGTGAACTATAAACCTATAACTACCCCCTCCCCCTTCTGTCTTAGCCTAGCTACGCCCCATAATAAATAATTATTTTCAAAATTAAAAAAAATCACTGCGGATAATCGAGTCTAAAATGCAGATAATCGAATCCTTCGAAATCGAGTCTGCGGATAATCGAGCCCGACTTGTAGTGATAAATTCTGAACTTCTGCCCACCAACCAAAAGACCTTGACTCACTGAACAGCTAAAACCTTCTATATGAAAAGGATCCCAAGATTTAGCATAGTCAGGAAAAACACTAGCGCCCCGTAGTGAGACAAATCTGTACTTCTGCCCATCAATCAAAAATCTATGACCCATTTAACAACTTTGCCGCAGACTGATACCTTATATATGGCCAGAATTCCAAGATATAGCATATTCAAGAAATTCACTTGCACACTAGCGCCGCGAAGTGAGAAAATTCCGGCCTACTGAACAGAAAAGTCCTTAACCTACTGATCAAACTTGTCGACGACAGAAACCTTCTGTATGGCCTGCAGCCCAAGATAAAGCATGTTCAGACAATGTATTTGCACAGTAGCGCCGCGTAGTGAAAAAATTCTGAATCTACCGAATAAATTATAACGGCTTGAGTGCTCAAAGGTTAAGCATTGCAATAATCACTGTTCAGTTTATAAAACGGACGCACACTTTTAGCCAAAACTTTATTATTTAACTACTTAGCTTAAGACTTTCTCAAGACTTTAGCTCTACTTATAAGCAACATTGGAAGAATAATAAGCAATGTAATTGAGGTAGTATGTAATTTTTAAGAAAATTTATGTCAAATGTGCTATTAAATTCAATTCTTTAAAAAATAACTTGACCACCAAGACGAATTTTGCAATTGTGTCAATCCAAATATTGTTTTTTTTTTAAGTGTTCACTCGGCTGTCGACAAAAGCAGGCCACTCTCGATGTGTGCCACGCAATCGTCTGTTTTCTCGGCAGCAACCATTGCTTGGTCCTCCTCATTGTTCTTCATCAGCAGTTCTTTCGATCGATGCGTCATCGACTTTGGAAAGCAAGTGAGTGCTGACCACGTTTTGCGTCCATTGCTGCAATGGAAGCGCTCAGAACCCCGTTGGCCTAACTGCCATATAATGAAACCACTAGAAGTGGCTCCAGTTCTGATGGAGGAGGCTTTTTGGATAGCGGAAGATAAAATGTTTATTGTGTTATACCTTTTGACTATAGTTTTAAAATGTATTGTATAGTGACCAAGAATCTTCGGCTCTGTTAAGCTAATTCGTTTGAGCCTTATCAAATAAATTAATAAACAACAAATATTGTTTTTTTTTCAGCTCTTCTATAAGATGGGACACATCAGCTTACATAATTAATAATTATAAAGACCAAAGTGATTGTACGATTTTGTTCAATTTTCAGAGTCATTTTTCGTTCATTGTTTACAACTTCAGAAAATTAACAATAATAAAAAAAAAAATCAAATCAGATTGACCGCCCACGGTTGCTGCTCTGTTATTCCAGATCAGCTGCAATTACACAGAGAACCAACAGATGATGTTTGGGACTAACATTCATCCTCAATGTGTAAGAACTGGAGATCTAATATTTAGCAATACCAGCGCCGGCCGTGTCCGACTGCAGGTCAACTAGGGAATGGGAAGGAATGGGAAGGAATGTGGTGACGTGGTACTCGCTGTGAAGGAAACCGAGAAATCCTCTGCGCTTCCACAAGAAATCACTGGGATGTTGGATGTGGGGAAAGGTTGCACGCACACGCAGGGATCGTTTTTGGTAGAGCGATTATAATACACAAACACACACACACACGCGCGCGCACTCATCCAATTTCCATTTTTAGACAGGACCCACACTGTGGTAAGTGATGCGATCGGTGTTAAAGAAGAATTTGTTTTTCATTAAAATCTAGTGGGTATAGAATAAGGCAAAGTGAAAAATTGCAAGGAAGGGGACGGGCCTGGGATTGAACTCCCGACCTTCTGCTCAGTAAGCAGAAACGGTAACCACTGAGCTACCGAGCCTCGTACTTCAGAAAATTAACAATAATATCTTTAAAATTTAACGGCGCCGGTGGTGTAGTGGTAAGCGTGATTACCTCTCACCCCAGCAGGCCTGGGTTCAATCCCAGTCGGCGCCGCCGGGATGTTCTGAGGCATAACATCTCTGATCACGCCTTCCTTCGGATGGGAAGTAAAGCCGTTGGTCCCCGGTTCATGAGGTGATGGGTCGATAGGTAGGGTCCAAGTGTGGGAGCTGCCTTCCTGGCACGTCGGTAGCATTGGTGCTCAGCACGGAAAACAAGATCGACAAAAAAAACAAACCAAAGGAAAAAAAAAATCTTAAAAATTCAAATTTTTCCTAATACTGTAAGTTTAAGTTATTCATTGACAGTTTTCATGAAATTTGAAATAAATATACACATTTGAAACACTTAACAAACATTTAGTTCTGACTATTACTTCTGTCAATACACTTTTTATCACATTGCGTTCGAATTAAGTGAAATTACCCATTTTTTTAAAGCCTTTATTTGATTGTTAATTCTTATGTTATGCATTTGATTATCATTAACATTGCATAATTTTGCTGGATCATAATAGATATGTACACATGTACCGAAGAAACAATACGAATACAATGGAAAATTTAAAAAAATACAGTCAATTGTAGTTGTCCGTTCTATAAACTAGACAGTCCTTATGCAACCAATTTCTCCCAGAACAAGCACCAACCGTTTTAATAAATAACTACTAAAAACATACCTTTAATTTGAATACTTATCTACAACCCCTAAAATGGAATTTGCATGCTATGAAATCAATTTGAATGTATCATCGAATACGTGACTTCGTCCGGATTTTCATATCAAGCATGCCTTCACCAGGCACTTAATGTTCCCGGTTTTTCCCGCGTATTTCCAAAAATAAGTATAAATCTTATCAGTACAATATCTATAAAACACCCACGTTCGGCAAATTTCAGCGATAACATGTTCATCCACTCACTGCGATCTGACAAACAGGGATGGGCCTCTGCTCTGGACTGAGTCGAAACAGGCAGTAAAACACACACAGAACGTGGCACGACTCGGGGACATTTATTTTTCTTTCCACATCGCCTTTGCACAGCGAGCGACAGCAAACAACATTCGTACGTTACCCGTACCTTACACTCATTGGAGTCCTGGCGGGATGTGGATTCAGGAGTAGGACTATCCAACCAAGCAACCAACCGGCAGCCGCAATGCTCATTATCATTATCATTAACTCGACAGACACAGAAGAACACAGAAACAAACTCGCGTGGGTTGGTGGGTAGGTGGGTAGTTAGGCAGGTACCGCTCTCGCAGCATGTTTGTTTTCACATGTTACGGGAACACGCGGAATCGTAACAACCCGGTGAAGTTTCGTTTGTTGATACCGCAGCTCTACACGCGTTCACTTTTGTATTGCTTGGGGGCTTTCCTGTCCCATTCGCGAGTGTGGGAGTCGTAGCGTCTGAAAATAAAAATAAAAAACTGAGTGAGAAAAAAGCATTACGTGGCTTCTGCTTTTATGGGTTATTAATTTTTATTACGTGTGGATCTTGCTATTTTCCAATGAGATTGTGAGAATGAGAAAGACACGAGTAGGCTGCTTGTGCCAAAAAGTTGTAATCAGCCCGACTTGTATGGGACTAGGGTGGTCAAACTTTATATGAACGAACGTAAATGCCAATATTTTCAACGGGACAAGTCCCTGTTGGGTAACTTGCGCTGAGAAAAACACTCTCTGAGTGCGTCAGGTAATGTGGTCACAACCAGCGCTACTGATTCAATGTTTGTATAGGATTTTCAAAACAGCACGAGCCGATTTCGTTGGCGCAACATTGTATAGCAGACGCCGGACCAGCAAAATCAAGTATGTAAAAGTTAGTATCGGATTTTCAAGTGAAATGTATGCGAACATGTTATAATATTACTTATTCGATCATAAAATCTGATGTTTATGCTTGATTAACTTAACCGTTTGTAACTTATAGCGTGTATTCCAAAGAACAGATAAAGACTAAATACTTAAGAAACAAATAAAAAATCAGGAAAGTGACCAAACCCAATGCACTATTCAGTAACATCAACATTTTGTATGGTACCCGAGCAGGAGAAAATAACTAATTAATACCTAATTCTGAACTGATACTAAAAAAAATTGTGTTGATCAGCATGACATAAGAGGTCAAATACCAAAGAATAATACCAACAAAAAAAAATGCATGCAAAATACTTTATAAATAACAAAAAAGTGATATTTGGATACAGCGCACAGTGGTTTAAAAGTGCAAATTCGTGAACTTAATTGTTTTCTGAGATGTACGTACGTTTTAGCATTAAGGTGTCTTCAGAAGATTTTCATAATTCTGGATTCCGCACCTTTTGGAATTTTCACCTTAATTTTTCTTAAGGTGCAACTGCACTTCAAAAAAACTAACTTTTTTATATTAACAGATATCGAGATGATGTCTTGTACAAATTTGTAGGGCTTTCAATTTCAAGAAACTTTGCTGAAGACATCAAGTTGCCATGACTTAATTGTATGAAGATATAAGAGATTATTTGCCAGTTTTGTGAGTTTTTCTATGTCTTATTCACGTTGTATCTCTTTGGTGTATTCTGCAAAGTTTTAGATAATATTTAAACACACAACTTTTCTCAAGACACCAAAGTGCTATGATTTGATTGGCGAGAGATACAGTGATTTTTAAGCAAAAAATCACCCTTTTTCAAAAAGCTATAACTAAGCTGGCCGCAAATTGCCGCACTTGCAACAAGTTTCATTTGAAAGCTCAGAATTTGTACTTAAAATGTTGTGGAGATCATTAGTATCCGTTAGTATCCTGGAAACTGTGGTGGATTTTAGTAAACAAAGATTTAAGATTTTTGTATGGGGCTAATCAAGTAAAAACGATATTTTGCTAACTAACAATGGTCTTGATTTTTTGTTTAATTTCTAGTTTGTTTTTACTTATTTTAAACTAACTTAAAAGTAAAATAACATGTTAAACTAATCCAAACATAAAACCAAAGTAACAATTAAAAATTTCTGATAAACAAATTAAACTTCAAAATCATCTGAAACATCATGTTCATCCTCCGAATCCATTTCTTCTCCATCATCTAAGCTCAACAAGAAATTTGCGCCTTGAGACAAATTTTTTGTCTCCTTTTTGGGGCTTTTCCGCATGCTTGAGATTAGTGGATCTGAAGACACTAGCAAACGGCGAATCAAATCAAGATTCAAGATCGTTCTGGAACATTTTCTAGAGTGGTCTCGGCGGTATCGTTTGAGGTCTTTATTCCTCGATTCCTGTGCTTCTTCGGAAAGCTGTCCGATAGGAACCGTGAAATGATTGATGACCTGGGCACCATGAATCAGGATTTTATGCACTGAAGCTGGCATGTAGTACCAGGGGTATAGGTCCACTAGATACTTTGCTGTTTCAATGCAATAACTAGAAAACCGTTCCGTGTTGATTTTGTGCCCTGACGGTAATACCTAAGAATATTGTATTGTTTGTATGTACATCTGGTTTTTCAGTATTCCATTTTATTACCTGTAATATGGTACCACATCGTTCCAGTGCTGTCACATCCAGTCCAGTTATTGCAGCTGTTTTCTTGGGATCGGAAAAGAAACGTCGGGCAGTATTGCCGTCGTTGGAAGCTCCAGATCCTCCAGGCTTAGGCTTGTCAACAATCAGGCCAGTTTCCACTTTGAACCGTTTTTGGATTTGATTCTTTCTAATCTTCATGGCTTGAACATTCTGTCCTCTTACCTTCCATTTTTGAATTTCAAGTCGGTAAGACAAGTGAAGAAAGTATTCCATAAAGCTATAAAATATCGATATTGTATCAAACCATAATACTTAACACTTAATTTTAATAAATCTCACCGGATCCAGGCATGCAAAGTTGAAAGCCCAAACTGGAAAGCATCGCTGTTCTCCACGCGTTCAGTTACTGAATCAAGATTGTTCATCAATTTCGGGGTTGCATTACAAATATAGCAAGTTTGTGACGATTTGTTGCCCGTAACAGCATTGCAGACCTTTCCGTCTACCATTGTCAAAACCATCTCATAGCGCACAATAAAGGGTGATACGGTCAAAATTTGGTCAAGGGAAAACGCGTGTAAATCGGTGAAATCGTTTATTTAAAAAATCAAATTAAATTTCTTTTTCAAGTTCAATTAGTATAAAATTCAGGAAAAATATTCAGTTAGGCTTCCACTTTTCCAAATCCAAATTGCTGGGCCTTACGCTTGACCCCTGCCATCAGATTTTGTACAGCCACCTTGTCCACCTTCTTCGCCGCAGAAAGCCAGTTTGCCTTGAACTGCTGCTCGCCCTTAGCAGTTTTTTTTTGGTCTTTTTTAGGTTCCGCTTGACAATAGCCCAGTATTTCTCAATTGGGCGGAGCTCTGGCGTGTTGGGAGGGTTCTTGTCCTTGGAAACCACCTGCACGTTGTTGGCGGCGTACCACTCCATGGCCTTTTTACCGTAATGGCAAGATGCCAAATCCGGCCAAAACAGTACGGAACAACCGTGTTTCTTCAGGAAAGGCAGCAGACGTTTATTCAAACACTCTTTCACGTAAATTTCTTGGTTGACAGTCCCGGAAGCTATGAAAATGCTGCTTTTCAAGCCACAGGTACAGATGGCTTGCCAAACCAGATATTTCTTTGCGAACTTTGACAGTTTCATGTGCTTGAAAACATCTGCTACCTTTCCCCTTCCTTTTGCCGTATAAAACTCCTGTCCCGGAAGCTGCTTGTAGTCGGCTTTGACGTAGGTTTCGTCGTCCATTACCACGCAGTCAAACTTCGTCAGCATCGTCGTGTACAGGCTCCGGGATCGCGGTTTGGCCGTCGTATTTTGTTTATCATCGCGATTTGGAGTCACTACCTTCTTGTAAGTCGATAGTCCGGCTCGTTTTTTGGCTCGATGCACGGTTGTAGACGATACACCCAGCTTATTTGCGGCATCTCGGAGAGAGAGGTTAGGGTTTCGCTTGAAACTACCGGCAACTCTCTTTGTCGTCTCAGCGGCTTCCGGTTTTCGATTTCCCCCCGATCCAGACTTCCTGGCTGTCGACAAACGTTCCACAAACACTTTAATTACATTTGTAACGGTTGATTTGGCAACTTTTAGCGATTTTGCCAACTTTGCGTGCGAGTAGCTCGGATTTTCGCGATGCGCGAGCAAAATTTTGATACGCTGCTCTTCTTGCTTGGACGGCATTTTGACAACTGAAGAGTGAATTCCAAAATCAAAATAGGAGCAACATTCTACACACACACACCTTCAAAATGAGGGGTGTTCAGGTTTTTTAAATGCAAAATTGAAAGAAATACGTCAAGTTGATATTGACCAAATTTTGACCGTATCACCCTTTAATGGTACGGCCTTCTACCGTAATTACTGTTGGAACAAGCTGGTCAATCTGATTCTCTATATGTTTCTTCTCGTTGATTGATACTTCCGTAGTATCACGAGCTGAATCCTCACAGGTCTACAGAATCGGGTTGATGATGGTCGGGGATTTTGGAACAAAACTTTTCCGTTTACATCTGCCTTAATAGGAACTAAGAAAGTAATAAACATATTTGAATCACTAGATTCTCCGTCGTCATTCTCAAATTTTTGTTTGTATTCCGCATGTCCGCTGCTGCCATCGAATCCCCATTTTACCAAAAGTACAACCTGAGGAAAATAAATTATTGGCTCAAAGTCTCTATAATGAAAATAAAAAAGGTACAACCTGCTTGAGCTCGTCATCTGAAAAATCTTCAAGATGCTCCTTGTTTGCCAAAACAATCCTACTTGAGGTATGGTCCAAAAGCTTTTGAAGATTTACTTCGGCATTTTTTTCATCAACCATAATAATTCTTCCGGATAGCACTGTTTCTTGGCATTGACAATTTTGTTGTACGACGGGTAAATATTCACGTTTCTCAGTTTTGCTTCTCCTTGGATTTTGAGGTATTGTGACTTGGTCAAGTTGGCATCTATGATCATTGCTAGTGCTTCCAGGTCAGAATACTGTAAGGGCTGCTTCTCCTGAGAATTTCTCCACGAAACAAGTATCTTTGATGCTCGGGTAGGGGTTGTCATTGTTGCTTCCTTCACTACTTTTGCCGCATCTACGGATCCACCTTCACGCAACTTCATTTGAGTAGCGTAAGTCAAGTGCTAACGGAATGACCCCGTCTTAGATACGCAGTCTTTCGGCATTTTACAGCATCAGAACTATCTCGGAAAGGTGTCGTTGTTCTACCTCGGCTTGTTGAAGGAAGTTCAGAGAGCAAGAGAGTGGGAAGATTGAAGGGTTTTTCGAAGTAGCGGATATTGCATTTGATCATTTTTGTCTCGGATCGGTGGAACTTGCGATAAAGCTTTTTAAAATATTTGCCAATCGGTAACAGAGCCTTCTCCACATCATCTCTATTTAAATCGGACTCGTCAATGTTGTACGCTTTATACACTTCTTGACTCATTTTTCGAACTTTTTCAATTTCACTTCCTTGGGTTTCCTTCCAGAGTTGCAGCAACTTACGCTTATCAATTTTAACTGAACAAAAAAGTTAGCATGTTCCTTCAATGTTTCACAATTTTCAATAAGTTTAACGAAGATTAAAATCAATACCTGATGAATAATTGGACATTTTCGATGGATGTTTCTTGAAAACGATGATCTGATCTTCTCTTGGTACTTGAAATGCAGTAACAGGTCTTACGACAGCAGCCGACAAACTATATTTTTTTTGCAAATAAAATATATAGTTTGCTTTGATCATTTTTCCTCCTTAAAAACAAATTACAGTCGAATCTCCCTAGCTCGATATCAAAGGGTCCATTGTGTAAGAGAGGATGTCAAAATCTTTTTGTATTAAAAACATCACTTTTAAATTCGGTGTAATGTTTTCATTAATCTTACATGTTATTTTACTTTTAAGTTACTTTAGAATAATAAAAAATAAACTAGAAATTAAACAAAAAAAAATCGAAACCATTGTTAGATAGCAAAATATCGTTTTTACTTGAATAGCCCCATACAAAAATCTTAAATCTTTGTTTACTAAAATCCACCACAGTTTCCAGGATACTAACGGATACTAATGATCTCCACAACATTTTAAGTACAAATTCTGAGCTTTCAAATGAAACTTGTTGCAAGTGCGGCAATTTGCGGCCAGCTTAGTTATAGCTTTTTGAAAAAGGGTGATTTTTTGCTTAAAAATCACTGTATCTCTCGCCAATCAAATCATAGCACTTTGGTGTCTTGAGAAAAGTTGTGTGTTTAAATATTATCTAAAACTTTGCAGAATACACCAAAGAGATACAACGTGAATAAGACATAGAAAAACTCAAACAACTGATTTTAAGGTGCAACTGGCAAATAATCTCTTATATCTTCATACAATGAAGTCATGGCAACTTGATGTCTTCAGCAAAGTTTCTTGAAATTGAAAGCTCTACAAATTTGTACAAGACATCATCTCGATATCTGTTAAAATAAAAAAGTTAGTTTTTTGAAGTGCAGTTGCACCTTAAGAAAAATTAAGGTGAACATTCCAAAAGGTGCGGAATCCAGAACTATGAAAATCTTCTGAAGACACCTTAATGCTAAAACGTACGTACATCTCAGAAAACAATTAAGTTCACGAATTTGCACTTTTAAACCACAGTGCAGCGGTGCCGGTGGTGTAGTGGTAAGCGTGATTACCTTTCACCCCAGCAGGCCTGGGTGCAATCCCAGTCGGCGCCGCCGGGATGTTCTGAGATGTTCTGATCAGCAGCACGCAATGGGAATGTGGAGTATATCTCTCCATGTTACTGACGGAGCAGTGGTGTTACGGTCCAGAACTGTAAGCATAAAAAGGGAGATTTTTGCGATGAATCCCCTCAGCAGAGCACTCAACCAATGCAACTATGGCTACCATTTGAAATGTGGAGAAAGAAGCACAAATGTTACCCACACCTTCTACATGGACGACTTGAAGCTGTTTGCGGAAACAGTGGAGAAGCTGCACCTTCTTTAGCAGCTTGTAACGGTGTTGAGTAGTGACATCCGGATGGAGTTTGGAATCGATAAATGTCGAACAGTCAATATCCTTCGGGGTCAAGTAGTGCATTCTGGTCAACGAACTGGAGGAGATTCGGAATATGGTTAAAGGCGAAACCTACAAGTACCCTGGGGTTCCTGAAACTGAAAGGGATTCGCCATACATATCGTGTTTTGAGGTCGTTGCTGTCGGCCGGCAACAAGATAAAGGCGATAAACACGTTTGCCGTGCCACTGTTGACCTACATCTTTGGGGTGATTAAGTGGACCAAAACAGATTTGGATGCGATAGAACGAGCAGTACGAGTGGCGTTCACTAAGCATCACATGCATCACCCAAAGTCGGCCGTCGAGAGAGTCACCTTGCCACGTAATGAAGGAGAAAGAGGCATCACTGATATCCAAGCGCTATGTGTTTCCCAGATTCAGCAGTTGCGGAGCTACTTCGTAGAAAGCCAGAACCGTCACGAAGTCTACCGTGAGGCAGACCACAGGTTCAGTGCCCTGCATCTGGCGCAGAAAGACTACCAGTTGAATTGCGATCTAAAAACTGTCAAAGATAAACTCGCATCGTGGAAGCTGAAGGAGCTGCATGGGATGCATCCCCATCAGTTGGAACAAGCGCATGTCGAAAAAGTGGCGTCAAATGCGAAGTGAACTCTTCTCAGAGACTGAAGGTTTTATGGTAGAAATCCAGGATCAGGTAATTGCGACGAAGAGATAGAAGACCGGTGTAGAAACTGCGATGCAGTAGAGGATACCTGAAATTGTGGTTTACGACAAAAGGATGAAGCGGGTAGCCCTCATCGATATCGCTGTACCGTTAAATCGCAATGTTCAGTCAACGTTCTCGACCAAGATAAAGGGCGAGACCGAAAATGTCATGCCAATTTTTTTTATAATGTTTAGAATCAAACCAAAATTTTAGGGTAGTTTTATACATATATTTACTTCAAAAATCAAAAGAAAAGTTAATCGATGGAGCCTTGAGTGTAAAATTGAACGCATTTTCGCTTGATGCCCTCCATCAAAGTCTTTACAGTGTCATCCGGTACCAGTTTCTCAGTTTTTTTTCCATTTTCTTAACATGTCCTTCTCGTCTTTGACTGTCTTCTTGCTCTTCCGAAGTTCCCGCTTCATTATTGCCCAGTACTGCTCCACCGGGCGCAGCTCCGGACAGTTTGGCGGATTCATGTCCTTTGGAACAAAATGGACAGAATTGGCCTCATACCACTCCAGGACACTTTTAAAATAGTGGCATGATGCCAAATCTAGCCAAAATAGCGGAGCTTCGTCGTGCTGCTGCAAGAACGACAAAAGGCGCTTCTCGAGGCACTCAGATTTGTAGATCTCGCCATTTACTGTGCCCTTTGTCACAAAAGGCTCACTCCTCAGTCCGCAAGAGCAGATGGCCTGCCAAATGAGATATTTGGAGGCGAACTTCGACATTTTCTTCTTCTTAAATTTGTCGTCCACATCGAACTTGCTCTTGCCGGTGAAAAACTCCAACCCCGGAATTTGCTTAAAATCGGCTTTTATATACGTTTCGTCGTCCATCACACAGCAGCCATATTTTGTCAGCATCTTCTCGTAGAGCTTCCGTGCCCGAGTTTTAGCCGTCGATTGTTGCCGCTCATCGCGGTTTGGGAAGTTCTGTACCTTGTATGTATGTAGTCCAGCTCTCTTCTTTGCATTCTGGACGTAGCTCTGCGACATGCCGATCTTTTTAGCCAAATCACGGCTTAAGACGTTGGGATTTGCTTTAATCATCCGCTTCACCTTTCCCTCCGTCTTTTTGTTCTCCGGTCCCGGTTTTCTTCCAGCTCCTTTGCCGTGGTCCAACGTCAACCGCTCCTGGAACCGCTTCAACACTCTGGAGACGGTTGAATGGTGAATGTTCAACATTTTTCCCAACTGCCGGTGCGACAGGTCAGGAAATTCCAGGTGTTTGGAAAGAATTTGTTCTCTCAACTCGCGTTGGTTCACCTCCATTTTCGTTGAATCGAAAAACATGACTTCGAGTTTGACAGCATGTACACAATACACATCAATGAGAAAGTGTGCAAAATTTGGTTGATTTTTACCCAATGGTAAAAAAGTTATGCCCTGTTGAATGTGTCGCAATAATTTCGTGTTCGCCCTTTACTGAAGTACCACAATTTCGCGGAGGAGTTTAAGCAGATGTGGCACCTGGAGTTCAATCCCAGTCGGCGCCGCCGGGATGTTCTGAGGCAAGCTCTGATCACGCCTTCCTTCGGAAAGGAAGTGAAGCCGTTGGTCACCGGTTCATGAGTTGATGGGTCGATAGGTAGGGTTCAGGTTTAGGAGCTGCCTCCCTGGTATCGGTAACATTGGTCCTCAACACGGAAAACAGGCGTAGTGGTTAGCATCCATACCTCTCACGCCAAAGTCACGAGTTCAAATCTCACCCCTGGACAAGTCACGAATGACCCAAGAGCGTTAAAGTAACTGTAATAAATAATAAATGTAATAATTTTTAATTTCAAACATTTTTTTTGATTTTGGGTATCCAGATGTGGTCAGCTCTACCTTTTCGTCCATGGCATGATGTCAATTTACTTCTGGATGAAAATCATAAATTTAGGACCATCGTACGGTACCAATACATGAGCATTAGGAAAGTTTCTTGTTGGGCCCTTCGGGAACCTGTTTCAGGTATACGGATCTACCTGTTGGTTCATGGCATGATTACCTGCCACGATAAGTCAAACGATAGTGAGAGGCCCAATCTGTTTTCTTTTACTGGACATGCACATTTTTTTTACACAAATTTCTCTTTTGTTAACAGCTTGAGTGACAGTTGATTAAACTTGGTTTTACTTTAAGCAATTGATAGAGTAGGTTTTGACCTGTAGATACGCATAGAGTAGTTAAATCACAACATTCGAATACACACCAGTGAGTTTTTTCATTGAAAGTGCGAAATGAGCAGTGATTATTTCTCTTTTCGTTTTTGTGACGCACAAAAAAGAGCAGATTTTCAACTGAATACAAATCTACACACTTAGAAAACTTGATATAAATTGAGGTGCGCTGAGACTGACATATACGAGCGTCAATTTTGACATAATAGACGTAAAATTCAACTCTATCAAACGTACTTTCGAACTTTTCAGTCTCGGAGCGCTTAATTTTACATGACATGTTTGTTTACGTCTCATCCTTTATGTCAAAGATGGATTCCGTCACGTGTAGATTAGGTATTTTTAAGTGTGTACTGTGTTTTTCGTACCTATAGGAATCAAAAACTCTTCTCTTTTAAGCTGCAAGAAAAAACCATGTTTCGTTACGTTGGTGCAGAGATATTATCAAATGAGCTCTTGATGCAAAACAAAAGTAACCCTGACTGCACTGCCACTCATCGTAAGTCGGTCTCATTTGTGTTTTAGCGAAGACAACAAATCAAGAAGACTGCCAACTCTTCCATTTTCTCATACGAACGCTAAAAGGCAAATGCTTCGAACGAATTTGATAGCAAAGATTACATCCTCAGAAGAAGGGTTTGTGTATTTGCTCATTTTTCTATGCGTTGCTTCCACCTTCACTCCAGCGCAGCGTCACTGTATATGTCGCTTGGATTCTGGCAAAGTTGCCAGTATTCTTGATATGTTGTCTTCGGTTTTAGTTAAATAATTTTTTTAAATTGGTAGCTAATCACCTTTACTTTCAGAATACTGGATGAACATAGCAACTTTGTTCTGAGAAAGTTTGGAAAACAGCCAAACTAGTTGTCTCATCACATAAGAAGCAATGATACAAAGCAAACCTAAAACGCATTTTTCTTGGCTTGATGATTTGTGCTATGGGACAAACGGCAGTGCAGGTTTGTCTGTTCCCAGTTTGGTTGTTCCCCCACTGTTTAAAATTGTCGCAAAGGTCGTGATCAAGAATGAGCGGTTGTCTTAGTACAGGTCTCCACATCATGTACCGTGGGAATTGAAATCTCCTAAGACCAACTGTGGCTCAGGTAAGACTGAGCAGTTTACTCGGAGGAATATATACCAAATATTTTACCCTGAATCCTCATCTGGCATGCGTCAAATTTAATGCCGTATACCGAAAGCAGATTTATTCTATAATAGGAGTGGAGTTTGTTTAATACTACAAACAAAGCTCCAACTAACCTGCACAATTGGCGAGTAATATTAAAATAGTTTAAAAGGAGATCCATTTTAGGAAAAAGCCATGATTCACAGCGAAAAAAGGAAAGTTGTGAAGTAAATAATTAGACACGTCAAGTGTCGGTGAAAGACTTCCACAATTCCCGAGCAGGACAGAAATAATACTCCCGACCAAGCTATTAAATATATTTGCTTTCGTTTTATGTGTTGAAAAAGTATTAAATGGAAGCACTACGATCTGATTACTTAATTTACCAAAAAACATCAGGCACTCTTTGCAAGTTTATTGATGAGCATGTAGAGAAATTCCATCATCACCTGAAGATTTCATATTTTGATCAATTATTTCGTCCAAATTCTTGTTCCCCAGGAATCTCCAAACATATGTCCATGAGAAGAAATATTCAGACATCCCAGAGAAACAAAATTTTGGATAGGACCAGTTTCTCGTGTGATTTTATACTCAAAATACTACGACAATATTTTAACAACCTGAATCACAAAAAAAGCTTTTCAATTTAGAGGACTGAGCCCAAGGTAACAACACCCGTATAAGCATATCACAGTCTACAACTCAGAAGCGCACATTTGTCGTCGTTAGGCTATCGTCACAGATAACAAATGATACCGCGGTGTCGCGTGGTGGCCAGCAGGGATCAACCTAGTCCTCATTTCTCATCGGTATAAATTATTCGGGTGCGTCCAGCGGCGATTTGGCCTCTCTCGACACTCATCACTGCCGATCTATGCGGCGTCGTAGTCGTCGTCGCCATCCTCATCATCATCATCATCCTCATCATCTTCTTTGCCGCACACCACATCGCCCAGCCGCGTTCACTTTTCGAGACGACCGCCCGATTAGCATAAATTCGATATGCGCCCAAAGTGAAAATAAAAAGTGGTAAAGAAAAATGCGCGCAAAACGGACGGACTGGACGGGTTTGTTTGTTATTGAAATGAGCACACACACAATGGGACAAATCGTACCTGGAGTGTCGCTCGAGCTGGCTCCAGGTCGAACAAATCAAGCTATCAAAACAGTACCCTCCAGCAGCGTTGGTTCAAGTTTGGAACCGTTTCCAAGGGGACAAGGCTTGCGAAGTAGCTTCTTATGATTTTGTTCGTAAATATTTGTGAAATACTTCACGCTCTGCAGCGATTGGACCTCGCACGTACGACAAATGTTCCAACGAATAGCGATCCAAAACGAAGCGAATGGAGCAAAACATTCCTCTAGAGATTCAGACGGCGCCGGAGATCTTGTAGTTTCACAATTTTTTGTCGCATTTTTGTCACTTTATCTCTTTGTAGAGGTATGCAAATAAACAAGTAGACAGCTTCATTTTCAGCAATCAATAATGGATAATTAGCACTTCAGGATCATGGGTTAAATGTTGCCAAAGAGTGTAGTGTAGTGACCTTCTTTGCAGTAATTCCGGTAATAAATTCTTCGTCTGGTTACTCCATGAATTGTGACGTTTTGCGACCTCATCTGATCACATTGTACTTATCGTACTATCGTGTACTAATCCGAATAGACATCTAGCTCGTGATGAAAAATAGATATTTCGAGATATTCTGCAGAACTAAACCTATCATGCCAGCTTGATTCACGAATAGCCGTTATCAAGCTTTTACTGGCAGCTGGTAGTTAATTTTCCTAATTGAAAGTTGTACTTCAAATCCAGTTCGGCTGGGCAAGAAGCTCCCCAGGGTTGAATGTCCAGTTCATAGCGCTAATGAAAATCTCGTTCTCCGCTGTTCTCCACGGGCCATCGAGTGCAGCGAAACTACCACTCATTTATTTCTCACCGCGTCCTAGTCATCGTCGTTCGGACGCTCTTGGTCGAGATACTTACGTAGGTACCGTCCAACATATATCCGCTAGAAACTGGAGCGGACGACGACGCCGCGGCGCGTGTGGCTATAACTGGGCTACGATTGCTGCATTACTGTGCATAAGTTGTTGCCACTCGGCGACCCGTAAGCCAAGTGGTGGTGGGCTAGGTGCATGCATAGAGCAAACATTTTCCCTGCAGTTTGCGGCACCAACGCCGCCGCATCCAGGGAACGATAAAGCAATTAATAAGGGACGAGAAAAACCTGTACCACACCGTGCGGCATCGCAGCGCAGCATCATCAGAAGTAGCAGCATCAGCAGCAGATGTTTGCCAGGGCGTGTGCATAATAATCAGAGCTCGTTTTCTAGCCCGAGGGGGGCAGGGAGAGGGAGGGACTGCTGGATGATGCGTTGCTGGTTCAGGTTTTTATTTCCTCGTTCTCTATCTCTTATGTTATTAATTAAGCTGAGAGTGGAGCATCTTCTCTTCATCTCTACCGAAACGTGGCTTGGTAGCATCGCGGTGTTTCAAATAGAGACAACTGTGATTAGATGTAATTTAGGTTCGATTAATAGATATTTGTACCAATATTTTGATATCTTCTGACGTTTCTGGTACATTTCTTAATTGTCTGAGCAGATTGGTAACCGGGCTATAATTGTTGGTCGATCGTTGTGATTCCTAAATGGAAGGGGTTGGTGGTAACGCGGACTGGATTGACAGGCAATCACTTCCTTGGAATCCTCCTTGCTAATCGATTTCGAATCCTCTTTATCAGCCGTTTTCGTACGATTCGTTTAAGCGCTCACTATTGACCAGTTGCTGAACGTTTGGCCTTGAAATCCTACATCACATGCCGTTATCCAAAATTGACTTGTTAAATTAATATAAAATTCGAAAATTCTAGTCCGCATATTTGGCCAACCACGGAGATGTAGTATAGATGTCTGCGAACCACAGAGGCAATAATTTCATTAGAATTTATTTTCTTTAACTCACTTCGTTTCGTTGAAAAATAAATCAATTGAAATACGTTTTTGATACATGACAAGGCAGTCATTTGTTGTTGTCGCTTTGATGAGTATCATTTTGTCACACAACAACATATTAGTGTCGACGAAAATTTCTCGTAAACGTTGCAGATTCGGAGTCAGGTGGAATTTATGATCTGAGGAGTCGGAATTGTAGTAGATGCAAAGGTGCAATTATTCCGTCGACTCCGACAACGTGATCAAAAGCTTGTTTTTCTGGATGAAGACTTTAAAAACTTTTGCTTATGTAATACTGTAATTGCTACTCAGGACAACACAATCTATTTCTTTAGGTATTACGTACGTTAAACAAATGAAAGATAGGATTCAATGCAATAGGCATAAAGGAATATTAGACATACTATACGTCAGGCAAAATAGACGTTAGCCACAATGATATAAAATCTCGGGCGAAGAGGGCTATTTTTCAAATATTCTTACTAGGGTAAGGAAGGGCTACTTGATTAGCATTAGCATTAGCATTGAGCAAGTTACACAATATCGTAGGTGGTTCAAATTCCTAGCTGTTGTTAAGAGAAAAAAGGATATCTATTGCTGAACACATAATAAACAGAGTCTGATTACTATCTTTCAGATTAAGGTTCAATTTACTTTGATGCATTTAAAAAAAAATCAAATGCAGTTTTTTTCGACGCATTATTAAAATATCAAAAGGATTAAGCGGCGCCGGTGGTGTAGTGGTAAGCGTGATTACCTCTCACCCCAGCAGGCCTGGGTTCAATCCCAGTCGGCACCACCGGGATGTTCTGAGGCATAACATCTCTGATCACGCCTACCTTCGGAAGGGAAGTAAAGCCGTTGGTCCCCGGTTCATGAGTTGATGGGTCGATAGGTAGGGTCCAGGTGTGGGAGCTGCCTCCCTGGCATCGGTAGCATTGGTGCTCAGCACGAAAAGGAATCGAATAGTGCGTGCTTTTTGCAATCTGAAATAATGCGTCGGAAAAAACTGCTTTTGAAATTTTCCAAAAAGCAGCAAAGTAAATTGAACCTTAAGACATATTTCTCCATAACAGTAAAGAATTGTCCTGGCCACGTTCTTGAAACTGATGAGGATAGGAAAAGAATGTTAGCACAACATTTACTTAAGGGAATGCAGAGAACTCTACGAACTTTCATAAATGTCTCGGGAATTTATGGATTATGTTAGTAGGGAAGGTAAGCCATAGGATAAACCGAGTCAATGTTGCATAAGGGGAATACATGTAATAGGTTTAATTGTTTTTCTATTCTATTTTGTTTAATTAAGATTAACCAGCTTAATTAAATAGAATGTTGAGTAAAAAGGGAGTGTAGAAAAGAGTTACCTAAAAGATAGAATTTATTTAAATTCCAATTTCCTTAAGCAGAGGTTGAAACAGTTGACGCTATTTACTACACGCAGACACAAGAACTTTAGAATTTCATAAGAAACTCTTTTGAATTTTAGCCACAAGAAATCAGTATGAATTTCATTGATTTGCCTTGTTAAAATAATGTTGGCAAAAAAATAATAAATCGGACAGACTGGAACCGAACAATGGATTACGGGGCCCGTGTGTTGACCACGCTTGGGAAAATGAAAGGTTAAACGGGTTCATCATTCATTCATCATTCATAAGTCACGCTTATAAAATTCTTATGTTTTGTTCATAAGTCGAGCCTTATGAAATTCTTAAATATATTTGCCCCAGTGAACACTCGCTTCGATGTTGTGCGCGACAATCTATTTTGATTCGTACTCTCATGCTCTACCGTCGTCTCTCTTACACATTACAAATGGTAGAAAAACATTCGAGCAGAAAAAAATATCAAATGACTATCCAACTCCTCAATTTAGTGTTAATTAAACGATTACTGATCAGCAATGTTATTACTAGGACATCGGTGCTCAAAATTTTCAGAATTCACACAAGCACAACATCAGCAGCTCTTATTATGAGAAAAACTAAAATACATACATTCGGGACGGTCGTCAGCGACAGTGTCGTATGACAGAGCCTGTCATATGACATTTTAGTTTGCAAGTGTCGGAAGCAAAGGCAGTCGATTATCACAGAAAATGCGTCAACTGCCACTTACAAGACTGTACTTACGATTTATTTTTCTACATGCACTTCCGATGCACTTCTTCCCGAGGCCAGAGCAAAGGGAAACTGATTTTGTTATTATCAGGATCAAGGAGATGGAGCTCCATTTGCGAGAACAATTGATCTTAAGAATCACGAAAAGGCGGGCTAATTACAGATCATTCGGGTGAGATACTTCCTTTTTTTTCATTTGTTTGCATTATAATTCTATTAGTATTCATAAAAACTTTATCAAATTATGTCCCAGGGTTTAAATTGAGGAGCTCGGGTAGCTTGGTGGCTGCCGCTTTTGCTTACTGAGTAGAAGATCGTGGGTTTACTTCCAAGCTCCTCCAAAATAAAACAATTCCTAAGGTCGCATCGCCTGCTTAAGCGAATCTTGACCCAACTCCGTAGCATATATGGGGGCGTTGGTGAGTCGCTGGCCGAATTACTCCGTTGCAAACTCAACGCAACATTTTTTTTAGCTTTTAGAACGATTCTGAGACTTTAACTTATTCGAATTTCTGGTTAAATAAAAATAAAACTAATTCACTTACGGGATGTGAAGGAAGACATTCCATGCAACTACCAGAAACCGGACTAGTTCATGTTGATCATCCTCAAGCTTCGTCTACAATTTGGACTTCTACATCAACACATGTCAGGCAGCCTTCAGGTTCAATTGGCTAAACTTGGTGAGTTTTTTTCCATTTTGTAAATTTTTATCCTTTCAAATCAGTAACGTTGGGAGTTCACCTTTTAGTGGTGCGTTACTGGTATAAGATCTATCACCAAATCCTAGTTGTGACAACTTCAAACTAGGGAATCAGGATTTTCCAGTGATCAAAGGATCACATTTTAGTCCTTGTAGCTTTTTATGACTCGGGTATTGACCACCGCACCGTTATGCATTTACATATTGTATATTTAAAATCTAAAATATTGTGCATGTTCATTGATTTCACATAATCTTTTTCCCTTTGTACTTCTCCTTTTCCTTTCCCTCTTCTCTTTTCAGAAAGCGAGTAATGGCGATATAGCCATTACTCATAAAAGGCTAGGACAAGAGTTAGTGCTTATGCCCCAACCGTCAGAAGAAAATGCAGTATCACTTAACATTTCTAGCTTTGATGATTCCAACGACCAACCAATCATACAATAACCAAAATCGAAACGTACGGTAAGAGATATCCACGTTTCATCCATTTATTGGATTCTGAAGCATCGTGTTTAAATCTTCGATTTAAAAAGGCCCGATGTTTTCTGAATCATCTTGCCCCTTAAATGCTGCATAGTAGGCTTGGCCGTTTTGATATGTGTGACGCATCTTCTATGTGAAACATTGATACATAGACAAGAAAAATTATTTAGGTATATATATCATTTTCCACGATGCTTTCAAGAACTGGCTGTGTTGGTGTTAGATTAGAGATTATATTAGAAATTTTTCTCTGCTAATTCGTACCATACTTCAACCGATAGGTTCTCATATCTCTACATACTCTGAGCAATCGTGTTCCAAGTCAAAGCAGGTCTATGCTTGCTTTCTGTGTGGCAACCTGTACTCCGCAGCCAGCTCGAGTAGATGGTTATCAGGTCTTCTTACGATATGTCCCCAATACCTTAACTTGAGCATCCGAATCCACTCCGTTGCAGATATGGGACCATCGTTTGAGGACGAGTTAACTTCCGCCTAATACAATGATTTAATTTGCTGTAGATTTGCTTTTGGTAACTTCTTAAAGATGTCCTGGTCCGCTTTGTAAGAACCGAGGCTTGTGTTTCGTATACCATTGTCGGAGCCATTACGGTTTTATTCAACAATGAACGTAAGTTCTCTGATGATTTCATTTCCTTGAGAAAATCTAAAATCATTTTTCAAGCAACAAAAGCGTCCCTAGATAGGTTTCTTGTCGTTATCTTCCGATGTAACCATTCTGTGATTGGAGCTCCAAAATGCGTTCGCCGATTTTTAGTTCCGTTGGTGCTTATCCAATAGGTATCCTTATCATGGTTTGACATTTTGCCTCATTAAGCATGACATGACATGGTGTACATCAAAGTTGCATTCGACCGCATTGGCTACTCCACTGGTGGCTTCCGATGCTTTTGACCGGTGGTTAGAATCCTTCATCATCTGGCGTACCTCAGGATAGCAATGTCGATGATAAAGGATGTAGTTTTGAGCCCCTACTCTGATACTTGGTCTACATGGATAGAGTCCGTACAGAGAAAGTTCATAAGGTTTGCGATTCAAACTCTTCCCTGGATGGATCCGGTGGTAATTCATGGAACGCATGGACACACTGGCAAAAAGTAGAGCTGATACTAGTAACAATTAGGGTTTTATGAGGGTTCTGTAGACTATGAATTATACTTATAGCATGCTTTAAAACCGTGATAAAACTTGCAATGTTACTTGGGATGAGTAAAGTATTTGCTGGAAAATGAAACAATTGACGCCCCAATATTTTTGCAAAACTTAATTGCTCCTTGAACTTTCTTCGTCTTCCTTTCCATCGGACAGTTAACGATCAAAACGAACCAGTTTGTGCTATGTGTAACATTTTAAACTTTTTTTTATTCATATGTTTGACTTTGATGTTAGCTGTGCATCGTTGAAGTGTTGTTTGCGTATACGAGGCTTATTATAGTTTGTTGGTTATGTGAGTTTTTATAACGTAGACCGTGTTGATGTTAGGAAGTAAATAAAATGTTAATCTGGTGCAGTATAGATGCTTAACCATTAAAAGTGAACTATTGTTAAAATTACGGCTAAATGATCCATTTGGCGTAATGGTGTTCTGGTGAATTTTACATGACTTTTTCGTAGCGTGTAATGACCCATAAGCGCCAGAGACGAATGTATTAACGTCTAAGAAAATTTTATATTGACGTTAAGTGCGTGTTCGATAAATAACACGTGAGCATTATATCTGTTTGCCTCTGGTATCTCTTTCAACTTTGTAATCGATAAATTTTGCTTTATACATAATGTGTTTATTTTCCAGACTCATTTGCCGTATTTTTGCAGAGCCGATATTCATTGTTTGGATTACAAAATTATTTAAAACTAGCGTTAGCGAAGCGGGGCCCGATTACTCGTGGCTATTTCTAGGCCAATTGCAACAAATGGATGGCACGGTAGGGATTGAGAACACAAGGTTTGGAGAGCTATATGCTCTTGATCTCGAGCTAAGCGACATGCTCATGAAAAAGACGAACATGGGGGTACACCGATGGGCAGCTAACAAGTTGGGAGAACACAAGATTACACTAACTACTACATCCTCAGAGCTATCCGTTTTAAAAACACATAAATTAAATTCCAACAGTCGAGATCTCGGCTCGCCACGATGTCTCTAACATAGGGTGTTTTCCTCGGGCCCTAAGGGATGCGGATAACTCGGATCTAGCAACACAATGGAGGGTGCATGACCAAAGCACGTGGTCGATCTTGTGATAACCACTATCACAAAGGCACAAATTGCTGCCTGCTAGCCCGATTCGAAAGAAATGCGAGTCTAACGAGCAGTGCTTGGACATGAGCCTCAACATGACACGTTTAAAGTCATGGCCCTTTGAACCACGACTTGTTTGACAACTGTGGGAGAATAGAATGTAACCATCTTCCCAGATCACTCTCATTCCATTTTTGTTTCCAGTTGGTGAGGACTTGCTGACGGGTAATTGAGAAAAATACCGCAAAGGCGATATGACGATCAAAAATATCGCCTTCCATAGCGCCCACTTAAGCCAACGAGTCCACTTTCTCGTTACCCGGAATAGAGCATTGAGATGGGACCCACACTAAAGTGATGGTATAGAAGCAGTTAGATAAAGTGCAGTTGATATGAGGCGCTATGAAATTCGTTGAATTCTCAAAATCCAGTGGAAGTATTTATAGTTGACCCATCTGTGAAAAACTCCTATTGCTACTAACATGTCAAAAACATGTCATTATTAGGCAGCCAGGTGGTACATGTTTTCAAAAATTAAGGGAACAACCATCGACTGATGATTATCTGGTATTTGTACGAAGAAAATTGATTCTTTGTTGGCATTTTTGTTTCACATACGCAATATGTTTTCCCCAAATGCTTTAGGAATCGAACCAGACACCTAAATACTTGAAAGATATACTTTGAGTCATTGTTCTACCCTTTTATTGAAGCTGTAACTGTGCAGGATGATGCTTCCTAGAAAAAAAAAACAACCAACTCAGTTTTCTCCGGAGAGAATTCGATACCTAGCTTCATAGCCCATGTAGACAAATTGTCTAAGGTGTCTTGCAATCGTCCTTGCAGGTCCGGTGCACTTGGCCCGGTGACGGAAACAACGTCATCATGTACAAGCTGCCTTTGTGAGCAATTTTTATCAAGACAACCATCAATATCTTTCACATAAAAATTATAAAGAAGGCGGCTTAAAAATGAACCCATGGGGGAGACCCATCGTGAAGTTGTCGAGTTTCCATGAGAAAAGCTCATTTATTTCTCAGACAACAAGTTGCCCACTTCCGTGGAGTTTATCCGAAAGGACATCGATATAATCGATAACTTCACGCATGTTGTGATAGAAAACTGATTATAAAATGAATATTAAATTGGGTTCAAGATTTGCAGATTTGCGCACATGCAAATTGAAGACATTGGAAACGTGTAACCAAAACTGGACCCACGATGTTATTATGAAACATATGTATTATCGAAAACAAAGCATCCAATTTATAGATTATGTTGTACCCAAACGTTTTGCCTAATAATGAGCTTAATCGTTTTTGAATATTTAACGACTATCTTATAACGTTTAACCGCTGTAACCACATACTATCCGAACTCCCACGCTTTCATCAACCCCACGTGATTACTCATCAATTTTTTTTTGTCAAATTACCCACCAGTTAATAACATTAATTTGTATACCGTACCGAGACAAAGTCGTAATCCACATTCGGCTCCGTATTTTTACTAGGCAGCCAGTGCACGTTTCCAACAATTAGGAATGCTTCTCGGAAATATATGAACACAGATCGGCAGCACGAGATAGTACAGACAGACGCGCCCTCCAACACTTTCAGGCCAGCCAACATCGCATCATTGGAAGACCCCGGCCCCAAAAGAGACATGGATGACTTAACGATGTACGACTGAGACGGAGTAGCAGGTTGATTTTTTCCCCTTATTAATCTTTTGTACTTTCCATTCTCCACATCGTACTACACTGCTGGCTGGCTGTGCAGCAGAGTTGTCGTGGTTCATCAGCATCGTCATCGTTTCAATCATCATCATCTTGATTGGTTAAGCGTGCGGATGGATAGAGAAGTGTATGAGCTCCAAGAGCGAGAAGGCAACCTCCCCGGCGTGGAAACGGCTTGTCGGTGAGACTCTAATTTTGAAGGCAGCGCCCGAAGAAGCTCTACTGGATTAAATCGTCCATATTTTGAGCAGCCCGGCAGCTCTGTTCATAGTGCCATTCGTTTCCATATCGTCGCAACAACACTAGACGGAATGCTTGAACGTTGCATTGATCAACCCAAGTTGATTGAAATGATTGAAATGGAATCGATTTTGTGATATGCGTATGCAATGCAGCACAGATAAATTTTCCTAAGAGCAAAAGACCAGACGCACGATTAACACTAATAATGAATTATCACAACAATAGGTGGATGGTACGAATATCCGCATCACAACAATAGGTAGATGGTACGCTTCCTTAGAGTATCACCGTAAAGCCTTTTTCAAAAATAAACTCAAACACGTTCAACTTTATTTAAATGATTGAATTCTGTTTACTTTTTCATAGGGACACATACACTTAGCACTCGTTCGCAAACTTACAGCACCATCTTGTTGGAGGAGACATGACCCTTTCTGAAGGTGGTTTTAGAGGTTCGATAAATTGACGTTTGAATCTTTGTTTACAAAAGCAGATACGTCCCTTTGAAAAAGTAATCGAGAAATCTTGTCATTGTAGTGAAGTTTTAATTTAATTTGTTTCTTTAAGACAATTAAAATAAACTGCCTAAATTTTTCACATTTCTGAAAACATTACCGAAGTCGCCAAGAATTTCTAAGTGTGTTGAGATTAGTGGGTTTATTTTGGGTAACCTAACTGTCATCTGAGTTGATTGTTGCAAGAAACTATTTACCCATCCTTTTTATTTTAGATATATTTTTTGTAGTAGATTTGAAAATGTTAACACCCACAATCTTTTACCCCTTGAATGACATGTAATGATTTTTTTTAATCAATTGCCAAGTGTAAAAAACTAACCTTTCAGCTCATATTTCATGCAGTCATATTACTGCACTTCTCATTGGTGTCAACCAATTAGCAGATATAGGTCTGAATGCGGTCCCCTCGACAAAACTCCTTGTGAAATTCCAATTACCATAAATCAACCTGCATTTCCTCTGAAGCACTTCCACCACAAATTGCCTCTTGAGATGAGTCGTGCTAGGTCCGACCGCAGAGAGCAAGGTTGTAAGCGGTTGAATATTGGCTAATTTTTTGAACTTTTGTGTTCGTCAATCATCAAGTCTACTTTCCGGCAAAAAATAGAAACCTCTCAGCTACTCACTTCCTTCGTCTCATTTTCAGCGGTGTTTCTTCTCTTCTGTTCGAAAAGACTTAATTCGAGTGCATCAGTTTTAACTCGAATTATTAACTTAACATTTTTACACCATCACGGTCGACCTTCCGAACTCATGCTTCACATCAAAAGTACCTCTCGAGAAGGTTGAAGTTAAAATCTTGATCTCGCACAATCGTACAACACCGGCAGCCATTCTCCGCTTTTAGGCTCACCGTCATACAGGTTTTCGTTTTTATGTTTTTTTCTTCTGTTATAAAGAAAAAAATAATGGCGGAAACACTCGCCATTAACTGTATCTCATTCGCATAGCCCTCTTGTAGCTCGCTTTTTGTGGTATAAACATAGCGTCGTCGTCGTCGTCGTCGTGTCGCAGTAGGAATGGTGTGGCATCGATGCGATGAGTTGCTAGAGCGGGAAAAAGGAAATCTCAGATCAACTGTATCAGTGCCATCCGCCCCTTGATGCATTTTTTGTAAGGCGGTGCTGTGGAATTGGAATTGAGAGTAGGATTGAAAATGAAGCATTACATTCGAGAAATTCCTGTAATTACTTTATCACTGTTCTGTTTTTAACGAACAAAGGCAGCATGGGAAGACAAGAATGGAACATATTTTTACCTATATTAATTTATGTGTTCCTGATATTGATTAGATAAGAACTAGTGACTGTCTAGGGTAGACATTTTAAAATAAACTGTCCATAGAAATGTTGTGTTATTAGTTGGTTGGATTGGATGAATCAGGATTCGCCTTGGTAAATGAAGTGGTCGTTGTTTTGATATAATGTATTGTTTTCCGAAATTGACCCGAATGACACTTGCAATATTTTGATGAGCGAAGGATGCTTTGTTTATTTTAATACGCCATCTTTGGCATTGGCACACAGAATGAATTATCGGGACTTTTCTACTATATTCTTGAAAACTTGTTTACTAATATTAAGATCAAAAGCATCACACACATTATTGAATTGTCTGCAACATTTGTCGAGTTGATTGTTATAGCCATATTAGTACGGTGTCCAGAAGTCCACAAGAGGTACGTATTGCGCAGATGACGGACTGGAACGTGGAAGTTGATATCCCGAAGCACACTACTGCAGTTAATATGATTACGAATCATTTCAAAAATAAATAGTCTCTGCAGGAACATTCGGTGACTCGGTACCCAAAGTACCCAAAGTCGGATATCAACATACTATCAATATGATACCTAATTTTGTTTTTGAAATCATGTTGACAACATATTTTGATAAGCTATTTTTTAATTTCGATTGAATTCATATTTTGATATTATTTTGATATTTCTAAAAAATATAATTAAAAATAAAATTTGGTATTTTATATACAAAAAACCATCAACATTTATCACTGAAATCTACATTTATTTTTATGTTTTCTTCTTACGAGTCAATCAGGTTTCTTCATGAACATTACAAGGTAAATTATGATTTTTACAGTGATGTTTTACAACATTTATTGACATTAATCTACCTGCGAATTGAAATAAAAATCATTTCGTCCTGTTCGTCTGTAATACTTATACTCATTAACTATCAGTTCTCTCCTAACAAAATAAATATCATCATTAATTTCTGTTAAAATATGTTCGATGCGAAGGAATTTATCATTCATAATGGTATAAGAGTCATCGTAGACTAATTTTTTGCATAATTCGTGTGTCCTATTCATATATTGAATATAATTCCACTATAATTTGTCATGAAAACGAAACTCTAAATTTAAAAATTTCACATCGCCTATTTCTATGCTATTCGATTTGTCTATAATGACAAATCTGGATCAACAATAGAAAAGGGCCCAGCCACATTTTTAAACAAACCGTTCCAAAGCCCTTTACTCACAAAGCGAAGGCTGACCACGCAAACCAACACCATCATCGGATAGGGGAAACTTCTACCTACACGATGATGGTGTTGAGCGGCCTTCGATTTGTGAAGAATGGGCTTTGGAACGGTTTGTTTACAAATGCTGATGGGCCCGTTTCTATTGTTGATCTAGAAATGTGATTCATTATATACTTTCTTGATATTTGTATCACTGGATGATTATTTCCAGTTCTGTACTTTAATATGGCACCATTTTCACTTTATTGACAACATTTTTTTGACTTTGAATCTTGATATCAACCAAAAGATTTCAGATTACTAAATTTAATATCATGATATCAAAATAATAACTAATTTAGTTTTTTTTTTAATTTGTTGTTTTCCTACTATAGTTATAATAACATATTGATGACTTATTTTCTTTATTACTAACGAAATTACTAATATCAAAATGCAGACACGGACTTGTTATCAAGAAAACATTATGTGTTATCTTTTTAATATCCTTCATATACCATTTAGATCTAATTTTTGTAATGATTACTGTTAACTCGACCACACGGTAGCTGTTGTGGGTAAGTTTCCAACTCCAGTGAGCAAACCGATTTTGTTGTGCGGTAAGCTTTAAGCTAAAATAAACAATTTATTATATCTTTTCTCTTCAATATTCCTCGCAAACTTACAATTTTGGTGACCTTAGGAAATGTTAGGATCCTATCACGCCTTCACGGGTATTAATTTGGGAATTTACTGTACTGCATATAGGCATATTTAGGTTATGTAACAGCGATAATAATTTCATTTACTTACGATCTAATTATGGTTATAAGTAGCTTTAATATGTTCTAGTTGCGTTGAAGTTCTAACCCATGTAGTAGATGTCCTAAATTAAAGCATAAATCAGCGTAAGAATTCGGTTTCTACCGATTCCAAAGGAATACACATGTTACCTGGTGTAAACAATTCCCGTGATAGCACATATTAGCATTAATCACTAGCATGGGTTTCGTTCTAATTAGTTTACGTAACTGTATTTACTCTAGGTAAGTTAGTTTAAGTTTTAGGATAATCAACTAGACTAACGTTAGACACTTTTACTGTAGGAATATTAAGTTTGTATAGAACTCAATAAATCACTGAACATCTACGATCGATTTCTGAATACCGTATTGTTCCAATGATGTTTACGTTTTTCTCCTTTGTCCCGTCGTTGCCAGAGGATCGTCCGACAGACCATTGTAGATCGGTCTGTCTCTGCCGACCACAGTTGAGTTGCGACGGGGGGTCTCGTCGTGACAGTAGCCAAATTATGTTATCACGAACGCATATATCAAAATATCAATTTTAGTTTTCATTTTGTTATAATTTTTTTTTTCATTATCCAAACAAATTATGTTATTTGTATGTTCATATCATATTTTGATATGCTATTTTTTAAAATCGGTTGATTTCATATTTTGATATTGTTTTGATATATCTAGACTAACATTTGAAAAGTTCGGAATTCTTAAATCACCATATCGATAAAATTGCTTTCAAATATTAAAGACCTACAACTTAATACTTTTTCACTTTTTCATCCTAGCTCACATTTTTTAAGTCTCTAGACTTAATGGGTATCAAGAAAAATAAATTCAAGCAGTAATCGATAAAAGAACAAGGGATCTTTTAAGATGTATTTCGACAACTCTTACACTAGTAAATGAGGGTTTAAAACAGGTAGCGGTGAATTTCGACAAAAACATTACCAAACCATTGATTTCGAAGTTTAGAAGTTTTGGCCTAGATTTATTATTCAGCAGCAGGACAAATCAGTTGAAGTCACTGTTAGGATCAACAAAAGATTCAATAAATGTCTTAGGGAAAGCCGGAGTCTACAAAATCTCTTGTCCAGATTGCAATAAAATCTACATTGGTCAGACGAAAAGGACTTTGGAAACAAGGTGTAAGGAACACATCGCAGAAGTAAAAAAGGCTAACAAAGAGATGGATAAAGGACTTCATAATGAATTTAAATCCAAGGTTGCAGAACATATCGTTACAAAGGGGCACAATTTGACAAAGGATAACATTAATATCCTGCGGGGTGTATCTTCGCCTTGGAAACTAGACGTAGCTGAAAGTTTAGAAATGTTTAAACATTATCCATCAACATTGGTTTAATAAAGATCAAGGAAACGGATACTCGGGACTCTTTAGCATGCTACCTAAAACCACACATCGTAGCATGCCTCTACCTGTTGAAGGCTGAATAGGTACCTGGCTTGGTAAATTGTGACATGGCAGTGGATACCTACTGATTTTTAGTACCTATTGATTAGTATATAACTCGTAGATAAAAGATGGATTCTTCAGTGGTGTAGAGTACTGGGCACTGATGAAGTCTGCAAGTAGTAGACGAAATACGCGTATCTGTCAAAAGATAAGCAATTATAACTGAATTAAAAGAAAATAAACCAGCACACTCAAAGCTCTACTGAAATCTACTTTGAGGCTGTTAATAAACTACGTAGACCGTTTTTAGAGGCTTTAGACACCCCCTCCCACGCGTAGACAACCATCCATAATTTTTTTTTAATTTGTATGGACCGTAGACATTTGTCCCCCTTCCCCCTCTAAATAGTCTACGTAGTTTATGAACAGCCCCTTTTACGAGTCAATCAAGATGCTTGCTGTTTTATTTATGAACATCACGAAGACATGATTTTTACAACATTTATTGATATTAATCTACCTGAGAATTGAATTAACAAATCGATATAACTCATAGATATTGATAGAACAGATTGAAATATAGGTTTGTTTTTATTTTTAATATATTAAAACTTATTGATAACATTTGCCGATTTGGAATCTTGATATATCAACCAATAAATTTCAAAATATGACTAACAAACTAAAATTACTAGTTTAAGTGCTCGATGGGTTTTGGTCCGTCCGAGTCTTAAATTTCCTTAATCTGAGGATTCACAGGCTCGATTATTTTGTCCGTGACTTCCCCCAATACAGAAGTGTGCGCGATTGTTCATGTCTGTTAATATAGCGAAAAGTTTGCTAAATTAAAGTGATGTCGGTCCGAGGAGATACGAAGGACCTCCGCGTGGACAGGATCCACACGCCGGCTCGTCATCAAAACCGGCACGGCATAGTAACCGCCATCGCATCGGCGTGTAAAACACCGAACCGCCATTTGCCACCGCCATCAAAGGGGTGACGCTTTCTACACACCGCGACACTAAGTACACTTAAGTACTAACTACTCGCAATCCCACCTCTTCCACGGTTCAAGTCAAAGTGAACGAGTAGAAGTTTCAGAACCCTCAGATAGGTGTGAATTCAACGGTCACCGTGGCCGGAAGTACGTTAAATTACCAAAGTAATTCAACAACCTTTCAAACGACAATTTTCATCATCTTTATCTGAAACCATTAATTTCTTTCCGTATCATGCAATTTCAATATACTCTTACTCTTTTATACGAGAGAACGGTTCGAATTCTACTTTAACGAACAGGTAGCGTATTCGGGTCAAATGGAATGAATTAGCTGATCGTATTGGTAACTCGTAGGTTTTTGTATGACAAGTGTAACTCTATATAAGTGGACGTACGTTCCTTGGCGGTGAATACATTTATGAATTTAATTATAAAAAAAACGAAAGTTCATGCACTATTATTAAATGAGGAAAATTGTATTATTAGGAATTCTGTACAAATAAATAAATGGAAAAGCGTACATACTTGTTACACCTCAAATGACCATTTTGGTGATGTGGTTGGTTTAAGAGAAATTATTTCTGTCGCCCTGAAAAGCACGGTTTTCTTTTGATGCGCCTGGCCATCTGTCAAAAGTGTAGCCTTGAAATTAGACGGATTTCCACCTTACGATGAACAATGTTTGTCTTCTTTGCATCACAGCCGGCGTTTTTTGTCACCGATTCTAGCAGCCAAGTAGACTGAGGCACCGGTACCAATAGGCTCGGCGTTGTTATTCCTGAGCAAACGATGGATGTGACCGACGGGGAACTGCAGTCGAGCAAATCTTTTCCTTCACCAGAGTTCTTAAGGCGTTCGCCATGCGATCTAAAGCAAGAATGAACACAGGCTTTTTGACTTTAAATGATCTTTATTTCTTGTATTTGTGTGGTTTACATGTATGAGTTATCAAGTGACACATATGCGTCTTTTTAACTTTAGTTCTTTTGAAATTTCAATTATTATTAATTACAGTTCCTATTTAGTCCTATCAGCCCTGTTTTAGAGAATGACCACCTTGGTAGGATTGGTTGGTTTGTTTTAATTTGGAAAAAAGAGACTACTTATAACTACTATACACAACTACAACCAACCTACAACTACTATATGCACCTAATCTACACACTTAAAAATAACTATTTTTACACGAGACGTAATTCATATTTGACGTAAATTATGGAACGTAAACAAACATGTCATGTAAAATTAAGTGTTTCCAAACCGAAACATATGCAACTGGACGAAAAGTACGATTGATTGAATTTATTTTCTCGTTTCTTTCAACTGATTCTTATGTCATTTGGGCCGCTTGCATGTGTCAGTCTCAGGGCACGGAAATTTACATGACTTTTTGGTAGTGTGTACTATATACAAATTACTTACCAAAGCATATTCTGATGTATTGCATTTCTGCCCAAACCTAGTCTTAACATCAGCAGAATCGTTCTATGACGGTGTTGGTGATCAGATGTCCTCCAAGTACTGGAGGGTCTCCGCATTCTGCTGTGTATCCTGCGGTTTGCTATACAGCAGCGCAGGCGAAAGAATGGGGAATGGTCTCGGTGTGAAAAGAAAACGCGTGCTGGAGAGTACTGGCTACAGGATGATGCTTGAAACAGCTTCGAAAACATGGAAAGACAGCAGATAATTTTGGTGAGATCTTTCTTTTTGTATTCATTTAATTTTGTTAAACTTAGAAAAACACACTTAGAAATTATTATTTTTACACGAGACGTAATTCAGCTTTGACGTAAATCATGGAACGTAAACAAACATGGCATGTAAAATAAAGTGTCCTGAAACTGAAACATATGCAACTCGACGAAATGTGCTTTTGATTGAATTGATTTTCTCGTCCTTTTCAACTGATTCTTATGTCAAAAGGGCCGCTTGCATGTGTCGGTCTCAGGGCACTGAAATTTACGTGTCTTTTTCGTAGTGTGTACTTTATATTGCCGAATAGAGATTCCTAAATATATTCCATTTCCGACTAACACAAATGTTACCTAGATTTTGGACTTATTTTCCTTCCTATCCCCTGCGATTGTATGGATGTGGCTAGGTGTATAATGCGATGCTTGATTTGCAGATTTTTATGTGTGGGAAATACCACTAGTCCCATGTGTTTTTAATAAATAAATAAAGACCCTCCCCCACGATTTGTGCTTTCGTTTATGCTATGCTATCCCAAGTAACATTTTACGTTTTATGAAATACTACACGGCTGCTATAAAACAACATTCATAAAACCCTGGTCATGACAGCTTTACCTTTATTACATCCACTAAAACCTCATTAAGACTAGAGGGCATATTTTCGAGGCCCTTCAAGATTGATTTGCTACAAAAATGTTCTACAGCGAAAGCATTGAAAACCATTTGAAATCTTTATTAAAGCTACAATAAAATCCATTTGTCATCAATACTTGTGCAATTTGTCTTTGGCGCTTGCTTACTAAATTGATAATAAAGCATGAATCAAGATAAAAGGGGAAACATAAATATCATCAGATCTTGTCAAATTCATTATTCAAAAATGAATCTTTAAAAAATATTCTAAAATTTCCTCATCTAATGTGAATGAATTACCTAAATTATCAAAGCAGTTGAATGAAATGTGAATGAATTACCTAAATTATCAAAGCACTCATTTTGTGGTCTTTTTTAGGTGACAGATTAAATCTGATGTGCAATTTTCCTACGGAAATGATGATTTTACTAATTATTTTTAATTTAGGAAATAACGTAATGTTATGTTTTACATTAATCATTACATACAGCCGAGATAATTTAGTGATTTTCGGAATCTCTATTACTACTCATTGTTCCATGAAAATAGCAAAAACATCTTGAAAAATGAAGAGAGTAAAAAAACAAATGAAATAATAACAATATGGCGGTGGCATAAATTGTGAAAAAGCTATTTTGCATTCATTATATCGCTAACAAAAGCAACACGTTTTAATTTGGCTTTAATAAAGATAATTTCCAGACAGAATTGTATTTATCTGAGGCCATTTTGCTTGATTATATTCCGTTCAGTTTTATGACGACATTAATGGTGCCTGGAAAAAGTTAAACGTCAAAATTTGTTTATATTTTGATAGTTTTGCCGCGCGATCATTGCACCGAGCTTCTACTCCTGCGTTGGATCAACAAGTTGCGTGGCATCCTCTATAAGGGCGATTATCATCCATTGGAAGCAGTTAAACAGGAAGTGTATCTGCATAACTTGGAACAGGTGAAAACTCAATCGTTCCCAAAAAGTTTTCAGTCTCCCGGATGATGCGAGGAAGTTGATGTGCGCTTGCTTGCATTTTTTGGAACAGTTGACCCTTTCGCCGAATGAAATCGCTGCTATGGTTTGGAAGGCAGTCAGTTTCCAGCTGACTGACAGATTCTGAAGTTACCTGTTGGAAGTTTTCCGCAGTCCCAGTTTGGCACTGATGCATGTTATTCGAACCATCATCGAAACGCGATTTCTGGAGAAGGTTGGTCTGTGTTTATTCAGATCGTGACGCAAACGCCATTGATAATAGTTTGGGTATTTCCATCAATTTTAAGCGTCTAATTTGACGGCTTCCAGTGTTTCGTAAACCACATTCACTAACTCTTCTCAGTCGGCTGTTCTGTCATTGTTGACCGGTTCAAGCGGAGCTGCTGTGCCTCCCAGGAAGTTTTGGATTTGGATTCCTTTTCCTTTCCGTCGACAGCATCGCTAGAATTATTCCTCCTACTATCGCTAGTATTATTATTCGACTATCCTTTGGTATTTCCTTGGGATTCTTCGTTCAAAAGATCCAATCGATTTATTTTTTTCTCTGTCTCTTGGTGGATCCATATTTTTAGTATAATTTGTAAAGGGTAGTTTTGTGGAGTTTTGTGATGGACACCAAAAAGCAGCAATATATGCTTTTTGTTCCCGTTAGAAACCAAAAGGTTTTATAATTGCTTTTATAGTGAAAAAAAAAACACCTTAATGAAGAATTTTGTCAAAGCATAAAAAAAAATACCGAGTAGGTTTATGATTAACAAACTGAACAATTTTATACAGGGATAGAGTGTATTAAATTTATTTTTAAAAACCAGACCCATGTTGACTTTATCGTCAGACTTTAAAAGGTTTTTAAGACAACAAAATGCTGAACTACTGACCAAGAATGAGTTGGACTTATAAATGCTGCATTTAAACTAAAAAGATTGCTTATTGCCATTATAAAACAACAACAAATCAGTGTGAAAACCAAAAGGCTGCTTAATTGCTACTTGCTAAACCTAGTCTTAATAACAGCAATTTTGAAATCTAATTTAAGAACGTTCGCCCCTAGATGGTGATCGGAAATTCTTGTATCGAAAGGACGATCAAGTACCATCATCAGCACTCTATTCTGAGTGACCTGGATTTTGTTCATGTGAGTCTGTGCACATGATTCCCACACAGGAGCTGCGTTGAGGATCGCAGGTGCGGCAAATCAGTGGCTACGGACTCCTAACCAAGGCAGAACACTTGACTATAGTTTACTCTACATGCGAACGGAAGAGGAGCTTTTCATCAAACAACATTCCGAGATAGGTTACTTCGGCAGACCACTCAACCCTTGTGCCATCCATGATAACAGTTCAAGAGGGAGCTGGTTTCCGATTGGGCGATTGCCGATGGAGGAACATGATCACTTGAGTTTTGGAGGCATTGAATTTTATTTTCCACGTGGTGCCATAATCAGCAAAGGCGTTAAGGCATCGTTGAAGGTTGTTCGTTACTTCGCGAGGCATCCTTCCTTTAAAGGTTATTGCGGTATCATCTGGATAAGTCTCTTCAAGATCAAGTTGAATAGACCCAACCCGGGAGCCTTCATGTTATTGGTGCATTTCAGCGTTGAGCAAATCTGTCGTACTGTAATCATATCCGCCAGAGGCACAACACAAGATGAGGCATAAAGGTTTTGAACGCATTGTGCAACCTGATCTTCGAGCGGACATTGATAGTCGAGTCAAGCAAATACGAAGAAGCGACATGCTCGCCGATTGCATTTGGTTTCTTTTGTGGGGTGATTAAAAGCCGATCGTCATCATTTTCATATCTGATGAGCGGTGGAATGAGTTTGAGATGAGTTTTCAGGACCTTGGCTACCTTCCAGCATGGTCTCGAGCGGTCATCCAGATTCCGGACAACACTCCCGAAACTTTCATTTCGGAGTGAGTCCATTCTGAAAGCCATCTGCCTGTTTAGATCGGTCATTTCACGTTTTTTTTCCCGATATCTCCAGTCTCCTGAAACTGGCGTCTACGAAAATTTCTCAATCAAATCAGTAATTGGGTGTGGGCACTTATCGAACACACGACTCGTCAGCCACGGATATGGTCTGTTCGAGTCCTTCCAATGCCCGGTCGATGTCATCTACTGTGTCGAGCGGAGGATTTTCTTCGATGTTGCTGTCCACCATTCGTCCGTACTGCACCCAGTTGACATAGTGGTAGTCTTTAAGCAGGCAACTTCTAGCAGTAATCACGTTGACACCGACTTCAGTCACCACCGGTTGGTGGTCAGAGCTGAGATCCGGGTTGGATAGTCCGATGTTCGATAGGAAAAAGTCCAGGGTGGAGGGATTCCCCGCCGGAGAGATGAAAATTGGTTCGTCCGGAAATTGCACAGTGTACAGTCCATGTTGTGCGTGGTCGAACAATAGACATCCGTTCTGGTTCCACTGGTAGTTCATCCAAGCTTCATGGCGGGCGTTCAGGTTACCCCCAACGATGAATCGGGAGCTAGTACGGGTCATGGCGGTCATGTTAGTTTTGTTTCCCATACATTTTTTCAAACACAATTTAAAATTATACCGCAAATCCAGATCATAACCAAATTCGTTCAAATTTTGCACCGTTGTTGGGGACCTCAATACACATCGAAGAGCAGTAGGGAACAGAGGGTTGTGATACACCATACAAACTTGACCTACCTTACTGTTCACGAGGACATTTTATGAGAGATTAAAGAACGCACGCTTCCCTTTCCCTGCGTGGACAATCAATTTGTGTTGACCTTGGACAACTTCTAAGTTGTTATCGATAAGAGAATTTATTTGAGTTATGTTTTTAAATCAACTTCAATTATAGCGGGTTTTGCCCCCAATGAGAATCACAACAGGAAAGCTTTGTCACATCACAAAATGTTCACACCGCAAAGCATTCGTTGCTACAATCTTCAGTAGCGGTTACGTATTTTGGGGTGGTGTATCGAATAATCGGTTGTGATTGACTTGTGAACAAGTTTTTCATCGATTTTTTTTCAACGATCTAATATTTTCACGATAGACCGACCGGTATAATTGGAAAATATTGTAATATATAAATACGCTACCCAAATTTGAGTAGGATCTACACATATTGGTCAACAGTGAAACTATTAAAAAAATAGTAAACTAAGCAGGATTGACAAGTTGACAAATGAACAACTTCGATCGAATTTAGGTCGATGTTTTCCATTAGTCCACCTGACGCTCCCAACTCAAGTACTCAAGTTTGGGTAGTGTTGAAATAGTGTGTAGATCTCGTTACCGATAATTTCTCGGTAACCACTCATCGTATGCTAGTTGTTTATCTACTTGGTCAATGCTCAATATGACCTTTGTGTGTTTTGTTTTCTTTTTTCATTATTCAGCTTCGGGCAGACTGGCTACCGATGATAAATTGAGATACCAGTAGCCAAAGCATTCTCCCACTGGGTTTTAACCTTTGTTTGTGCACCAGAGGAAGCAATCAATTAATCATTCATCGTTCGTTTCGCCGGGTCAGTTATCTTTAAACAGAGATTAAATACAATTTTTGTTTTCAGATGAGGTGAACTTTGCGTAGTCGTAGCTCGCAAGCCTATATATTGTTGGTTGGAAGACGGAAACTGTATTGTTGAGTCGTTAAAAAACAGTCAAAGATCTGACCAACAATCGTGAGCTATAAATTATTGATTGTGCGTTATCCTAATTGGCATGGGCAATCTATAACCGCTGATTTTGACGAATAACATCTCAATTGGATTGCTTTAAAAAATAGATCGATCAGGAAAGAGTACCTGTGAAGATATTAAAAATGTGTGAGCAAGTTTTTGTCGGTGGATATAAAACTAGTCGTTATGAATGCCTTAAAAACATTGTAAAGCCAATTTGCGAATCAAATGTAAACCTGTTACTCTTCTCAGCTATAGATTAACAACCTTGTCCGTGGTAATAACTCATCGTTCGAATAGCGACTATTTTTAATGTTCCTGCTCTTGTGTTTCTCGCAATTCCGTCCCCCGAATACGAAATCAGATAAAGTAAAAACCTGTCAACGATTTCGGCCAGCCTACAAAGCTGCTTTTTCGTACCAGTAAGAATGATGATTTATGATTTATTTTTATGAGCCTTTGCCTTTCCTCTGGTCCTCGCCATCAAGTCCACGTTCCACCAATGCTCAGCCCATGACCGATAAAAAGCAACCTTTCCACCCAATCCACCTCCACCGACAAGAGCTCCCCCGAAGAGGGGAAAATAATTAACCGAAAGCATTCTTCTTTTCTTTCCGCAACGTCGAACGCATACCAAATTTTGCCCAAATCGTTCTTTATGATGTATATTCCGAAACTTTGGTTTTGGTATTGTTAGAATGCCGATGATCGGAATATACCTTTTCGCTTGCCCTCAAGTATCAGTTATCGAAATTTTATTTTATGATTTTTTACCCTTCTTACAAAGACGAGTATTAATAGCGTTTGGTAAACCGACTTTCGATGCGAGGACCGGAGCACCGAGTGTCATGCACTAATCGAGTCAGCTCGACGAGATCGGAAAAAAGTCTCTGTCTGTGATGAAATAAAGTAAGTCGTGTATCTCTGCATGTGGACGGACATTTTCCGGATATCCCCGGCGTTGGCCAGTTTCTGACTTGGACCAAAACCCATCATACGACACCTCAAATCATATTAGTTCAAGTGCCCAGGATCACATTGGCCACGTCCGGACATGTTACGGGTATCCACCGGGGAAGTAGCTAGTTTCAAAATAGAGTCAAAATCCATTGTGATGATTATTAACAATTTTGCAATAAAATGAATTTTATATATATAAAAATTGTCATCTCACCATAGGTGGATAAATACAGTTTTTTTTTCAAATAGCGGCGGCTTGCTTCCAACCACGATTTCATTTCAATTACTTATAGCGCGTGACAAGAATGCTCAACTTTGGAACGGTCAGGATCAAGTTTTAAATTTTATGACTATGAGCCATGCCGAAAGAACACATATTGGTCCAAATGGGTACTTTTTCATTAACCTTTACGTACCCAGGCTATTTTATCTAAACAAAAAAAAATAATGCTCCCATTTCGTAATTTCTTGCCGATTTTGATGAAACAGCTTGTAATTGATCGGTAATTGCTTTTAGATTTCGATTTTATTTACTGAGTCCTGGTACCAATCTATGAATTTTCGGCTAATGTTTTCTTACTTCGACCAACGATTCAATAGTTCATTACATTGCTCGTAGAAAACTAATTTATTCCTATTTGATCGCTAATAGACAGTAAAATGGATCGAGTTCCCTTAAGAATTTTCTACCAGTCGAAAGCAACGCACATTTTTGTTTATATTTGCAATTATTTTAACTTGCATTGAGCTAGTTTTATTAATATTGAGTTTAATTTGGTTCGCAGTGTCTCAACTTATTTTTCACTAATTACAGCTTTGGCAAGATCGTATTCCTGAGCATGTTTTGATCAGAAGTAACTCAAATTTTAATTCATAATGTTGTAGCCGGAACCGCCTGTAAGTTTATACATTGCAGTTATATCGCTATAATCTCAGTGATGATTCACTCTCGCTAAGAGATACACTTACACTGAGTAGTAGACGAAATACGTATCTTTTTTTGTTTATTAATTTATTTGATAAGGCTCAACCGAATTAACTTTACAGAGCAGAGGATTCTTGGTCACTATATAATACATCTTAAAACTATAGTCAAAAGGTACAACACAATAAACACTTTATCTTCCGCTATCCAAAAAGTCTCCTCCATCAGAACTGGAGCCGCTTCCAGTAGTTTCATTATATGGCGGTTACGCCAACGAGGGTCAGAGCGCGTCCATTGCAGCAATGGACGCAAAACGTGGTCAGCACTCACACACTTATCACGAAATGGTTGCTTTCCAAAGTCGACGACGCATCGACTGAAAGAACTGCTGACGAAGAACAATAAGGAGGACCACACAATGGTTGCTGCCGAGAAAACAGACGATCGCGTAGCACACATGTGGCCTGCTGTGTGCTGTGGAGAGTGGCCTGCTTTTGTCGACAGCCGAGTGAACACTGGAAATACGTATCTGTTATAGTTTAAAATGATAATGAAAGTAAATAGTGAAAGGATCCATTTAAAGTTTATGGAAAGCCTATTCATGAAAAACCATGAAGAAAGAGCTGACACACGGCCTGTTTTGGTGTAAACTTACAATAATTATTATCTCCTGCTACAGGTTTCCTGGGGCATCCATTTGAAGTTTATGGAAAGCCTATTCATGAAGAAATATGAAGAATGAGCTGTCACAGGGCATTTTTTGTTGTAAAAATGCAATTGTCCCCCGCTACAGGATCCCCGGAGGCTTCCCGGAGGAGATAAAAGATCTGATCGCATTCAGAACCTTCCATCATCCATAATCGATTCCAGGGAAATAGCCAAATCTCGGTTGATTATTGGTCGATTTTAGTTCTTGGCATATGATTCGCTTTGGAAATGGTTCTTCATTCTGTGTATTTACTTAAATATCGATTTTTAACCGGAAACTTATAGAAAACCACATCACAAATTAAGCAAGTTAGAAAAGCCCTTCGGGAACCCGGAATATCTCCATGGTTTTTTTTTTTGTGGCTAGAAGAATTAAAATCGGACCATATTTGACAAAGTTACAACACTCCAAAATTGACCAAACATTTGCCTATCCTTGTTATTTTGAGTATCCCCTGTACATGTTGAAATGGTTTGTTCAAATATCAGAGGAAAACAAAAAAAAATCGGCTATAGCTTAATGAGTTAAGTTACACTCAATACAATAATTATTAATCAAGAGCATGAATTTGTATATTGTTTGACAAGCAAAATTTTACTGTACAGGGTGCGTGACGAATTTTTGCAGTAAATTTCAAATAGTAATTTCTCATGCTTGCGGATCATGATTTAGATATATTTGGCAGCACTGAATTGCTCATACTGTTAGGTGTAAGATGTAAACAAACAGTGTTGAGTAAACGTAAAGATGTCGAAACAAAAGAGCAATCGGTCAGCCACTGTCGCTTTGTTGCGCGCCGGAGTAAGCGTAATAGAAATAATTCGGTGGATAAATGTGTCTGAAAGAACAATGTATAATATAAAAAAGGCCTGGGAAAGTGATAAAACGGAGAACCTGCTCATACTGCTAATAAAACACAGAAATGGCTTGCGGAAAATATTTCGGAATTTTGGGAGAAAGAAATTTGGCCCCCAAGCAGTCCCGATATCAATCCATTGGATTATTTTGTACGGGGCATCGTCGAACGGAATACCAATAGAACCCCTAACACCACACTTAGTCCCTAAAAGCTAAAATCAAGGTAGTGATGATATATATGGATTAAAACATTGTCAAACGTGCATATGGCAGTTTCCGGAAGCGTCTAAAGGGCGAACACGAAATTATTGCGGCACCGAAAATGTCATGCCAATTTTCTTATAATGTTCAGAATCAAACCAACATTTTAGGGTAGTTTTATACATATATTTACTTCAAAAATCAAAAGAAAAGTTAATCGATGCAGCCTTGAGTGTAAAATTGAACACATTTTCGCTTGATGCCCTCCATCAAAGTCTTTACAGCGTCATCCGGTACCAGTTTCTCAGTTTTTTTTTCCCATTTTCTTAACATGTCCTTCTCTTCTTTTACTGTCTTCTTGCTCTTCCGAAGTTCCCGCTTCATTATTGCCCAGTACTGCTCCACCGGGCGCAGCTCTGGACAGTTTGGCGGATTCATGTCCTTTGGAACAAAATGGACAGAATTGGCCTCATACCACTCCAGGTCACTTTTAGAATAGTGGCATGATGCCAAATCTGGCCAAAATAGCGGAGCTTCGTCGTGCTGCTGCAAGAACGGCAAAAGGCGCTTCTCGAGGCACTCAGATTTGTAGATTTCGCCATTTACTTTGCCCTTTGTCACGAAAGGCTCACTCCTCAGTCCGCAAGAGCAGATGGCCTGCCAAATGAGATATTTGTAGGCGAACTTCGACATTTTCTTCTTCTTAAATTTGTCGTCTACATCGAACTTGCTCTTGCCGGTGAAAAACTCCAACCCCGGAATTTGCTTAAAATCGGCTTTTAAATACGTTTCGTCGTCCATCACACAGCAGCCATATTTTGTCAGCATCTTCTCGTAGAGCTTCCGTGCCCGAGTTTTAGCCGTTGATTGTTGCCGCTCATCGCGGTTTGGGAAGTTCTGTACCTTGTATGTATGTAGTCCAGCTCTCTTCTTTGCATTCTGGACGTAGCTCTGCGACATGCCGATCTTTTTAGCCAAATCACGGCTTGAGACGTTGGGATTTGCTTTAATCATCCGCTTCACCTTTCCCTCCGTCTTTTTGTTCTCCGGTCCCGGTTTTCTTCCAGCTCCTTTGCCGTGGTCCAACGTCAACCGCTCCTGGAACCGCTTCAACACTCTGTAGACGGTTGAATGGTGAATGTTCAACATTTTTCCCAACTGCCGGTGCGACAGGTCAGGAAATTCCAGGTGTTTTGAAAGAATTTGTTCTCTCAACTCGCGTTGGTTCACCTCCATTTTTGTTGAATCGAAAAACACGACTTCGAGTTTGACAGCATGTACACAATACACATCAATGAGAAAGTGTGCAAAATTTGGTTGATTTTTACCCAATGGTAAAAAAGTTATGCCCTGTTGAATGTGTCGCAATAATTTCGTGTTCGCCCTTTAGCTACAGTCGTCGAAAAGGAAGGCGATTTTTTTGAATAAAATTAGTTACAACTTCCATATTTTGCGAAAGAAAATAAATCACATAACATTCATTGCTGGAATAGCTAACTGGTGTAATTTTTCTCAAATATGTCATTTACTGCAAAAATTCGTCACGCACCCTGTTTGCCCAGGAAAGTCAAAGAAATTTTCAACCAGACCGATTTCTTAGACTTTATCGGGTATCGGAGGGTATCGAACCCGCCTTTTCCGATTTTCAACCACCGTCCATTACTGACAGGCTATCTAAGGGCACCGAAATCGTATAAAAATAGGTTTGTTCCCGTAGTTGCTGCTCTGTAAGATTATGTACAGAATAAGCCAAAAGTTTGTTCCCATACTTTCTGCAGCATATTATTCTCTTATAGTAAAAAAAAATCAGAAAAGCAAGTAAGTAATCATGATATTCTCCCATACAGTCTTTTATTAAAGTTATCATGAAGTGATCTCTTCAAATACGCAACATGCCTTCTAATTTACATTTTGCTCCTTTCCCGATCGCTTCTCCTTTCCCAAGTAACATTAATCCATAGAATTGTGTTGACAAAATTTGCTATGCAACAAAAATCAGTCATACAAAGGTTATATAAACTGTTATAACGGGTGTTCAATAAAACATTAGAATTTTTTCAGTCATACAGCTTGGGAAAAAAAAAAAAATTCAACGAATTCAGTATTTTTTATTAAAAACATTGTGTTTATTCTTCAAAAAACGTCAATGAATATTGGAGAAGGGGTCCTGGTCTGCCGTACGACGCAACTAAGTCGCGATGCTCTCACAAGAGCGCTGGATGGCACTGAAATCATTCTCATTTTTTATTGAACACCCGTTAGAACATGTGTGTTGCTTGGGTTATTGCCAGATCACATGTAATTACACAAACAACCGACCAAAGATGGTTGGGACTAGCTATCATCCTGGGACTTAGCTTAAGCCGACTGCACATATTAATGGTTGCATCCGTACAAGTTTCAGTGACTCCATACACAGCAAAAAAATAATTTTGATATCACATCAAAGTGGATGCACTACAATCATGTCGAAAATTTCATGTAATTTTTATGACCACATAAATAAACAAATGAAGTAAAAGTAGTGTAATGTCAGTTCATGCATTGTATTAATGATAATTTTGTCCTTTTTAGCAAGTAATATTACACCATATTTTCGACTTGATTGTAGTGCATCCACTTTGACGTGATATCAAAATTATTTTTTTGCTGTGTATTTCAAGATCAATAACGCTGCAAGGATGTGATCAGTGGAGTGTAGGGAAGGAATATTAGAATGACCTTTGTTGCATTTTTTAGGGACTTTATTTACCTCTGCATCATCACAAAGGTCACTGGAGGGAGATTTTGTTAGTAGCCCAAGTAACACAAATTTAAAGAATTATGTTGAGTTAACGACTATACAACCAATAATAGTAATACAAAGGCTATATAAACTATTACAGGGGAGGTTAGATTCATTGGATCAGGTTTTACCTTGGGAACCCAAGAAACATTTTAAGTTTTATAAAATACTACAAAACAAATATAAAACAATATTCATAAAAACCTGGTCAAGGCCATTTTGTCATTAATGCATCCACCAAAACCTCATTAAGACTAGGATATGTCTAGTTGGCCCTCCCTGGAGAAGATTCTGAAGGGTTTATTCTCGAAGCTCTTCATGAGCATAAACATGAGCATGAGCATGAGCATGAGCATGAGCATGAGCATGAGCATGAGCATGAGCATGAGCATGATTGACCGCCCACGGTTGCTACTCTGTTATTGCCAGACCAGCTGTAATTACACAGAGAACCAATAGACGATGCTTGGGACTAGCAATCATCCTCAATGTGTAAAAACTGGTGATCTCAAACTAGGCAATACCAGCGCCGGCCACGCCCGAACACAGGTCAAGAAAGGAAGGGGTAGGAATGTGTTGACGTGACACTCGCTTTGATGGAAGCCGAGAACACCTCTGCACTTCCACGAGGAATCACTGGGATATTGGGTAATAGGGTTGGGTTTGCAGCAGGGTTTGTTTTGGTAAACGATAAGCTAAATTGATGTCCTAACAAACATATAACGCAAAGGAGCTTGGGATTGAACCCACGGTCTTCTGCTCAGCAAGCAAAAACGTTTGCCACTAGGCAGACGAGCTCCTTTTTAATCATCGAGTTGCTGTTATTACCATGTAGTCATGTTAACAAATAAAACGATTAACGAATCTTGAATGTGGATGGGCTTGAGATTAGACTCATGATGTTCTGCTCAGTAAGCAAAACCGGTTATTTTAAGGCCACCGAGCCCCTCATATCACATTATAGCGTTACTCAAGTTTTTATAACTATTCAAACCCGGCACCGACGACACCGAAAAGTTTTACAAAATACACGTCAAACAAGCGATCTTACCATACACTTTTAATATGAAAGAACCTGGGACCGTGTTTTTCTGCTCAGTAAGCAAGCCACTGCAACCGACGATCTTTGAAATCCTAAAACTAAAAGCAACGAAGGAGTACTTAGGCCTTCATTAAGATCCACTTTCACGCGACGTTCAATGTTTCGATTTTCTCTTTACGCATGCACACTTAGAAATATTTATGTAAATTTAGGTGGTCTGAGACTGACATATACGAGCGTCAATTTTGATATGAAATTGAGTCATAATAGACGCGAAATTCAGCTCGATCAAACGTACTTTTCGTTGAGTAACGAACTTTTCAGTCTCGGAGCACTTAATTTTACAACATGTTTGTTTACGTCTCATTCTTTATGTCAAAGATAGATTCCATCACGTGTAAAATTAGGTATTTCTAAGTGTGGTTCAGGCAATCATAACAAGCTATGACCGACGTGACGATAGTTTAAGACCTGGTTAAACAAGCTTTTCAAATGAGATTACGTTCTCGAATTTCACTTGGCATGTAATGAACAACAGAAATACGCGATAATTCATATTTTCAGCGGTTGGTGGTTAAAATTAAATATACTAACGGTACTGCCTACGACTACGATGGCGATTACGACAGCGACTACGACGGCGCCTACGACAACGACAACCGGTGTATTCTCCAAGCTCTTCAAGATTGATTTACTGCAAAAGGTTGTATGACGAACGCATTGAAAACCATTTGAAAGCTACAACAAAAGCTATTTAGCAACCATATAAACCCTTTCCGAGCCATTTCCCCTAGCCGCTTGCTAAATCCACTAGGAAAGCATCAATACAGATAAAAAATGAATCCGATCTTATCAAAATAATTAAAATAGAAACTGAAGGTATAAACATCTTGTTGTATATCAAAATTTGTTTCAATAGTTCTCATTGAGTGGCGTTGTTTTAAGTGCCTTATTGAATGTTATGTGAAATGTACGTGAAAACATCGAAAAAAATAAGTCCGCCCTCGTAAAATGTCAATTTGAGTAATTATTTCACATTGAAAAAAAAAATATTCCTCAGATCGAGCTAGGCCGATATATTTTTATGATTTTTGCATTTAAATGTTTGCTCATTGCTAAATTTACCAAAATATAGTTATATCCAAGGAAATATCGATTGGAAATCGAAGATTGTAAAAAATCAAGCAAACTAATTGTAACATGGCGTGACAAAAAAGTTGATTTTCATGGGTCATTTGTGAAAAAGTTGTGTTGCTTTCAAGAAATCCTTAAAAAATTCATAAGGTTATGGAAGAAAAATTTCAGGCTGTTCAGATTTATGGCAGCATTTATGGAGGCAAAGTAGCCTGCAAAAAGTTAAGCGTCAAAGTTTGTTTATCTTTAGGTAATTGCGCTGTGAGATCCAGGATTCTTCCAGGCGGTTTTTCTTCCGATGGATTGGGAGCAGTTACTCAGATAGTTTGCGATACTGTTTTACAAAATTTTGCATTTCGAACAGCTGGAAGCGCAATCGTACCCGAAAAAGATCCCCTTCTTCCGGATGGTTACAGAAGTGCACCATCCAACGATGCAGGGATGTACGCTTGAATGAAATTTTCGAATAGTTTATTATATCGCCGAATGAAATCGCTGCTATGGATCGGAAACCCGCTAATCTCCGCTAACTAACAGTTTCAGTGGTTTGCTGTCGGTTGTTATTTCGATTGTCATCTATTCGCAAGATCCGGAGAAAGCTGGTATGTTTTTAAACTTTCGACAATGTTTTATGAATTCGAGGGCCATGCTCAGTTTACTCTTCTCCGCCAGATGGTCAGTCGTTGATGGTGTGCTGGTTCTTTTAAAGAAGTAAATTTTGCTGAAATCGACTTGAATTTTTCATCCTAGACGAATCCTTCGAGATTTTCTTGTCATAAATTGGGCTTTTATTAACTATGAGGAACCATCTTTTAAGCTCAATTTGTATGTATTTGGAGTTTATGATGCACTTTAAAATGCCTCAAAAGCAACAATAAATGCTTTTTGATCTAATGAAAAACCTGATGGTTTTATGGTTGCTTTTAAAATTATAGAACGCGTTTAAAAAGTATTGCATAAAGACATTAATAAACAATTGCTAATGACGTTGAATTACAGATCAGTTTTAAGGAGGGATTGAAAATTGTTTTAAATTTGTTTTTAAAACAAGACAATTTTTGAATTTCTTGCCAGACTTAAAAGGTTTTTAAAACCGTAAAAAGCTGAATTACTAAGCAGGAATGATTTACACTTTGAAATGCTGTATTTAATCACAATGGATTGGATTGCCGTTATAAAACCACCATAAATCAGAGTGGATGCCAAATGGTTACTGAATTGTTACTTGGGAAGTGATGCAACCGTAGTTTTGATTGTTGGGCATTAGGTGATTTTCATATGATAATGGTAAGTTTATTAACTTTTTATCATGTCAAATTGCTCAAGAAATGTATATAGGAGGAATGGATGTGATGTCGGCCTAGATGCCCCTAATTTGGGCCCATACATCAATTCAGCAATCGACTAAATTTTCAATAGCGACCAAAAATATCCATTAGTACCATCCCAATGACGCGTTCATCTAGATAAAATTGATAAATAGCATATTTTTACCCATGGGCCCAATCTTAGATCCATAGGCCAACATTATAGCCATTTCCCTTATTTTTTGTCCTCTGTTCAGGACCTAACACCACTACGACCAGTAAATTGCCCAATTGTAGTATATCCCGTGTCCTTAGTTTAGTACTTGTCGTATTACTTCAGCACTATTTTCACATGATGAAGTATTCGATTTTTTTTAAAGTTGTCATTCTTGCATTTATCGCAAGGATCCGACTCTAATTGAAAGGTGCCGCTACTAAAAATCCTGTTCGCCTAGTTTGAAGTAATCAGGACTAAGAATCGGTTGTAGATCTTACATCCCGTAACGTACCACAAAAAGGTGATCTACCTACGTTACGGGGCTATATTTACTCTTATGTTGGCAGTGAAATTCCGTCTGTAGATCCATTATTTGCTGAAATATGATTAAACTCATTATTGATTGTTGCTTATTAGACCCCGGTTAGGACAATTTACCCTACTTAAGAGACATGCAGATAACTCTACCACCACCACATAAGTGTCACGGGAGCAAAAAATGCAAAGATTCGGCAAACTAGCTGTGTTGGAATACACATTACGCCAAAACTTCGGACAATAGTACCAAAATACCTATTAGAACGTTAAGTTTAAAATTGAAAAATAATCTATTTTACATCCTGGTAAAATGGTTAGTACCTGCCAAAATCGTCCATTGAAAAACAACTATATTTTCGTATTCAGTGCAGCATTTGTATTGGTGGTAATTTTGAAGCGATGCACGATCAGGAACAAACATCATTTTTCATGCGAAGTCTTCCAATGATGTTTCATTTTGCGCAATGTGACAGCCCACTCCTCTAAAGTTGGTTGGTATACCTATTGATTCGCTGAATTTCATTTGGCACGCGGGAGTTCTTTACGATGATTGTAGGAATCCAGTCTCGGAGTCGGTTTCGCTACGGACGTGAACTTGATTGATAGCCAATCGATGCTGGCAGTGGACTGCGGTCGATCAAAACATCGTTTATCATTGTTGTTCGAATCGATTTGAGTTGCTCCGACTGAAGGATTTTATCGGTCGTATTTTATGGCATCCGGACCTACTACTCTAACCTCAATTTATTTAATTCCACCGATGGACGGCTCCATTGGTAGAACCTCCAGCTAGGATTGAAGGAACTGAAATGTAACGTCTGTAAATAATAAATGAAATTTTAGTAATTGAAGTGCCGGATGATTTTTTTAGGGTGATTCAGTCTTTGACTTACCCACGCACATGGCGGGTTGGACGTCCTTCGGTGTAGTCAAAGACAATGCCCATTTGGCAGTTTCCAACAGGACAACAGAACACAATTATTCCTAGCATGGCATTACGGAATGAAATATTCATTTATCATCAATTACGACACATAATAAATCATTCGATTCTAGAAGCTTTCAGCAATATTTGATACGAAGAAACACTGGATGGTTTATTTCAATGTCTGCTGCAATCATCACATCTTGACATACAATGTATTATTTTTTTCGTAATTGTTCTTTTATCTGTCATAAAAAAAATTCCACCATACCGTTCTGATAAAAACGTGTCCTAACAATCTGAATTCAAGTTGATATATTACAATTCATCATTATATAAGAGCTGTAGAACATGTTCATGCTTCATCAAATGATTAAGAGCCTCATACTGCAATGAGTTCCCATAAAACACTTGAATTTAAATAACAAGCTCATGCGAATGTCTCAAAAATGTGCTTTACACTTCAAGAGTGAAAACGGAACATCTCTGAAGCCAGCGAAAAAAAAAATCGGTGGAATAATTCAAAACAGTAACCGCAGAGCCGACTTGTCTAGCCTATTTCGGATACTACTGACGAAGAAGCTGACGAATAATGAAAAAAAAAAAAATGAATTTCATCGCATATCACTTGCAAATACCAGCGGGTGGGCTTCTTAAAAGCAATATAGTCCCACGTCAAAAGTACGCTTACCGCTCTAATGAGATTTATTAAACACTCTCCTTCCCGTTGTTAGCCAGTCATTCAAATTTTTGGGCCCCCCGAAAAGGCAGCTCACGGTTTGCTATCGATCATTCTTCGGTAAAACCATCGGAGTCCCATGGCAGCCGAGATGCGGCACGATTACGTTGCAGAAAAAAAGGAAAATATTTTGATCGGTTCCACGCCTTTCGTACCTTCTTCTAGCCACCATGAATACATTCCATCCGAGCGAGCGGGTGATGAAGATGATGGGAATCGGTCATCTCTAGTGCTTCCCGCGCCGACACCGCCACCAGTCTCAGTCAACCAAAGCGCATTGTAATCGTTCGAAAAGGAGACGGCTTAATCGAATCGAAGGCGCGAAAGGCATCAATCCGTGTGCGGATGCCCGAAACCTTTGAAGCCCACGCGAATACATCAACGAATCGAGTCGAATCGGATTAGTCGTTTGGGATGTTCGTTTTAGTGGCGGGTGTGAGAACGCGCTATTTAAAACACGGCTACGGGTAGGGGGAAATGGTGTGCAACGCGCCGGCAGGGTAATACGCGCTACTATGATGTTTAGCATTAGAAGACATTAAGAACAACTTAGTATAAGAGTTGGAATGCACTTTTAAAATTAACACTTACCTTATTTGCTCAAAAAAAAATAATAAATAAAAGTACAAGTTTACTTCAGTGCTTACCGATGGTTTGATAGTTTTTTTCATTTGCAAAAATAAAAGCATTTACAACTCATGATATATGAATCAAGTTGCTGCATATCAGAAAACAGAATGTTTTTCATACAAAAATAAGCGGTTTAAATGCAAAACATTCTGAGCTAAGGGTGCTGAAATAACCCACAAAGTTGCGTCACTGTCAGCGTCAGCGTCAAATTAGAATCTAACCCAAATTGACAGACTGACGCAGCGTTTATATGAAGTCGCCAAGCAGAGATGACGGTGAAAAAGCAACTTGACATGCGTTACACCTGTCATTTGACGGGTAAATCCCTTCGTCAACGCTGACGGTGAACTTCTAAACAACCGTTGACGTTTAAATTACTGTTATGAGCAACGTGTAGTTATATAAACCTTATAGTGGTATATTAAATAGAGCCTTAATTTATACTTTCGTCAATAAATTGTGCAACCTACATAACTTCAAGCATAAACCTTAACACCAACGTGTGCATATTACCGAAGACAACATATCAATAATCAATATTGATGTCTTCGATATTACCCTCGCCAGTGGCAAAAAAATAAAAATTGCAATTTTGAGAAGATTTTTTTTTTTTTTATTTATTTAAGAGGTTTTCAGCCTAAAAGTTGGTTCGCCTCTGGAGTGAGAAGATTTTTTGAAAAATCATTTCCTTGGAGATAAATGCATATTATCCTACAATGGGATATGGGGATATGGATGTAATGTCGGCCTACCCAAGCAACACACATGTTCTATAACAGTTTATAGACTGGTTTTGGTTGTATAGCAGTTTACTCAACCTAATTCTACGAATTTGTGCTACTTGGGTAAATGCCATAAATTCATCAATCGACCAAATTTTCAATAGCGACCAAAAATATCCATTAGTACCGTTCCAATAACGCCTTCGCCTAGATAAAATTGATAAATAGCAGATTTTTAGCGATGGGCCCAATCTTAGATCCATAGGCCAACATTAAAGCCATTTCCCCTATCATCAAAAAGCTTCATCAGGCTAATGATTGCACTGAAATAGAATGTATATTTTTCATCAATAATATCCTTAGGGAGCGCGTATTACCCCACGTTCCCCTGCAATGTGGCAGGCTATTGCAAGGCTGTTAAATGGTTCCTGAAACACCTACGCCGGAAATTCCAAAACTGCCAAAGAAAGAAAGTTTTTTTTTTTGTTTTCCATTGGATGTTTGGGAATCAAACCCGTCATGTGAGAACGAGAAAACTGGTCCTCATCATCACAATACAATACTACCTATCATGAGCTTTCGTGTCAGTTTTAAGGTGATATGATTCAGAAGCCCGGGCTATGATGTCACTTCGCATTTTCCAGAGGACAATTATCTGCTACCGGAAAACATAGAACAACAAAATTGCTTCCCCATGTTTGCTGCGACGCAGTAAATATGTTGATGCAAATTTAATGCCTGAAAGAGCAATCCTTAGAAAACTCGAAGTGGCAGTGCAAGTGCCTAGGATTTGTGGGCGCTTCATCGCATCACCTTGAATCAGCAAGCACTCATGAGATTAATTCTCATATATATACGGTTTTGACGTCAGTGTTTCTTGCTGAATTTAGGCAAGTGACAGTATGTAATCGAATAGGGCAAGTGTACCAGAATTCTGATGGTTAAAGGCATACTGCACGAAGCATTGCAGCGATCCAAGCTATTTTGAATCGTGATATTTTAAAATTTTTAAGCAAAAACTATCGAAAAGCTATTAAATTTTATAGGTGCGGTTGAAACTGATGGGTACTGCAGGCAAGTCGAATATTCTTGTATTGAATTTCTATATTGTGAAAACTATCGAACTAATAGTGTAATTGACACATTCTATGTGGCATTGCAACGATTTTTTTTTTACAGTTTATGAACTGTACACACACTTAGAAATTATCGCCGACTTCGGTAATTTTTACCGAAATCTGAACAGCTGTAAAATATATGCAATTTAATTCAATTGCTTTTCAGTTACTTTGAAACTAAATTTACACTAAAATTACAAGATTTGATCGTTTAAACAAGGTTGAACATGTTTTGAAATTATGTTCAAATTCAATGGACTTTAAAATGAAGGTCAAAGTTTTACCGAACGTTCAGCTGTTCTGATTTCGGTAAAATTTACCGAACACGAAAACAAAATCTTAGTGTGCACACTTAATTGCAGCTTTCGGTAATTCTTGTTACAGTTTTCGAGCTGTTAATCACAAAAAATATCGCACATTCAACTATTCTCAATAAAACTACTGATTTTCAGTAGCTTTTGCGACAAAGTACAGAATACGGCTATAACAATTTGCCACAAATCCCCCCTCCCCCCTCAAACTGTCTACGTAGTTTATGGACAGCCCCTTATGTTCTACTGAACAGTCATCAAACGAAATTTCAAAATTGCTGATCTCACTAGCAGGTCGACTTGCTTGCGTCATCCTCCTCCGTTTCACCTCGTGCACCTAAGGCCTCGGAAATCTCTGTGTGATAACAGAAAAGCTTTGTGAAAATAAGTGAAACATCTGGAAGCCATCACAGGAGTGAAGAAACTGCCATGGAATTGAGCAGTTTATGTACTCCTGCATTGACTTCCAGATGTTTCAAAGATTTTGAAGCAAATACATTCACTAACATTGCCTATTAGCAATTCTTCAATTCTTTTACTGACTTAAACGGTTATTTTTGACAGTTCAGAGATTCTGCGATATACGGAGATTTCAGTAAAATTAAAAACTACTGGGTTGAAAAACCCAGTCAAATTGTACCGACCTCGGTAATCTAAACTCTGTGTATAACTAAAAAAATAAAAGTAACCCAAAGTATCCCACCTATCCTCTATACAATCTGGCATCACTTATGAAAAACTGTTCTTGGTCACTGAGTTCATTTGCGTTCGGTAACTTAGGGCAGATCTGTCAAACAAAAAATGGGAATTTGTTTAGCCCACCGGAAAAATACGTCCGAGTCCGAGTCGAACCAACGAATGTCCTCGGGTATTGTAGCTCCCTAAAGAGTAGAATCATGATTGTTCTAGATGCGTTTTCCAACCACGAAACAGTAAACACGGTGATCATAGGACATAGTAGACAAATAGTAGGGTGACAAGTAGGACAATTTAAAGTAAACATTAAATCAAACAACAAATATACTAGCGTAAACAAATATATTAGCGGAGGTTTATAACAGTTTCGTTGTATAAAGTTCCACCATAATCCAGGTAATAAAACTTCCTAAAAACTAAACATTCTTTAACACTAGCACGCAAAAACTCTACCCTTAGGCCGTAGATTATCGTCAACCCCTCGGTGGAAGGTTGTGTGTTGGACGTTTCGATTTCCGACGTGCATATTCGCTCGAAAACGCTTTGTCGGCCTAGTTGGTCGACTCCCGTCGATAACGGGCATAAAACCCCGCCACCTTGTCGTCACCCCACCAATCCGGCGTAGTCTAGTATCGCCATCTTGTGTCACAACAAAAGCGAGGAGAAAAGGTATCTGCTACACCTACCCGTCTCCATCGCTGCAGACACCAACCAGCAAACAACAATGCGTGCAACGAAACATCGCCCAGTAAAATTGAACAGTGACATGTCCAGTAAGTGAAGTCCACTTACCCTAGCTAGGAATTAATAAATAACCCAAGTAACAATCAAAACATTGAAAAAGGATTAGAACGGCTTGTTGTATAAATGTATTATAAGTGATGCAGAAAACATCCCACGTTATATATGAGGTTTATAGATATTTTCTTAATACTTTATAACTTACTATTATAGAATTTATAAAGTCCTTGAAGAGATTCCCAACAAACAATTTTAGCTGCAGATTAGCTTATACAGCCAAAATTTGCCTTATACAGCTATTTTTTGCCTGTATAAGCTAAGCTGCAGCTAAAATTGTTTGTTGGGTTATGTCCTTTCCAGATTGACGTAAACATTGACGGCGCCATAAAGACGAAATGTCTCTTCACGCAGTGATTGACAGTTTCTAATGATGTTTTCGCAGGATTGTTATAAAGAATGTTGAAATCACTTTGTTATGACATCTCATAAATTAATACAACTGGAAAGGTTGTCTTATAAGGAGTTTTTTTTTTATCCTTGATTTTGTTTCCCGTCGATCTTGTTTTCCGTGCTGAGCACCAATGCTACCAACGCCAGGGAGACAGCTCCCACACCTGTACCCTACCTATCGACCCATCAACTCATGAACCGGGGACCAACGGCTTTACTTCCCTGGCGCCGACTGGGATTGAACCCAGACCTGCTGGGGTGAGAGGTAATCACGCTTACCACTACACCACCGTCGCCGCTGTGATCATCCAATGAGTAAATGTGACTCAATCTCTGAATAAGAACGGTTTTCAGTAAACGTAGACTGCTTAATTAAGCTTTTTGAATCAAATGACACTACCCAAGTAACATTGCAAGTTTTATTGAGGTTTTAAAGCATGCTACAAGTCTAAAATTCTCCATAAAACCAACATTTCTACATGGGTAGCGCTGCATGGGGAGTGTATTCTGAACTGAGAGGCTAATCATGCGATTGGATTTGTCCATCGGAATAATTTAACTGAATACGCATTTTTAATAAAAACTAAACGATCGTTTCAACCTCTGGTGATGAATAGGAAAACGTCAAAAAGAGTGTTGTGAGCAGAAATTTCTACCGTGAGACAGGAAGCGGGACACTTTTTCACTTTTTCTGATAAATTGATTCATCAGAGATGCTCCAAAACTTTATCTACAGTTGAACAATTTAATTCTGTATCGGTTTGGCAAGGATCCTGCTGGTGTTCAATAATATTTTTGTTGAGAAAAATGGTAAATTAGAATAGTACCTTAGTGGTTACAATCTTCTGGATTTCTTGTGTGTACATAGTTTGAGTGCAAATTAGTTCAGATCAGTGGAAAATCATTCAATAAGACAATTATCGATGGAAATTGGCAAGATATTGAATGAAAATTGCTTTAATTTGCGTTGTGAAAAATTCTTATTCAGATGTAAACAAACGGTTTGCTTGACGTTTCCTCTTGAACTCTCTCTACATTGGTTGTGCATTAAAAAGGCCTATAGGCGAATACAATAGAAATTAAACGATCGTTTCAATCAATGGTGATGAATAGGGGAACTCGCAAAAGAGTGAAATTTTCGGCGTGATGCATAGGAAGATATTTTTTTTTCCTTGATTTGTTTTCCGTGCTGAGCACCAATGCTACTGATGCCAGCCAGGGAAGCAGCTCCCACACCTGCACCCTACCTATCGATCCATCAACTCATGAACCGGGGACCAACGGCTTTATGTTATCAGAGATGTTATGCCTCAGAACATCCCGGTGGCATCTACTGGGATTGAACCCTGGCCTGCTGGGGTGAGAGATAATCACGCTTACCACTACACCACCGGCGCTGCTATCATAGGAAGATATATTTTCACTTTTCCTGATTAATTTATCTATCGTATGTGCTTTAAATCGATTTTACTTTGCATTATCCGGCTGGTACTTCCACATATTTTTGATGAGAAAAATGAAGATTTATGAAACTGTCTCAACGGCTATGCTCTTCCGGATTTTTAAAGCGTATTTATTTGAGTTGTAAATCAGTTGCAAAATGTGCAATAAAATATAAATTATTTTGAGTATAGAAAATTGTCATTATGATGTACACAAACGGCTGACATTTTCTCTCAAAATCACCTAGCACACTCTACATTAATGGTGCATCAAAAGAGCCTATTAAGAATCCTGCTTTCTGGTCGTACTGTCAACAAATTGCACACTGAGCTAACTAAGAGCACAGATAACAGACGTCCAACTTCCACCAGAAACTTGTGTAAAGATAAGTGGGAACGTCGCCGTTACGTAGCGCTAGCATCTCCTGATTTCCTTTATAAATTTTCCACTTTCGACCAATTTGGCGCTAGAATCGATAAATTTTCGCTTTAAAATTACTCAGTGCTACCGGCACTTAGTGTCTAGTGTAGTTTGTGTGACGCCAGCGCCATCATGTTGTCAATGAGAGTTTTTAAGTTGGGAAGTTGGCGTTGGTGGCGCTTAAATAGAATAAGAATCTTTACACACGTTTTTACAGAAATTTAGTTCGAGCCTCAACGTCTGTTCTCTGTGCTAACTGAGAAACCAAGCGATAGTTTCAGCCTCTGGTAGTGAATAGAGAAACCCTCAAAAAATGATGAGGACAGCAATTTTCTCCGTGAAGCATAGAAAGAAGGAAACATTGTAACGTTCCCTAACAGACAAACAGACATAACACAAGTTGTTCATCGAACAAGCATTTAACGGACAATTTAAAAGTATCCTAGTTGGTAGTACCATAGAGGTATCTCTAAGGCCAGAAGGTCCCGAAGAAACGATGTCTTGTACACAGAAAAAAAAAATCTGAATTTTAACTATCACGTAAAATCTCCCATTGTTTAATTTTGAGCTATAATTGTAATAAACAACGAAATAGTTTACAAGCTTGCATACAGTTGTGCTGATTTATGCGATATTGCGCTTAAATTCACACGAAATATCGCGTAAATTTACGCCAAATCTAGCGTAAATTTTATGTGCGCTATATCTCACAGATATTGAGTTGAATTTTTCAAACGATGTAGAAAGTAGTGTGTTTTTGTAGGATAGCCTTAGAAGAATGAAACAGAAAACTTAAATTTAAAGCATCTATTTAAGAGGGTTTCCATAAATAATGCTTCATATCTCAATGATAATGACATGCATGAAAATGTATGTCTTGAGAAAAGTTTGTGGAAATGATGAAGTCAGCATTCAGAAAAGTTAGTATTTTCAAGTGGCGTCCCAATGAGTATTATTTTTGAACAACCCCTTCATCAGATGCGCGTTTTTTTTAGATAAAAACTTCTTTGAAGACAACAAATTGATAAGAACTTCATCTTCATGCACATTTTATTTTATTCCTGAAATTCGCCCTTCTGGATTGTCCAGACTGCGCATGGTTCAGAATCTTTTGTTCGACTGAAAAGTTTCCGAGTTGTTTTCCTTAGATTATTTGAAGTTTGTCGTTGTCTGAACAGCTCGCTTCATATATCTGCATAATTTTTCCAGTGATATTTTGTTAGTTACAACAGAGCTGATCTGATGTGATGAATTTTGATTTAATTATAATCAGTTTCCATTGCTTACACTTCAACACTGTAGAACGCAAATCTTCATTTAAGTGTTATAATCATCTAAATCCATCATAATCATCTAAATCCGTAGCTGCAATGAATAACACAGTATCATCTGCTTGTCACAAAATAGTAAAACACGTCGCATGTCATTAATATACATAATAAATAACAGGGCCGTAATACACTTCCCTGGGGCGCTCCAAGTTCATTCCCCACGGGACAGGAAACATAATTATTAAATACAGTCCGTTGAGTTCTGTCAGACAAATAGTTTGAAACCCATTTATATGCAGCACTCGTAATTCCAAAACGCTTGATTGATCTTAACAGTAAGGGCACAGAAATTGCTTCAAAAGCGCGTTTTAGATCCAAAAAACTGTAACAGTCGTATCTTTACACTAAGTTATTTTTTCACTTCGCTAATACCAAATTCAACGCGATTTCACAAGAATGACCTTCCCGATTTCTCGATTGTTCTGGTATCAACAAACTATTACTATTTTAACACTCCAACAGCTGGTCTTTAACAACAAGTTCTAAAATTTTCTCTTATGTGTGCAACATGTGGATGGGACAAAACTCTTTGGCTTTAATCATTCCAGCAACTTTTTGTGGCTTTTGGCCCATGCCTAGTCAGCTATGAAACTATAATAACTACTAGCATTTACATTATCTACTCCGGGCGTTTTTTCCAATCAAAAGCAAATATTTCTAGCTCTATTTATTGAGTGAAAACCTTCCAATCTACAATTACTATTAACCGGCTGTTTTATTTAGTCATGAACAATTCAAAAGATTAATCAAGTATGGTTACTCTGTCAGATCTATTAAGTTTGCGTGGATCTGTTGTCAATTGTGAAAAAGCGACGTTAAAGTCATTGATTAATTTTGGCTCATTGGCCCTTTTTACATGTTCGACTACAAGTATAGTAAAATGAAGTAGACGAGGAGATAGTCTATAGAGAAAGGGTAACACGTGTCAAAATCTATGATAATGGAGCATCTCACTACCATAAATGGTACACGGTCAGAAAATTGTTTGCATTGAACCTAAAAAAAAAAACTTTAATTGTATTTAAACAAACAATTCCGGTTGCAATTATATTGCATTTTGTTGTTTCAATAATACTCATTCATATAAATTCAAAATAGGATTCGTTTTGTTTTAATAAGCCACTTTTCAACTGAAACTATTTTAAAAATAACAATATTCTATTATTATGCCAACAATAATTAATTTTAATTTAGCATTTAATTGCTGTGTCCATTCCCCGGGCCATGAATGCAAAAATAGCTACCAACCATTCCCTCGTGTTCACCCGGAAAAAATCATAACAATAACAAAATTTCCAAAAATCTTGAGACTTGAGGTAAGTAAGTATGCTGCAGTACGAGCTGCAGTTGCTAAATATAATATTTTTTTTTTTGTTTTTTTCCTTCATTTTTTCCGTTGATCTTGTTTTCCGTACTGAGTATCAATGCTTCCGACGCCAGGAAGGCAGCTCCCACACCTGGACCCTACATATCGACCCATCAACTAATGAACCGGGGACCAACGGCTTTACTTCCTCAGATGATCCTTAGATGATCAGTGAAAAAGAAAACAAAACATAAAACAAAATTGGCCATATTATTTCCGAAGTGATTTTATATTTGGGCGTAATTGCATTTGTAAACAAACACGTTAATCACCGATTTCTCGCGAATAAAAGCTCAATCTCGAAAAGTAATAACACTATATAAGAGGTAGAGGAATGATTCCTCTATCATTTGGTATAGTTTCTTTGTGAGATTGAGCTTTTATTCCAGAGAAATCAGTTATTGACGTGTTTGTTTACAAAAGCAATTACGCCCAAATCTCTAATCACTCCGGATTTTTTAATCAATAAACATATTTATATTTCTACTGCGTGAATTGTCAGACTTCATAAAATAAATATGATTGAATCAACAAGAAATCTTTTTTAAAAACAAACATATTTTTGTTGTTGACCCAGCTGCCAAATTTGACAGCATACGTAAAAACCATGAAAGCTCTTGTAAATTCGAAAAGATTTTCTTTTTGATTTAACAATCCATGGGTTTGACGAATACTGGATTGTTGAAACAATACTGGATTGTTGAAACAATAATGATTTCTTTTTGCAGCCAAAACAAAATGAAATTCTTATTGATTTTACGTCAAATATTATTACGTTTAAAATATTTTTTTTCTGCGTGTAGAAGATCCTTCAATACTTTTTAATCTTTATTTTCCTGTCTGAGCTAGCATTGTGTATTAATATTAAACTTTGAAGCATATGTCATACTTAGGAATAGAGGTAGTTCAAATATTACTTTCAAATGTTGGCTAATTTAGAAACCGGCCTTGCTGTGATCCACATACCAGAGTGTGTTTTCATCAGCTGATTTCACCTTAACAATGCCTTCCGATTTATTTTGTTTTTCTGTTTTACCATATAGTGGCTTAATTTCATTCTGCAATCCACCCACCGTTTCTCACCTTTCGGCAAAACGACGGCAACCTGCGCGTCTGTGACCTTGAACGAATTTTCTTTTGGCCCATCATTCCGTTTCCCAATCATCATTATCTGAAGGAAATTTAAACTTTTCCCTGCTATTACTGAATCGAACGTGAGACGGTGGAGAGTGTTGTTTTGTTCACAACCATGCCATGGCAGCCACAAAGGCATACCGCATCACAGTGTAAGGGGCTGAAAATAAACTACGTAGACGGGTTTGGAAATCAGTTGATCCCCCCCCCCCCCTTCCTGCGTAAACAATCGTCATACACATTTTTGAAAATTTGTAATGGACCGTAGACGCTCACCAACCCCCAACCCCCCATAGATTTGCACGTGGTTTATTAACAGCCCCTTATATGGCTGTTGAAACGGAAGAGCGACGCGGTCCCGCGCCGGATTCATCATTAGTCAGTATGCCGTGCCTCTCGGATGAAGCAGGAAGAAGAACGTCGAGAATGTGATGTGTATCACACATGTGTGAACGATGGCGGCATTTTTTTTCTGGCGGAATTGTACGCCCCAAAACAGAGATGAGGTTGATGTGAAAGAGGAAGACATGAATAAAACTGAAATGAGACTATACAGTGACAGAAGACGCCATAATTATGATAGACTAGCGTTATTAGGCAATTTATCCCCCTAACTGATGCAAACGTGTAGCTTCAAGAAAGAGAGAGAGTTTGTCGATTCACGGTAAGATAACAACACTTCTCTCTTGATATAACCGTAAAGTAAACGGAAATCCGTGATTAACCTTCAGTTTTCCTTGTCGGGGCTCTAGCATCGTATCTAGTTTAATAACAGAGTTCGTAGTCCAACAATCGATCAGTAAAAAGAATGGTAGTTTGGAATCTACTTCTCGGGAAATATTAATAACAGTCTAGAAATGATTCACCTTCACTCTGTCATCGAAGCTGACTTTACCTTCTGCTGTTGGCTGCTCACTGGTATATAACCATACCATCCGGTCTTCAATGTGCTCTGTATCGATCGATTAAAATTATATTTACCCATCATTAAACAATAATTGTTTCCCCCGCCAACTCAACGCTCATGGCGGCAACTATTTACGCTCGAGCACAGTGCACTGTGAATAACGATTGCCTTCGAATGTCCAAAGAAACGAAGATGCACGCCTTCTTCCGTCGATTGGAAACGACTGGATATAAGTACTAGCTCTGTGATCAATCTTATGGCCTACGAATGCAATTTCAACTGGGAATGTTGATGCTAGCTGCGAAGCTGTTGAACAGAATCAGTACTACTTATTGAACCAGGCACAAGAGTTATCGATGAGACGATATGAAACAAGTGAACCTAGTTTAAAAGAGACGCAAGAAACATGAAGTTCAGGTTTGCGTTATCTACATTATATCGAGATAGTAATTTCCATGCTCCGAAGAGTGAATGCGGCAAACCACAGAAATCAGCAGGCTAATTCACAAATGACCACAGAGAAGTGGGTTTGTCCCCGGGCTTCTCCAGAAAATTCCGGGAAATTTTGATCTCTAATACGTAAGTTTGTTCATCTCTGTTCAACTTTATAAACTTAAACGAACGATACACAAGTTCATAGTTCACATATAAGGGGAAGGCAATCCATGCGCGATGCACTAGGCTTAAAGCAATAAACTGAATTTATCCACCTATGGTGAGGTTTGAATCTTTTTATTTATTTAAATTCCGACCTAATTGCTCATGTCCAGGAAGGGAAGAAAAATAAGAATATTTCTTAATGATATGTGGGTCTGGATTTGAATTTTCATGCGACACCCTTTGAATCATGCCAGATTTTGCCAAGCACAATGATCACGTATTTAAATTTTGATGTGACTTAAGTTTACTCCAGATTCTGGCCACCGGTGGTACCCGGAGCTTGTGTGGCCAATGTATTCTTGCTAATTGAGCTTTCAGGTGGTATGATGCGATGCAAGATAACGTTTAACTTATTCCAGACATGACCGGGTATGCCCAATGTGTCAGAAAAGTGGGCCTTAGAATTCAATATGACCTTCAATGATCTCATTCTTTCGTTCTCACATGATTGAATGTGTCGTATGATGGGTTTTGGTCAAAGTTGGAAACTGTAAACTACTCGGAACATGTCCGGGTTGGTTCAAGTCAGCCATTTTCCCGGGGGTATCCAGAACATGTCCATATATGACCAATGTGGTCCTGGGCACTTACTATACTCAGTTCTCCGAAATGAGAAAAATGACTCATGATTTCATGAACATAGCGCATTTTCATGTTATGAAAATACACCATGAATAATATTCATGATATCATGAGCTATGTTTGCGAAATGCACCCAAGATTCCAGAAATCATGAATCATCCGAGTTGAAATCATGAACTAAATTCATGAATTTAACTTTTATCTTTTAATCCAAAATATATAAAAAAATTAAAAAATACATCAGACTGGATTTGAACCAAGAACACCTTACGATCGATAAACCCATTCTTTGACCACTAGACTATAAGCATAAGATAAGGTACAAGGCGTATAAGAGATACGTATGTAGTGCGGTGAACACGGTTTGGCAGGTAACGCTTGTAGCGGTCATGATTCCGCTGCATTATGAAATCATGAATTTCCATAACGAAATCATGAATCATTGTTATGATTCATGGGATGGCAAGCAGTGGTGAGATTCGTCATTGTCATTGACAAACTTCCGCACGATATTGACAAAATAGTTCGTCACATATTCACTGACAGTTTTGATCCTCAAAATGACCTTCGTCAAAATCTCAAACAGTTTTTTCGTCAATGATACAGATTCATCTGGTAACAAAAAAAATTAAAGGGTTGTGTCCTAGACACGCAGTATGACGTAGAACAACACAAAATTGATGTTTTTCATGCATTTTTGACCATTATACCACAGACAAACAGACATAACACATTGAATATTTCTAATTGTAAAACATCGTCGCTAAAACATTACCGCCATCTGTACGCTGAACAGATGGCGGTAGTGTGTAAACGTCAAACGCAAGGGAATTGACTATGTGCGCCACAGGTGGCAGTACTACCAACTGAGATATTTTTAAACTGACCGTTAAATGCTTGTTCGATGAACAACTTGTGAGTGTTATGTATGTTTGTCTACACACCAAATTTTGAATCAGCCTTCCAGCAAAACGAATTGTTGAACAGAGTCTAGCAAAATTAAGATTTACTGTGCAAATATATTTGTTTGCTTGATGATCAGTAAAATGCGGGAACTGTCAAATAGATTGCAATTTCTTAAGTGGATTCTTTATCGCATGCCTGATCGCAAGTTGATTTATTTTGATTGTTTTATTCTAGTTTTCAATGTGTTTGGGGTTTGGCTATTTAATGTGATTTTGTATCATAATTAAAGGTAAATTTGCACACAAATATCTGTTATAACAGTTCATATGTAATGTGACGTCCTTTTTATTTATTTGCAGGAGGAAGTGGATAATGGGTTGGCGTTTACATTCATCGTTTTTGATAGTATTTCTTCGTTTTCACTGAATTTATCACTACATAATTTGAGATACAGTTATGATGCTAAAGTGTGAAATAAATTAAGTTTGAATAACAATAAAATCTTTGATTTTTTCTCAAAATAATACTTTACTAATTTTGCTGATCATACAGCAAAATAAATTCCTCTTCTGTAGTACTGAACAACCAGTAAATTTTGCTGGTTCTACAGTGAAGTGTTGTCATTTTAATGTCAGATTGTTTTGCTGGTTATCCAGCAATATTTTTTGCTGGAAGGATTGCTGGATCTCCAGCTCGGCAAAATCCAGCAAAGATTTGCTGGTTTCCAGCGAAATAAAAATAATGTGTATATGTATGTATATGTTATACCTTATCTTAAAATTTTCAAGTATTTCAATGCTTCGGTTATGGTTCACTCAAAACAATTTAAACATTTTTCTTTACAAATATATTAATGTGAAATTCCACATGATTTCATTTGACCACACATAAACAGAATCTACTCAAAAGTACACATGAAATTTATACGCAAATGACTTGTATGTGTGGTCACGCATGGTTTTTATATGTACATATATTAAGTATGTGGCCGACACATAGATATTGATTTGTTGATCACGTTGCAACAATTCATGTGTGGAACGCATAAAAACTCCAGAACAAGATCCTTAGGATGATCCTTAATAGTCCAGGACCCGAAATTCTGAGGTTCACCGCCTGGCTGGCCTTCAGTCTCTCGAAGAGCGACGAACGGTCTCCTTGGAAAGATTCAGAGACACCTGTCTGAGATCAGATCTTCAGATCATACGTGATCTGGCACGTTAGTTAAGTTAGACTCGTAGCTAGGTAGGTTATCAAATTTTTCAATTAAAGCAAAACACACCCTCCAAGGGGTATTCTGTTAACTAGATGAAATACGCAAATACTACAATAGAATATCCAATGAACAAAGATGAAGAGCCAGATAGGCTAATTAATTTAAATGTAAAATAAATGTTTACACCATAATCAACAGAAATAAACGAAATTTTACTACTACTATTTTTACAGTCAGTGGTGTGTAATTCATCAACATAATATCATCGAATGTGTCTTTCAAGCAATTTTTTTTCTCAAATTTGAAAGTTTTGGAGCGGGAAGAAATTAAAGGAAAAACTTCTGTTTTTACTAATAATTGTGGTTTGTTTAAAATTTATTTCCCGGAAAAAAGTGATCGTCAAAGTCCATGTCTTTTTCAGATTATTGTTGAGAGGGGGGGAGAGGTTGTTGTGAAGGGGTAGGGGGGAGGAGGTTTACAAACATTGCATTTTCTCATTCCTCATTGTGGTCACGCCGTGATCCACCTTTAGCCACGACTTGGTGCTGCTTGCTGCAGGACCAAGTGGCACGCCGTCCGAGGCGACAATGAGCAAAAGCATTTTTGCCATTTAAATGATCTTTATTTCTTGTGATTGTGTGGTTTACATGTATGAATTTTTTAAGTGACACAGATGCGTCTTTTCAACTTTAGTACATTTGACATTTTAATTATTATTTACAGTTCCTAGTCCTATCAGGCCTATTTTAAAGTATGACCACCTTGGTGGGATTGGTTTGATTTGAATTGGAAAAAGGAGACTACTTATAACTACTATTTACAACTACAGCTAACCTACAACTACTATGTACACCTAACCTACTATATACAAATTGCTTATCAAAGCATGTTCTGATAAATTACATTTTTGTGCAAATTTAGTCTTAATTTCGTTAATTTTGGAATCTATTTTGGCAATGCCTGCCTCTTCATGTAAACTTGTTATTCTAGTGTCGAAAGGACGATCAAGAACCATCCTCAGCACTCTATTCTGAGCTACCTGAATTTTGTTCCTGTGAGTCTGTGCACATGATTCCCACACCGGAGCTGCGTAGAGGATCGCAGGTGCTATGATTTGTTTGTAGACGGCCTGTTTGTTCACCCTTGAGAGGCGGGATCTGCGGCAAATCAGCGGATACAGACAGCTAACCAAGGCGGAACACTTGACTACGGTTTTCTCCACATGCGAGCGGAATAGGAGCTTTTCGTCAAACAACATCCCGAGATAGATTACTTCGGCGGACCACTCAACCCTTGTGCCATCCATGATTACAGTACAAGAGGGAGCCGGTTTTAGTTTGGGTGATTGCCGATGGAGGAACATGATTGTTTGTGGTTTGAAAGCATTGATTTTGATTTTCCACGTGGTGGCATAATCAGCAAAGGCGTCAAGACATCGTTGCAGCTTGTTTGTTATTTCGCGAGGCATCCTACCCTTGACGGTTATTGCGGTATCATCTGCGAATAGGAAGAACTTGCAACCGTCTCCAAGGGGAGGAATGTCTGAAGTGTAGATGCTGTAAAGCAAAGGGCCCAACAGTCTGTTGGCCTTGCGGAGCTCCTGCTGCGATGGAAAACGTGTTTGAAAGGCAGTCATTCACCGATACCTTGAACGACCTTTGCTGAAGGTAGTTACGGGTGATTTTAACAAGATGCAAAGGAAAGTTGAAGTTACAAAGCTTGTATACAAGCCCATTGTGCCAGACATTATCAAACGCTTTCTCAACGTCTAACAATGCCATGGCTGTGGACTTGGATACAGCCTTGTTACTTCGGATGTTATTCATCACTCGTACTAGCTGATGATTTGTGGAGTGCTCCTTCCTGAACCCGAACTGTTCCGGTAGGAGAATGTTTTGCTCCTCGACAAACTTGAGCAAACGATTTAGAATAAGTTTCTCGAACAATTTGCTCAGTGCTGAAAGGAGGCTGATTGGTCTGTACCTTGAAGCTAGCGTTGGGTCCTTCCCGGGTTTGCGGATAGGTATGATTTTCGCTGTCTTCCAGATACTTGGAAAGTAGTGCAGTTCCAAGCATATGTTGAAGACAACAGCCAGCAGAGAGTGAACCTTCATGCTGAGATTTTTTAACACTAGGTTGAATATTCCGTCGAACCCGGGGGCCTTCATGTTTTTGGTGCATTTCAGCGCTGAGCAAATCTGTTCCACATGAGCAAAAGCACGACAGCAGCGCTGTTTTATATCTTTTAAGGATCAAGCAGAACGATGTGCAACCAAACCTGATAGGATTTCCCGCCGTTTTTCATGAATGGGGTGGAGCAAAAAGTTTCTTTTGTGCAGAATATGTAAAATAGGATGGACTTTGGATGTTAATATAATTGCATATATAGAGGTACCAGATATGTTTTACAGTCAGTTGTTGGTAATCCATCGAGTGTATGTCTCCTGTTAAGCTATCGTTTTTTGAAAATGTTGGCTTTGCATGTAAAAAAATAATTTTTTATACATAATAGTGGTAAGCAATTTATTTCCCGAAAACAATGATCGTCGAAGTCCATGTCTTTTTTGGGTTATTGTTAAGGAGGAGGGGGATTAACATGAACGTTTTTTCAAGTTTCATTCCTCATTGTGCCGCTGACTTAGTCCTGCTTGCTGCAGGACCTAGTGCCACGCCGTCCAAAGCGGTAATGAGCAGAGGTAGTAGTAGTAGTAAAATTATGTTTATTTCTGTTGATTATGGTAGTACATTGATTTATCATTTTAATTGATTAGCCTACTTGGCTCTTCATCTTTGTTTAATTTGATATTCTAATTTAATATTTGCGTTTTTCAACTAGTTTGCAGAATATCCCTTTGGGGATGTGTTTTATTTGAATTGAAAAAAGTGATAACCTACCTAAAGGGTGAACACGAAATTATTGCGACACATTCAACAGGGCATAACTTTTTTACCATTGGGTAAAAATCAACCAAATTTTGCACACTTTCTCATTGATGTGTATTGTGTACATGCTGTCAAACTCGAAGTCGTGTTTTTCGATTCAACGAAAATGGAGGTGAACCAACGCGAGTTGAGAGAACAAATTCTTTCCAAACACCTGAAATTTCCTGACCTGTCGCACCGGCAGTTGGGAAAAATGTTGAACATTCACCATTCAACCGTCTCCAGAGTGTTGAAGCGGTTCCAAGAGCGGTTGACGTTGGACCACGGCAAAGGAGCTGGAAGAAAACCGGGACCGGAGAACAAAAAGACGGAGGAAAAGGTGAAGCGGATGATTAAAGCAAATCCCAACGTCTCAAGCCGTGATTTGGCTAAAAACTCAGGGCAATTCGGAGGATTAATCTCTTTGGCGACGAAATTAACATTGTTTGCAGCATACCATTCTAGTACCTTCCTCCAATTGCGTCACATGGGCCTTTCCCATGAGACGTTGCGAAGAAGTGCCATTCTGCTTCCAATCCATACTTGGACTTGAAGTTGCACAAACTGGCAAAATTCTTTTTATTTTTGTAATGAGCCGCTGCTCCATCTGACATGAAAGTAATTTTTGTGAAACTAATAGATTGTTTAATGAAATCTAACAATTTTGATATAAATAATTGAACTGCTATTGTATCATGGGTCAATACTTCTGAAATAATAATAAAGCTTAAATTTTCCAACTTGTTTTCTTTTATGTAGTAAATTTCGAAAGGATATATCGTAGCTTGATTATTGTTCCAATGATACCCCTGTGCTGAGTTTTGAATAATAAATGAATAATTTTCAGAAAAGTCGCAAATCACTAAAATTTCACCGTTTTGAAGAGAATTTTTTTTATTACTTAGGTAAGATGATTGCTCTTTATGAATAAAATCATGGGTTATGAGCTTTTCAACTTTTTCCGTCAAATATTGAACAAACTCATCTGCAGGTTTAATAATAGTTTCCAAATTACAACGGTCGGTAGTCAACCACTGTTGAAATAAAACTTCTTCCATATCATCTGCTTCTAATACTGATGTAAGTTCCCTCACGATACTATCTGTGGAAATGCATTCTTCACATGTACGATAAAAACAATCTATGGTTCTAATAGGACTACTGCAAAGTATTTTGTCTGCAATTTCTTTATATGAATCAAATTTTACACTATTAATAATCAATTTAACATTTTCATGTATAGTACAGACACATACATTATGTGTACCTGTACTATCCAACAGTATGCAATGCTTTGGTCGGAGCTGAGTGAAACGAAGTAAATCCGATTTTAACACTTTTGTATTTCTCTTCAAAAATCATAAAAGCCTCTTTAAGAGACATCATCAATAAACGTTTCTGAACATGCTCTTTATATCCATTTCGATATTCAGAAACATAATCATTACTTCCTGGCATAGGCCTACTAATATCATCACTGTCAAAGAAATTTAAAACAATTTGTTTTTCAGTATCATTAAATCCATGACCACTTCTTGCTTTCTTACTACAAAGAATACCTTGTTCTCTGACTAGCCTTTTCATCTGTTTCACTGTATGATGGGGTGCATTAAACTCATTAACTATTTGATTCACTGACCATGATTTAGGGAGCACTGATAACACTTTTAATTTGTCATTTGTACTCGTAGAAGGCAAATTAAATTTCTCCTTTAACTGCATGATCATTTCGTCAAAATCATTTGATTTGTTGACATCGTCTGAATCCATCCCAAATATATTTTTACGCACTGCCTTTGTGATCTCTGCAGATTTTTGAACACGATAATTCATACTTCTCATACTTCTCGATGAAATTGGTGATAACTGTAAGGTTGAAGCTATACAATTGAATTGTTCCACATTATATGGACCTTGGATCTGATCCGCTGATGGGATTGATTCTAGCGATGGATTATTAAAGAAAAGAAAAAAAAAATATTACCACACATTAATATATAACGCTGTTAAGGTGATAGTACCATGAACGGGGGTGGTTTTGATAATAGGGGTAACTTTGGTAATGCAGCTAAGCCAAAAATTTATGACTTAAGGCACATCGTACGCAATATTTTGGATAGGAAACCGATGTTCCCTTCCAAAATAATGAATACGAAGAGCATTAAGTCATAACTTTTTGGATTAGCTGCATTATCAAAGTTACCTCCATTATCAAAGACATCCCCGTTTACGGTACATCGAAGCCGCATCTGAATTTTCCCCATGTTTGTGGAGCACGAGCTGCATAAACCGCATATCGTACAGTCGTGAAAATTTGATAGATTGTTCACCGAGGTTGGCCTACCAATCGATCAAATTTGTACGATAAGCGGTTCATCCAGCTCGTGCTCTAAAAAAATGTTGAAAATGAAGTTGTATCTTCGATGTACAATCCTTAAACCACACAGTTGAAACAGTTAAAGTTATTATTATTTACCTAGTGTATCATCAAATTCCTGATGTTCTGATTGCTGATGACTTGTTGATGGTTGCGGCTCTTCAAACTTCCGAGCATGGCTTGATTCTTTTCCATCCGATCGCCTCTTTTTCGGGAGAGGTGTGATATTGTGCACTAAAATTCCACGACACGATTCACAAATACGCATTGTTACATCCAATTGATGATCAAAGCCCCATGAATGTATTTTCTCTATGAGACTTGATGATAAATTACGTAAATTATTGCGGCTGCAATTGGGATTGTTTATGTTGGCACTACATTGCACCCATTTAATAATCAATTCAGCAGATTTTTCCATTGTTGTATATATAAACACTTTTTCGTTTCAACAACTATGCAGCACTACACTTTCAACAACTATGCACTACAGCAACTATGAGCATTGTTGTGATATCACCAAACTTAAATATTAGATTATGTCGATAGAAACAGACTGCGGTGCTTTAAGTTTATACCTTATATCTCTCATGTGACTACCTGCGTTGTTATATAACTGCTATATAGCAGGTAACTTAACGATTATTTTAGGCATGCCTTAAATAATCGTTAAGTTACCTGCGCTATTATATGTATTCACTTGAGAGATGAGGTATAAACATATATATGCATATTGCTTACTAATGGACACACCTAATACATAAAAATAAATGAATGATTATTTTTCTAATTAAATTAATCACAAATACATTAATTGAAATCTTTTCATGAATAAAACATACTAAGTGATTTTTACTTAGTTTACCTATTGATTTGGAACAATTTGAGGGTGGTTTTATAGAAGTTGGATATAGTGTATGCATATATTATAATACAATCCATCACAGGAAAGTGCAAAATATGCTGAGATGGCTGTTCCTCATTAGAACGTTTTGTTCTGAACTCTTATTGGACGATTTGCAGGTAACTTCTCTGTACCCTTTTCAAATGTTAGGCTAGATTTCGCCCAGATTATCGAAAAGTATACCCATAAAGTTTAATCGAATTTTAATAAGGTTGTGCGCGTATTACTATTCGACTTTGAGTGAAACACGCTAAAAAAAAATTAACATGAAAAAGTTGTTGTTCGAACAACTTTTTTTCCTTAAAAGCGCCCACTTTGCGATGTACGAAGAAAAGTTAGGTAATTATTTTGCCTTTCATGAGAAAAAATATCAAGCAAATCTGAGGGGTACCATTTTTGGGAAAATGACTTTTAATTTTTAAATATATTTTTTTAGAGTGTAGAAACCGATTTTTTATTTTATTTAAATTTTTTTATAAAATTTCAGATTATTTGCTAAAAGTTCGCCATACATCACTTTTTTGTAGGGCTTGTCATTTTTAAGCTATATCGATTTGAAAAAAAAAAATCGACAAAAAACTTTGACCCTTATCAAATGTTAGGCGAGATAAATTTTGAAAAAAATAAGTACGCAAAGTTGCTTAAAATTGCTAAGTCTCCATACCCACAAAGTTCCATAAGGTTCTGAGAGGGTGCTGCCAACCACTGGATGAGTTGGCGTGAAATCCGTCAATATTCTAATATCGATCTTACATAAGCAATGTACAATGTTTTTATCGTATACGGATCGTGAAAGTTATAGCAGAAACGTTTTATGAAACCAAGCATGTTGTTAGCTCTGTTAATAATTGTGTTATAATGATCGGTGAAAGTAAGTTTTGAGTCCAAAATAACACCTAGATCCCTGACTCTATCACATTTTTCTACGATCTGGTTTCCTAAAGTGACTGTTATATCGGGTAGCTTTTGTTTTCTACTAATGGTAATGGAGTTACATTTTTTTATATTTAATTGTAGCAGGCTTTTTTGACACCAAGTATGGAATATTTGAATTTCCTCTTTGAATGTGATGATGTCTTTGGCATCTTTTATTTCCAAAAAAAGTTTAATGTCGTCAGATTAAATTCTTTCAATTTCTTAATAATGAAAGATATGTCGTTGACGAAGAGAATAAATAAAAGTGGTCCTAAATGGGAGCCTTGAGGAACTCCTGAAGTGACATCAACGGGATTTGATATCTTTCCTTTGTATTTTACTATTTGATGACGGTCAGTTAAATATGATTCAAGCCACTTGAGGAGAGCGTAGTGAAGTCCCATTTTTCGAAGTTTAAAAAGAAGCATGGGTATGTCAATTCGATCAAACGCTTTGCTGAAATCTGTATACAACACTTCTACATGGTTTCCGTTATCCATTGCATTCAAGGAATAATTAATTAATTCGAGCAAATTCGTAGTTGTTGAACGGCCTTTAAAGAAGCCATGTTGCATAGTAGTTATTCTGTTTTTAATTTGAAGAAAGAGTTTTTCATTTACAATCGCCTCGAAAAGTTTCGGAATGCAAGAGATAATAGCTATACCACGATAATTACGTATGTCGGATTTTTTACCCGATTTAAAGATAGGCACATAACGGCGCCGGTGGTGTAGTGGTAAGCGTGATTGCCTCTCACCCCAGCAGGCCTGGGTTCAATCCCAGTCGGCGCCGCCGGGATGTTCTGAGGCATAACATCTCTGATCACGCCTTCCTTCGGATGGGAAGTAAAGCCGTTGGTCCCCGGTTCATGAGTTGATGGGTCGATAGGTAGGGTCCAGGTGTGGGAGCTGCCTTCCTGGCACGTCGGTAGCATTGGTGCTCAGCACGGAAAACAAGATCGACGGAAAAAACAAACCAAAGGAAAAAAAAAAAAAAAAGATAGGCACTAAAAACGAGTTTTTCCATATTTTAGGGAAGTTTCCGGATTCCAGTGACATATTGAAAATCCAAAATAATGGAGCAGTAAGTTCAATTGCTAAAGTTTTCATAAAAACTGGCGGAACACCGTCAGGGCCAGGACCTTTAGATGCATCTAAATTGTTTAAACCCTTTAAGATATCATGAACCTTGATTTGACTTACGCTGATGTCACTTGAAAATTCTGGATATGATTCAAAATATTCACGGTCACGGTCTTCTTCTGAAAACGTAGTATATATTTCTTGGAAGAAGTTTGCAAACAAATTGCATATATCATCCGAGTTCTCACCTATCCTATCGTCCAAATGCATCTTTGAGGGAAAATTATCAGATTTTAATTTGGTTTTCACATAATTGAAGAAGTTTCTAGGACAAGATTTTATTTCAAGTTCAGTTTTTAAATTATACTCCTCAACTGCCATATTCACGGCCAAATTTAACTGATCGCAAATGTCTAAATAGTATGCCAAAGTTTCTTCACTATTATATTTTTTATAAAATTTGTGCGCTTTTTGCTTTCGATTTTTTAAATTTTTCAGTTCCCTGTTGTACCAAACTGGATGTTTTGCATGACTCTGACGTCTTCTTCTTTTAGTTGGCACTTCTTCAAGAATTATTTCAAGCAACACATTGTAGAATACGTCAACTGCACATTCAGCATTTCCTGCAGTTCCTAATATTGCTTGCCAATCGACAATGTTCAATCTATTTCTAATGTTATCATAATTTGCTGAATTGTAATCAAAGATTTCATCAAATTCGCAGTCGTTGGTTCTTTCATTTATGTGAACGAATAGAGAATATTCTATTGCTGTGTGAAACATTTCATTTCTCCATATGGGACTTAACGATTCAGTCACACAGAAATCTTCATAAGTATTTGTTAATAAAAGGTCTAAATAACAATTTTGTTGATTTTTCACATGGTTAATTTGATAGAGTCCTAAATTTGCAATTTTGTCAAAAATGAAATGGAGTGTTTCATTTTCCCCAACGACTGGAAGTAAGATGCTTTCATTGTCCATATCAGAAATAAAGTCAACTTTGCGTTGGTTAAAGTCCCCATATATATGAACTTTTACTTCAGGGGGTAAACTAGACAAAATTTCTTCCGCTTTTCCAAAAAACTTATCATACGTGTCCTTATGAGCATTGTTTGGAGGAAAGTATACCGAAGCAAAGACATGTGTTTCGTCTGCTACTTGCGCTTTTACCCATACATGTTCGAATTCTTTAAATTTAGTAACCATAATAATTTCTGAATTCAATTGGGTCGAAATCGCTATTAATACTCCACCTCCCGATTTTTTCCCAGACCATTGAAAATTGCGGTCGTCTCTATAAACGTTATAATTGTTACCAAAAACTTCTTCACTTCTCACACTATCATCCCAACTTGTTTCATTAGCCATTATGACAGAGTAAGTAGAACTTAATATATTTTTGTTAATTTCATTCATTTTACCGGCGCTTCTCATGCGGTTAACATTTTGGCAATATACCAAAATTTCTGTACTGGTCTGAAGATTAGGTGAAGAAGTTGATGGTAACCTGTCATTCATAAAACTATTATCAAAATCCATGTTCCGAATTTGTTTCGTTCTGCAAAGTGTCGTGATCTTCGTTATTTTCTTCCTCTATGGAGTGTGTCAGTTTTGTAGAAAAAACGAGTGCCTCTCCTTGATGTAGAGAAGTCGTCAAGTCCTGGATAATGTCGGAGTCTGCCGGATCATTGTCTTCCTCCAAGGGGTGCGTCAATTTCGTACAAAACACGAATTCCTGCATACACACGCCTCGCATGATGCAGTTGCAGCCATCCCGTTATGCAAGTGCGCTGGAACGGTACGTGGGTATACATCGCACGCCGGGTAGGGGTTTAAGATTTCCCCTCGTTGGAATTGCATCGTGGGTCGATAGTTAGCCTGCGGCGGTCTGGAAAACCGATATTTCGCTGCAGCAAGAAGCTCTCGATCAGGTGGCAGTAGGTTGTTTCTATTCTGACTAACACTGCTGCGGAAACTGTTACGGTTAGTGTTGTTGTTTCGATGATTGTTAGATATGTTATTGTTGTTGTTGTTGCCAAAATTGTTGTTGTTGTTGTTGTGGTTGTTGTTATTTTTGCTGTTGTTGTTGTTGTTGTGGTTGTTGTTGTTGTTGTTGTTGTTGTTGTTGTTGTTATTGTTGTTGTTGTTGTTGTTTTTGTTGTTGTTGTTGTTGTTGTTGTTGTTGTTGTTGTTGTTGTTGTTGTTGTTGTTGTTGTTGTTGTGGTTGTTGTTGTGGTTGTTGTTATTGTTGTTTTTGTTGTTGTTGTTGAGCAAGTTTTGTTTCCTTCGCCTTCTAGCCTTTCCAGCTATTTTTTGCTGTATCAAACGGCGTGATTTTCGGTCATCGTACTCGGTCCAGTCTGCCTTCCATACCTTCTTGGTACCAAGTAGACGCCACCCTGAGTCATCGTTGTTGTTATTTAATTCCACCTCCAAGCTGGGGCACGAGTCAGATGGCGATTGCAAAGGTGCAGCGCTCCGTGTTGAGGCTATATTTGCTGACAGTGACTTCAGCTCGTCAAGAATATCGAGTTCCAGCACAGAGTTAGAGCTCATGGTACAACTTGCCGCAATGTCGAGCGACAGCTGGTTCAGTTGATTTATTTCATTACTGATATTTCGGAGCTCGGTGGATATATCTGACGTCACAGTTCTCAATGACGTAGACACACTGTCTTTTGTTGCCATCATAGCTGTATCGAAAAGCGATGTAGTGTGATTTTTGAGGGCAACGACACTGCCAGCTAAGGTGCTGTTTCTGTTAACTGCAGACAGTTCATTTTTTATGCCTACCAGCAGTACCTCCAGGCCTTCGACAGCTTCGTGAACAATTCGAGGATTTTCTTGCTGCATCGCGAAACGATGTGTCACTTCTGTGTTGGCATGCAGTTGCTCCGTAGAAGTTTTTGTTGAGCCGCTAATTGATTGAATTCTAACTTTGCTTGCAGATGCTCTTGACACGAGTCGCAGCATGGTAGAAGATAAGAATTAAAATCCCCTACTTTTTTATTGTCCTTCCTGCGTAGTGAATTCCTCTGCACGGTCACTCCTACGCAGGCTGCATGAAATGTGCGTATGCAGCCAGTGCATTTCCACATCAGCGAATCAACGGAAGAGTCAAATGAACAAATTTCACAATTCATATTGAAATGAACGGAACCAACAGCTATCGCGCGAAATTACTACAGCGAGAACGAAACGTACGCAAAAAAAGCACAGAACGCACGTGGCTAGGAATGATTAAAAAACGCGTCCAAACCGATTGACGATCAATCGACTAAAAAAAAAAAAAAAAAAAAAAAAAACAAAAAAAAAAAAAAATCATCTCTGTTAAACTTAATAAACTTAAACGAACGATACTTTACACAACACGGTAGTCATGATTCCGCTGCATTATGAAATCGTGAATTTCCATAACGAAATCATGAATCATTGTTATGATTTCATGGGATGGCAAGCAGAGCTGAGATTCGTCATTGTCATTGACAGACTTTCGCGCGATATTGACAAAATTGTTTTTCACATAGTCACCGATAGACTTGATCCTAAAAAAAAAAACCTTCGTCAAAATCTCATTCATTTTTTTCGTCAATGACAAAGATTCACCTCGTAATAAAAAGTGTAATTTCGTACATTCTGTGTCACATTATTGTTATCCAAGTAGTTCAGGACGTAGATGCTTGTTCACATTTACGGCTCCATGTAATTGTGTTGCTGAAGTCATTTAATTTCAATACAAATTTAGTTAATATAAAAATCTACACATGTTCGTCATTGATAGCATTGTCATTGACAATTGACATGGTTAGTCTTGACTATGACGGTTAGCTCAAAATTATGACCAAAGCAGAATTGTCAATATCACCGTGTATTGTCGAGATTTTGCAGCACTGATTTCATTTCATGATTTTTTGTTCATGACAATGGAATCGGATTTTTCCCGGATTTTGAACTTGGTTTTGAGTTCTAATTTTATTTGAGGTGCTGCATATTTTCGCTTGATATTCTCGCTCAAACGGTTCCAAACCAGGTCCTGACTAACCTCCCAAACTCATTTGGTAAGAAAATGACATGGCACAAACCATTTGAAGTTCATATAGAAATTACCATATAATACTTCATTTAAAAATTCTTAGTGTCCTAGATTCAACAAATTCGTTAGATTTATTGTATCGTAGGTGGAACTTACTCCAGTTCCACAAACATTTTTTTTCGGAAGGTCAGAAAATTTTCAACGTAAATGTATGCAAAGCAAATTTGTTTTTTCGCTTTTTAATTTTTTTTTTCACTTTGGTCATTCTGTTTCGTTACATTTCCACTACCCCTCCTGAAGCCCGATTAAAAGTAAATTTGGACGCATACAAGTGATCATAATTCAAGAATTAAAAACATACACGGTTGATCGAAACGTCAAACAAAAGGGTATTTATTCAGCTTTCAAACTATATATATCAGGTCATTAAATTTCACCGTTTCAAACGTACTGTTGCACTTTACATGTGATGGATGCCATCATGATCTGCACAGTCGCTGGTGACACTGAACCGACGAACTTATTCCACTTTAAACGTATTTGTTGTGCATTTGTCACTTCTTTATCGCATCCTCAAAGTTTTCGCTTGACAATTGCTCAATATTTTTCGATCGGTCTGAACTCAGGGCAATTCGGAGGATTAATCTCTTTGGCGACGAAATTAACATTGTTTGCAGCATACCATTCTAGTACTTTCTTAGAGTAGTGGCAGCTGGATAGATCCGGCCAAAACATAACGTTGGTCTAGTGTTGCCGAATGAAGGGTAAAATCCGCTTTTTCAGACACTCGACCTTATAAACCTTCGACGTCATTGTGTGAAATGTGATGAAAACCTTGGTTTTAAGGCCACAACTGCAGATTCCTTGCCAAATCATTAGTTTCCGAGCAAACTTATCAGCAAAAACAAATTAATACCTGGAAGGGACAACCCCACGACCAGTTTCCAGGTAAAATCTTCGTCCGGGGATTTGTTTATAATCCATTTTGAAATATGTTTCGTCATCCATTAATATACAGCCATAAAATTTCGTCAAAACTCGTTCGTATAGTAATCGTGCTCGCTTTTTGGGCCACTAAATTTTGTTTCAGGGAGCGATTTGGGTGTTTACTGGCACAAAAAGACTTATATCCTTCTCTTGAAATGATATTACGCACGGTGGAAATGGTTTGCTTTTCACGTACCTCAACACCTTTCTCATCAGCTCTTTGTCCCTAGAGCCACTTTTACGATAGATGCGCTGTGCTCTATCCACACTCAGAGTATCCTTATAACGTTTGATTACAATATTCACCGTTGACTTTGGGAATTTTAACACTTTTGCTAGTTTTGAGGCAGACCACGAAGGGTTCTCTAGATGTTTGTGCACAATTAATTTTCTTTTCTCAAGTTCCATGATCCGTAATTTCGAGATGCGTCGATCAATCGATAAAAACTTTTCACCAATTTCTTCGTCAATGAAACATCAACAAATGCCTGTCAAACGTTTTTTGTTCCAACCACCAGGTGCGCGGTGAGGTATTAAACCGTGCGTTCAGATTTACTTTGAATCGAGCTTTATCTAGCAATAATTAACGCAAGCTCGACCCCCTTGCCCTCCTCTCCATGCGTTACATAGCTTGTACATAATAACTTATACAAAATTGAAGACAAGGATTCTGAGAGGAATATTCAAAACGAGCATGTTATTTTGTTTTGTGAGTCCCATCTGAATTAGAGCAAAATGGGGCTGAATATGATCAACTTATTTCCTTTACACTTTTTGCGTCTTCACAAATACACTTACATCATGGCAAAATGCGCGTATCTGTGTCAAGAACATTTCTACTGACAAATAATAACTTCAAATGCAAATAAACCAAAAAGATAATTTCCAGAAATTTTAAAATAGTTATCATTGTAGATTACAGTAGGATTGGATTGGATTTCTTTATTCAACAGACTGTCAGCTATGCGCTGGTTCGTTTCTGCAGTCGCATGATGCCAAACTATCAAATTTTCCGGCACCACTTGGCCAGGCTTACCTTTATACAACATTTTAAATATATACATACCCAAAGCGAACAACCAACTGGAAGCTGCAGAAATGTTTTTTCAGAACAATCCACTTGGGAGCTTTTACGGGCTTCGACACTGCCTCTCACTGCTCTGTATTTTTTAGTTCTCTTTTTTCCAATTCCTTTTTTTTCAGCTGCCAAAATAACACTTTCGTTCCGCGCTATTCCCATTCCCTTTACGATTGTACTTTATAATTAGCTTAATTTCATAAACAAATAAATTTCAATTTGAATAAACAAATTGCTTTCATACATTTTGGTGAACCGTATTCACCCTGTGCCAAACTTGTTTGCGTTGTTTTTGCTCCGCCATGGTGTTAGTTGCAAAGCTCTCCTTGAACGCGTTAAACTGGAACGAGAGCCCTTGTGTGAACAGCACTAATTTACCTACTGCAAGCGACTGCAGTAGAGGTGAGTTTTTAATATGCTTTAAATGCTCCCACTCACAAACTTCGAACTGTTTGTAGCCGCTTGGCTTGGAAGCATACAATTTCCGAGCGTACGACCATGTTCCATTTGCTTCACTTATCATGCAAAATAGGAAAATGTCAAAAAGCACCTCCTACGCAATATTTGCAGGTTTTTCTGTTGATTGATTGACATATTTGCCGCAGCGAATGATGTGGGGTCTTATCGGTTTACCCGTGAGAGAGGATAATCTTGTTAGAAGACACAAAATGAAATGGACCACGCAAACCCCAAACCCCGCTGTTTGTGAAAAGTGCGGAAGGAAGGAAGCTAGGCGAACGCTAGACACGCCGATAGGTCTAACCTGTTTAAAAGTGAATGGCAGTGGCACGCGTGTTCTGGATTTTACTCAAGCGTCTATCTATTTAAATAGGCACGGCGCTTATCGACTGCAAATTCAAATCCCCACACTCCACTTAGGGATGATGGCATCATTTTTTTTTTCGCAAAGCTACCGACAATTGATTTTAAGGAAGTAGGGAAAATCAATAAAAGGCGGAAGGTTTGGGTGATCGGTTCAGGCTATTAGATTGCCCTCTCAGTTGAAGGAGGCAAAACGGAAACGGAAAATCTTTAAATTTATTGACTTTGACTTTGACTGAACAGCTCTCAGGCGGATAAAGTTTTCGATCAGAGAAAGTGATAATACTGAACACCGAATAACAATGAATAGATTTTGAAGAGCCAAGTTTTAGAATTTCATGAGCAGCTTGCGCTGCTTGGTACGAGAAAACGAAAGAAGGATTTTTTTTTCGTAAGTCTTTGGTGCGGAAATTGGTACTTCTAGATTCAATATAAGTTCGACGAGATAAGGCAAACTTTCGAGATTAGGAGCACTTTAAGCAGATTTATAAACAGCTTGTCTACCGCCCTTCAAGGCGATGTGTGTGCGATTCACATACATTTAATTTTAAATCAGATCACAAACTATGCAAGAAGAAGAAGCTTCTTTGACTATTACTTTTCAACTTTAACTTAAGCGGCGCCGGTGGTGTAGTGGTAAGCGTGATTACCTCTCACCCCAGGGGCCAGGTGTGGGAGCTGCCTCCCTGGCGTCGGTAGCATTGGTGCTCAGCACTGAAAACAAGATCGACGGAAAACAAAACAAAGGAAAAAAAATGTAACTTAACCCTTGTGTTAACATAGCTCAAAGAAGCAGTTCCACAATTGGTATTTGACCTACACACTTAGAAAAAATCATGTAAATTTAGGTGCTCTGAGAGTGACATATACGAGCGTCAATTTTGACATAAATTTGAGTCATAACAGACGCAGAATATAGCTCAATCAAACGTACTGTTCGTCGAGCAACGAACTTTTCAGTCTCGGAGCACTTAATATTACATGACCTGTTTGTTTACGTCTCATATTTTATGTCAAAGATGGATTCCGTCACGTGTAAAATTAGTTATTTCTAAGTGTGTATGTCTGTACACCCAACGAATCGTCGAGCGTCTGTCCACCAGGAGGTGCGGCTCGAACAGCGTTTGTCTGGGAACCAGCGGCTGAAGAAGAAATGCTGTATTGTGTCAGCTAAATCCAAGATGGCAGCCCCATCTACACAATAACCCAAGCGTCTGTCCACCAGGAGGTGCGGCTCAAACAGCGTCTGTCTGGCATCCAGCGGCTGAAACAAGAAATGTTGAATCGTGTCAACTAAATCTAAGATGTCAGCCCCATCAACATGATGTAGGTATCGCGACCCTGGTACGGTAGCATACTGAATTATAAAAGTACTCAGAAAAATGAAGTAAGAAGAAGAAAAAAATTAACGGAATTTTCGGCAACTGACCCACCGGCAACGAAATAAGGACAATGAATGGAAACTCGGTTCTTGGAATGTCAGAACGTTAAATGAACCTGGACGAGTGGTCCTTCTGGCCCGTGAACTGCAAAAGGTGAATGTGAGTGTGGCTGCTATTCAAGAAGGACGGTGGCTTAGATCTGAAGAACGTGAATTCAGGGCGGTAGATCCTATCGCCAACACATCGTTCAAATACCATATCTACTACAGCGGTGGCGATAGAGCAGAACACGGAGTTGGTTTCGTAGTGATTGGGAAACAGATGAAGTGGGTTATGCGGTGGAAACCGGTTAGCGAGCGCATGTGCGTTTTGAGGATTCGTGGCAAATTCTTCAATTACAGCCTGATCAACATCTACGCACCGACTAACGATAAATCCGATGACGTGAAGGACGCGTTTTATGAAAGCCTGGATAAAACCTATGATGAGTGCCCTAAACACAACATGAAGATTGTCATCGGAGAGGCAAACGCGCAGGTCGGAAGAGAGGAATTCTTTCGCCCAATCATTGGAACAGAGAGCCTTCACTCTGCAACGAATGATAATAGCCTGAAGCTGATAAACTTCGCTGCTGCTCGTGATATGGCCATCAGTTAGCGAGCGCATGTGCGTTTTGAGGATTCGTGGCAAATTCTTCAATTACAGCCTGATCAACATCTACGCACCGACTAACGATAAATCCGATGACGTGAAGGACGCGTTTTATGAAAGCCTGGATAAAACCTATGATGAGTGCCCTAAACACAACGTGAAGATTGTCATCGGAGAGGCAAACGCGCAGGTCGGAAGAGAGGAATTCTTTCGCCCAATCATTGGAACAGAGAGCTTTCACTCTGCAACGAATGATAATGGCCTGAAGCTGATAAACTTCGCTGCTGCTCGTGATATGGCCATCAGTAGCACCCACTTTGCACGCAAGGATATCCGAAAGCACACCTGGAGTCACCCTAATGGCGAAACTTGCTCCCAGATCGACCACGTGTTGGTGGATGGTCGGCATTTCTCGGATGTCGTAGATGTCAGGTCCGTCAGGGGTCCTACCTCGTTGTCGCGAAAATTCGAGCGAGTCTATCGACCGTTACGAGTTCGAGAAACCGGAGATCGATGCGTTTCAACATCCAGCGTTTGACAGTAGATGGTGTTGCTACAGAGTACCACCAGAAGCTGAATGAGTGGATAGCGGAAATCAACGTGAACGAGAATCTCAACAATCTGTGGGAAGCTGTCTACGGAGCGGTGAGCACAACAGCACGAGAGGTGATAGGTACAGCTCAGAGGCGCCCCCGGAACGGGTGGTTTGACGAGGAGTGCCAGCGAGTGACAGAGGAGAAGAACGTCACCAGAAGCCGGATTTTGGTGTCTGGTACCCGTCAGAACAGAGAGCGGTACAGGGTAGCAAGGTCAGTCGAGAAACAAACCCATCGCAGGAAAAAAAGGCAGTACGAGGAACGCGTTATTGCTGAGGCGCAAGACAGTATGAAGCAGAATGATATGCGAAGGTTTTACGCAACTGTAAATGGCGTGAGGAGTAAGACAGCGCCGTCTCCCGCCATGTGCTATGACCGTGAAGGTAATCTGCTGACAGATAAAACGATGGTGGCTGCCAGGTGGAAGGAGTACTTCGAGATGTTGCTGAACGGAGAGAACGAGAGAGCATCTACAAACAGAACACACATCGACGACGATGGTCAAGCTGTGGAACCATCAATGCTAGAAGAGGTGAAAAAGGCGATACGAGAGCTGAAAAACAGTAAGGCTGTGGGGAATGACGAGCTCCTGGCCGAACTTCTCAAACACGGAAGTGAGCAGCTGCACCAGATGATCCAACGTATACTGCTCAAGATATGGGAGGAGGAAGAATTGCCCGCTAGTTGGTTGGATGGTCTTGTTTGTCCCCTCTACAAAACGGGACACAGACTGGAGTGCGCCAATTACAGAGGAATCACGCTTCTGAATTCGGCGTACAAAATATTATCACGTGTTCTGTACAACAGATTGAGACCGCTTGAGGAATCTTTCGTAAGCGAATACCAGGCTGGTTTTCGTGAGGGTCGATCAACGACGGATCAAATGTTTACCCTGCGTCAAACCCTTGAGAAGTTCCGGGAATACAACTTGCAGACTCATCATCTGTTCATAGATTTCAAGGCAGCGTACGATTCAGTAAAGAGAAACGAGCTATGGCAGATAATGCAAGAAAACGGTTTTCCGACGAAACTAATTAGGTTGATTCGTGCAACGCTGGATGGTTCGAAATCATGTGTACGGGTTGCAGACGAGACTTCGGCATCGTTCGTGACCTTAGATGGGTTGAAGCAGGGAGATGCTCTTTCGAACTTGCTATTCAACATCGCCCTCGAAGAAGCGATTAGGAGAGCTGGCGTGCAGAGGAACGGTACCATCATCACAAAGTCGCACATGCTACTTGGTTTTGCGGACGACATCGACATCATCGGAATCGACCGTAGTGCAGTGGAAGAGGCGTTCGTGCCTTTTAAGAGGGAGACAGCGAGGATTGGTCTCACGATAAATTCTACCAAAACGAAGTACATGGTCGCCGGTAGAAAGCGTGGGAGCAATAGTGGTGTTGGTAGTGAAGTGGTGCTAGATGTCGAAAAATTTGAAGTTGTGGACGAATTTGTTTATCTTGGTACTTTAGTGACGTGCGATAATGATGTTACCCGCGAGGTGAAAAGGCGTATTGCAGCCGCGAACAGGGCTTTCTACGGGTTGCGTAGCCAGCTGAAGTCCCGAAAACGAAATTCGCGCTGTACAAGACGTTGATTCTGCCGGTAGCCCTTTATGGCCACAAATCATGGGCATTGAAAGAGGCCGATCGGAGAGCTTTCGGTGTCTTCGAGCGTAAAGTTCTGCGAACAATACTCGGCGGTAAACTGGAAAATGGCATCTGGCGGCGTCGCATGAATCACAAAAAACACGGCAGGCTACAGTGGGCTGCCCAGACAACCAGAAGTCGCATAACAATGTACAGAGAGTATCGTAAATAACTACAGTTTAAGTCAACATCGCATATAAGTATGACATACATAGCATTGTGTTTAAGTTAAATCGTATAGAATGTAAATTTGCCAAATTTGCGACTTATATGCGATGAATCATTTTTCCAATGTACTGTACCACAAATTAAATCGGATTACATCGTAAGACTTTTCAAATTGAGAATTTGTTATGACAGATTAAACCGTATATGATGCCAAATCAACTCGTTTAATAAGAAATTAAAATTTGCACGTATATCCCGAGCAAAGTCTGAGATCAAATTGAAATCTAAATTTGATGTTGTGATTTCGCTGGTAATGATTACTCAGGTTGCTGTCGTTTTGGTCGTTTTAACGGTTTAAATATCACAATTGAGAGCAAACAAATCTTCCTGTGACATCACATTGAAAACTATTTCTGCTATCAGTGAGAGCAAACTAAAAACTTAATTTGATATCCATTTTTCCTGTTGATAGCAAAACAAGTATTCAATTTGATGTTATGCTAAGGCAATGAAAACAAACCCGCAACAACATATTTCTGAAGAGCAAATGTACAGCAAAATGAAAATAAAATTAGGTACCAAATTTGTCAATTGCGTGAACTGAAATCAAATTATGATTTCAGTATGATGTTGATATCAAAACGTGATTTCAATTTGCTGTCATTTTGATGCTGTACTTTGCTTTTGTAGGTATAATCCCTTTTTTTGCATTCTATACGATTTGATTGTTTGTATATATGTTTGTATATCACAGAAACAACTTTGAATATACGTGCATTCTGGTTGTCTGGGTGGGCGTGTGGCACGAATGCCGGAAGAGCGTCAAGCGAAGTCAATATTCAGCAAGGAACCCGGAAGAGGACGTCGGCTTCGGAGTGGGCCACGCACGCGTTGTCTTTGTGCAGTTGAGGAGGACATTAGGTCCTTGAACGTCCAAGGCGACTGGAAGCGATTGGCTCAGGACCGAGATCAATGGAGACGGTTACTTCGTTCGGCGCAGATTTGAATTCAACGAGTCGTCGCCCATCAGGTAGGTACTGTACACCCAACTCTTAATTTATGTGGTAACTTCTTTTTTCGATTCAACCTTTTCTGTGGTGAGCTTAGAAAGTTTTTGTAGGTACCATATTGACGTTTTAGCAGAAAAGGTTGGATTAAGGTTGAAAAAATCCACAATTGACTGAGTTGCTCGGTTTACAAAGCACAAGGTTTTGTTTAGTTCTTGTTCCTACCAAGGATGCTGTTAACGCAACCCTAGCAATGATTTCTACATAATATATAAGAACTATATTGATCTCACTCGATCACTTGTGATCAATAGCTAAAATATACCCTTCCTTATCATAAGCCTTCGGACAACGAGAGAAGAGAATTTTGAATACGCCTTTTGCTCTCTTTTCAATCTACTGAGTTCACGTGATTTACTATACGCGGAACGCCCTAACATTGGTCCTTCGAGCCAGATCAGCCGTGAAGAGTGCGATCAATCGCGGTGATCAATTACCATCGCGGGTTCTGTCCGGTACTACAAAGTACGGAACAGAGTTCTTTTATTGAAACAATCACGTACGCGCTTGAGTTTTGGATCACAGTGCTACTGCATAGAGTATTTAATGCATCCGTTGAGCAAGGAAAATTCCCAACATTGTGAAAGCAGTCCCGTTTATTGCCAGCTTTGAAAACAGGAAACATATACCTGTATTGCCATAAACGGGACATTAAGAACTATCGAGGTATCACCAGTCTTTCGGCAGCGTACAAACTGTTTGAGATCATCTTGAGCGAATTTGTCCTGAATTGCTCGAGGAACTACATTTCAACTGACCAGCATGGATTTATTCCCGGTAGATCGGTAGCTACTAACCTTTCGGATTTCGCCATACATGTATCACCGTGATGGAGGATAAGACACATGTCGACGTCATATATACTGATCAGAAATCCGCATTCGACTAAATCGACCAGAAGGTTTTGTTATGCAAGCTTTCCCGACTAGGAGCGTCTGAGCAACTTAGGTCGTGGTTACATTCCTACTTGACTGGACGAACTCTTCGAGTACGACTAGGATCTTGTGTCTCTTCTACGTTTACCAGCACCTCTGGAGTACCTCAGGGAAGTAGCCTGGGTTCAAAAGTGGTAGGTACTTTATTCATCAACGATGTAACAGCTTTGTTGGGAGTTAAATGCAAGCTTGTTTATGCAGATGATCTTAAGCTATACGTCATAGTTCACTCGATTGAGGATTGCCATCGTCTTCAAGCTCTCCTAGATTTTTTGTGGATTGGTGCCGTCGCAATAAGCTCATCATCAGCGTTCCAAAGCGTGCAGTGATGACGTTTCACCGCTTTAAGAGTTCAAACCTTTACGACTACTGCATTGTCAATGTAACGCTTTGCAGAGTAGAACGTATGACTGATCTTGGTGTTTTTTGAACCCAAAGTTGACCTTCAATTTTCACTATTCCTCGATCTTCGATCATCTCTAAGGCGATTCGTCAATTGGGATTTATTTCGAAGATTGCACGAGATTTCAAAAACCCTCACTGCTTGAAGGCACTATATTGCTCTTTAGTTCGGCCCATACTTGAGAACGCATCTGTGGTCTGGTCTTTATATGAGCTAGTGTGGAATCTCCGAATAGAACGTGTTCAGAAAAGATTTTTGAGGTTGGCTTTGCGCAGCCTGCCAGCTCTCTATGAATTTACCACCTTCTGCAGACCGATGCATGCTATTGGACCTGGACACATTGGAACACAGAAGAAAAATCCACCAAACTTTATTTGTAGCGAATCTTTTAATTGGCGATTAGGACTGCCCTCAACTGCTTTCACAATTAAACTTCCGTGTTCCTCAAAGGATGTTGCGGCAATCATCCTTACTACAACCAAGATTCCATCGGACTGCATATGGATACCATGAGCCAATGTCTGCGATGATTCTGTGGAAAAAGCATTTGAATTCGGAGAAACATCGAACCAATTTCGAAACCGAGTGAGAAGATTGTGATTATTTTCGTAATCTGTTTATCTGTTGCTTTTTTGTGTATTATCTAAGTTTTATTCATTAAGACAACTACTCTCAGATGAATTACAATAAATAAATAAATAAATAAATAAATGAATAGAGCTTGAGTCCTTTGTCACCACTGGACAAGAGTACAAAGAAGGGACGTTGAACTGACGCCGTCTTGGGTAAAGTTGATCACCCGTAAGTACCGAATGCGAGTTGAAGCGTCGAGTGATAACGAGCTCCTTTGAAACGAAATAAAGGGATTTTAGGGATTATTGCCTACAATTTTTTGTGCAATTCCAGTAATTTTTTTTTTCGATTTTTTGGATTCGTCACCTATATCGTATTGTTATACGAAATATTGTTCGCTGGTTAAAAATTTGAGGCAGGTGTGCTGCCAAGGACGCTTCCATTTGGATGCGATGGCCAACTTGAAGCAGATTAGGGATCATTTTGATGCGGATGGAGCTGGAGAACCAACTGGAGGGATAAAAGCAACGAATTGAGACGGTTTACAGGGATTTCCAGTTGAACCGTCTTAAACTCGAACATGAAACACATAAAGAAAACGCGAATGGAAACACTACTGATGAGGAAACGGAGAATAGCAATCGTCTCATTGGCCATAAATTCAAGCTCGACTTTATATTCACATATAGTTTCTTAACTTGTAAAATTCGTAAGTTGAATGTGTTCCCACCAGGGATCTGGTGCTACTCAATTTTTTGAGAGTAAAACACACGCTGACGCACGTGAGACTGCACCTTCATTTCCAGTTCGTTCTGTTCGAAGTCTCACCATTCAACGTGCAACGTGTTCCAGAAGCTGGCTGTTTCCCAACGCAAGTGAAGAATCTCATCTTTTGAACGGCTGTCCGTCCAAGGGTTGCAGACTTTGCAACCAGAAGCACCATAATATGCTACACCAACCTCCTAGTGATCGCTCGTCCTTACAACAAAAACCCAATACACCTTTTGTTACTGGTTTGAATTCCTCATCCTCGAACCGTATGAATTCTTTGAATGAGACTTCCTCGCAATCTCGTCGAATTCGTCGATTGAAACCTAGTCACTATCAACCACTACCCAAACAATTAGCCTCGTTTCCACCAACCTCGGTAGCAGTCGAACTGTTCCTGCTACTGTTCTGCTACAAATAACAATCGTCAAGGGTTTCGGTTTCAATGGACCAAAGCGTTGTTGGATCCTGCATCGCAAATTTGCCTAATCAGCGAGAATATGGTTCAGAAGATTAAGTTACGTCGCTATCCTAATCTTCAAGAAATTGTAGCCGTTGGAAACACTCTCGTCGTATCGTATCACGCTGTTGATGTTCGGATAGAGTCCCATTGCACCGAATATACTGTCGAAGAACCCTGTCACATACTGAAGAAGATCACCCGTGAGCTTTTTGTCAACGCGGTTGATTCTTCCTGCTGGTACGTTCCATCCGAAATCACTTTAGCAGATCACAATTTCCATGAACCGAGACACATAGATCTCTTCATGCTGGACATGGAGCTGTGTTTCGAACAGCTCCTAGAATGATTCATCAGGCTGCGTCCTGAGTAGCCGGTTCTAAAAAACACCGTTTTTGGCTGGGTAGCATCCGGAATGGTAGGGCTTTATCAATCCCGTAACCAACTCACGTGTGCAGCACAGAATTAATCGCTCGCTTCTGGGAATTAGAGCAATGCTGGTCTCCTAGCACTCGTTCTCCTGAAGAAACTTTCTGTGAAGAACACTTCGTTGCCAACACCTTTCGAGACGAATTGGGTAGATCCATAGTCTTCTTATTTTCTTCTTCTTCTTCTTCTTCTTCTTCTTCTTCTTTGCATTTTAAGCTTATTGCGTGCTCTCAACTTAGTGTTCTAAATGCCCTTCCACTGTTATTAATTGAGAGCTTTCGATGTCAATACCCAAATGGCGGAGTATGATGGCCGCGAAGAAAGCAACGTACAGACTGTGTGTGGGTCACGACGCCTCGAGGTCAGTCATATCCGGGGATTTTGAGGAGTACGATCCGGAGATGTCAGACGTGTCGTCGCTGACGGATTCGGAATTGAAGAGTATCGTCAAGTGGAAGTCGTTCTACGATTTTTTTTTAACTCTTTATTTGTTCCAAATTCAAAATAAATTACATTTCATTTTAACCTAGGTGCTCCAGTTACTGCAGTAACGTACCAGCCTTAATTGTTATGATATATATCTAAGTGTTTTTAAATTGTTCATGTCTTGGCAATTCAGTATTTTAAACAGGTTTTTTAACCTGCATGTCAGTATAACAATTGATATCTTAAAACTAAAAACTAAAACTAAATCTTATCTAAGTAGTAAGGGAATTAATCGTTGCTATTGAGAATTGCAACGATTTTTGCCTGAAATTATTAATTATTTTGTTGGACATTTGTGCTAAAGTCTCAACATTCGAAATTCTATGTACTTCGGTTGTACTGTACCAGGGAGGCAACTTCAAAATCATTTTCAGAATTTTGTTCTGAATCCTTTGAAGTGCTTTTTTCCTGGTAGTGCAGCAACTAGACCATATTGGCACAGCGTAAAGCATGGCCGGTCTAAAAACTTGTTTAAATATTATAAGTTTATTTGTCAGGCAAAGTTTGGATTTCCTGTTTATAAGAGGATACAAACATTTTATATATTTGTTACATTTGGCTTGAATGCCCTCAATGTGATCTTTAAAAGTTAATTTTTGGTCAAGTATTAATCCAAGATATTTCACTTGGTTTGACCAGGAAATTGGAACTCCGTTCAAAGTGACTATGTGACTACTACTAGGTTTCAAAAACGAAGCTCTAGGCTTATGTGGAAATATTATAAGTTGAGTTTTGGAAGCGTTGGGAAAAATCTTCCATTTTTGTAAATAAGAAGAGAAAATATCTAAACTTTTCTACAGTCTGCTGCAAATAACACGAAGACTTCTTCCTTTAGCGGAAATGCCTGTGTCATCAGCGAACAAAGATTTGTGGCAACCCTGAGGCAAATCAGGGAGGTCCGAAGTGAAAATGTTATACAACATAGGCCCAAGAATGCTACCCTGAGGAACTCCTGCACTAACAGGTAGTCGATTAGATTCGGAATTTTGATAAGTTACCTGCAGAGTTCTGTCAGTTAAATAATTTTGAACTAATTTCATAATATAAAGTGGAAAATTAAACTTTTTCAATTTAGCAATCAAACCTTCATGCCAAACACTGTCGAATGCTTTTTCTATGTCTAGAAGAGCAACTCCAGTTGAGTGGCCTTCCGATTTGTTTGAACGAATTAAATTGGTAACTCTTAAGAGTTGATGAGTAGTTGAATGCCCATGGCGAAATCCAAACTGCTCATCTGCAAAAATTGAGTTCGTATTGATGTGAAGCATCATTCTATTTAAAATTATCTTTTCACAAAGTTTACTTATTGAAGATAGCAAACTTATTGGACGGTAGCTAGAAGCTTCAGCTGGATTTTTATCCGGCTTCAAAATTGGAACAACTTTTGCATTTTTCCATTTATCAGGAAAGTATGCCAAATGGAAACATCTGTTAAATAATTTTACCAAGAAAGACAAGGTACTCTCTGGGAGTTTTTTGATGAGGATATTGAAAATTCCATCATCACCTGGAGCTTGCATATTTTGAAACTTTTTAGTTATAGACCTTACTTCGTCCAAATCAGTCCCCCAGGAATCATCAAAAATATTTTCCCGAGAGAAAATATTCAGATAATCCCGAGCAACCTGATTCTCAATAGGACTAGTAAGACCCAAACTGAAATTATGGGAACTCTCGAATTTCTTAGCAAGTTTTTGAGATTTTTCCAAATTTGTGATTAACATTTTACCACCTTCTTTAAGCGCTGGAATAGGCTTTTGAGGTTTTTTCAAAAATTTTGTGAGTTTCCAAAAGGGTTTGGAACTCGGGTCTAATTTAGAAACATTATTTTCAAAAGTTTTGTTCCTCAGGGCAGAGAATCGCTTTTTAATTTGTTTTTGCAAATCCCGCCAGATAACCTTCATGGCAGGATCGCGTGTTCTTTGATATTGTCTCCTACGGACATTTTTAAGACGGATCAAGAGCTGAAGATCGTCGTCTATTATAATTGAATCGAATTTAACCTCGCATTTTGGTACTGAGGCAGCTCTTGCTGCAACTATAGAAGTAGTCAGAGATTCAAGAGCATTTAATTAATTTCATCTTTGGTTTGCAAAGGAATGTTTGGATCGAAGTTATATTCCATAAATGTTCGATACTGCTCCCAATCAGCTCTATGGTAATTGAAAGTAGAGCTGTTGGGATTACACATTATTTCTTGGGATATTTCAATTACTGGAAGGTGATCAGAACCGAAGTCAGCATGGGTAACCAGTTGGCTACAAAGTTGACATGAATCAGTTAAGACTAAATCAATAGTGGAGGGATTTCTTGCAGAAGAAAAGCATGTTGGGCTGTTTGGATATTGAATAGTGTAATAACCTGCAGAACAATCATCAAACAGAATATTACCATTGGAATTGCTTTGAGCATTATTCCATGAGCGGTGTTTTGCATTAAAATCACCAATAATGAAGAATTTAGACCTATGACGGGTAAGTTTCTGGAGGTCACCCTTGAGAAAATTCTTTTGCTGGCCTACGCATTGGAATGGCAAATAGGCAGCTATAAACGTAAGTTGTCCAAATTTTGTTTCAACATAAACTCCCAAAGTTTCAAAAACTTTGGTTTCAAATGAAGAAAGAATTTTATGTTTAATTCGTCTATGAATAATGATGGCAACGCCACCATAAATCAAGTAATTTGCGTCCTTTTTAACCTTATGGTCAGGTTTAAGGCACGTTTTAGTTATAACGGAAATATGCACGTTATGAACTCTCAAAAAATTAAATAGCTCGTCTTCATTATCTTTAAGAGATCGAGCATTCCAATTTACAATATTTAATGCTTTAAAATCCATTACTGAATTTTAAAGTCATGACAATATTATTTGCAAATTTTACTCCAGTTTGAATAGCATCAAACATGGAGTTAGATTTAAGCATATCAGAAATCATGTCAATTAATGATTTCTGTAAAAATTCCATTTTAGGGGCAGTAATGCTTCCTAAGTCAAAATTGTCAAAATTTCCGTTAGAATAACTTTGGTTAGTATTTTGATTTGTACCCGCTGCAATAGCAGCATAGGTAGCTCCATTAACTCGCTGAACATTGTTAGCAGCGAGGGGAGTAGGTACAGATGAAAAATTTGAAGCAGGGGTGATATTTCTACCTACGGGTACGAATGTAGAATTTGTTCCTCGCTGACCGGTTGTTAACAGCAGAGGAATTTGTACCTGGTCGGAAACGTTGAGCGTTTCCTACCTGTCACTTAGAACGAGATTGTAGGATAGCTTTGCGAGTCTTACATTCCCAAAAATTGGATTTGTGGTTTTCACCACAATTTGAACATTTAAATTTCTTAGGATCTTCCTTCACAGGACAGTCGTCCTTTGCGTGAGAGGAATCACCACAATTCATGCATTTAGCTGGCATGTAACAATTTTTAGTTCCGTGGCCCCAACCCTGGCACTTACGGCACTGAGTGAGGTTTTGGAAATTTCCTCCAGTCTTCCTGAAGTGTTCCCACTTCACTCGGACATGGAGCATAAGGCTAGCTTTTTCTAAGGCCTTAAGGTTGTTTAGTTCACTAGACTTGAAGTGAACTAAATAAAAATCATTAGAAATCCCGTTGCGCGAATCGCCAGGACGGGATTTCATTTTCATTTTGATTACTTGGAGTGGCACAACTCCAAGTAATTTTGCCAGTTCATCTTTGATCTGATCCAGGGATTCACCACTGGGCAGTCCTTTCATGACAACCTTCAACACACGTTCAGTTTTGGTGTCGTAAGTAAAACATTTGTGCTTCTTCTCAGTAAGATACTTGAGAAGACATTTAAATCCGTCCAAGGTTTCAGCCAATACACGGCATTCACCCCGACGTCCAATTTGTAGTGAAAACTTAACTTTCACGAAATTCAAAAGTTCCATGCGAAGAGCATGGAAATCGGAAGTGGTTATCACAATAGGGGGAATCTTTTCCTTCTTGGCATTAAGCCGGGAAAGTTTACTAGAATTTTTCTTGGATGATGGATCATTCTCATCATCCGTGAGCAAATCAAATTGATTACTCAAATTAATTTCATCAGAAGGGGGGTCAAGAGTTTGCCCCTTTCTTTTGCGTTTAGGCGCCATGGCGGCAGTAAATTTTTATCCAAATCGACTTCCAAGCAGATTACTATAAGAATCTGAAGGATCGAAGAGGAATTTTCCAAATCGATATCCAAGAAGGATTACCTCGGGTAGGGTCCAAACAAGGATCGAAGAGGAATAAGAGTTGAACAAGGTAGAAAGTTTTTTTTTTACAGGTTGAGCACTGAAAAGTGCTGTTTAAATTTGTTGTAGCTTTAGGTAGTAGTAACACTTCCTTCAGCAAAAAGCAAATAGATCCGCATGGCAAGAGAGCACGATGCGGACTGAAGTCGTTCTACGATGAGAACTACGTGTACAAAGGCAAGGTCGTTGGTCGGTACTTTGACGAGCGAGGAGAGCTGACAGAGTACCGCAAGATCGTTCTGAACCGGCTGGCTTCGTCTGCTCGCCGTAACAATCCCCCGCCCATGAAGCCTGGTGATGATCTGCATTTCCTGAAGACTTCTCAACGGCTTCACCATCCGATCCCACGTCGAGCAATGCGAGTCTAACTACCGGCCGTTTGTACACTCCTACTGCTGTGTGCACCAGCGCCTGACGAAATCGACCATCGCGTCCCATGAACACCTTCTCAACTCTCGCTTTTACATACTGGTTTCGCACCGCACCACCTACCATCAGCACCAAGTCGCCTTCCCGAATTTCTCGTACCTCGTCGAAACATTTTATTCGCCGTCCGATAACCGGAAAATACTCCTTAATCCACCTTCTCTAAATTGTATCCGTGATATGTTGTGCAAGAGTCCAACTGCTACGAAGATTAGTTCGGTATTCAACCGGTTCCGATGATGGTTGTTTTACGCCCGATGAACTCCCTAACAGGAAGTGGTTTGGGGTTAACGATTCCTCATCGGCAGGAGACCGTAATCGGAGTTGGTGAAACATTTTCATGGAAAAGCAACATCTGCACGTAAGCTAATTAAGTGAAATTCCAAACTTATTAAGCTTAAGTTAAACAGCGTAAAACTATGGCAAAGCCGGACATTGTCTTCAACCAGTGCCGCTTCTGTTTGAAGCTCATCAAACCGCTGGGTTATTTTTCGATTTGCGGTGACTCCGAGGATCTCCAGCTGAATCCACTGCACGATTTTGTTCAGAAGATGTTATTGATTGAGTTATCGGCGGAAAACTCCCACGTTTGCAGCGATTGCTTCTTGATGTGGCGCATGATTCAGGACTACTTGCATGCCTGCGCCGAGGCGCACAGGATTCTAAAAGATTTTGTTCTAATGACCAAGTCCACTTAGCACAAGTTTATGCTTTCAGCTGCAAATTGTAAACATAATTACATTAGGTAACACATTTAGAAATCCTTCAATCAAAATTTAACTCACAATCTTGGTAATCGCTTTTAGCACTTACAATTCTAATTATGTACGATAATTATAACAATCTTCGCCGATTGTCGAAATATACTTTCGTTTTCACACGTATAAATGAACAAAAGATCATGACTCAGGTTCGATCAACTTACAAATGATCAGATTTGACGACTAACAGACAGATCGCTCCGATCCTGCGCCTCGCTTGCGTTACCGTCAGGTAGCTCAGTATCGGCTGAACCGGGGGGCTTCGTCTGCTCGCCGTAACAATCGTTTTATTATCCGATGAGAGTGACAGAAGTTTATCTGTAAATATCGCTTGAGATCTTTCATTGAAAATGACATTTGCCAGCCCTGATTACAACATTTTTGCTTAGCACACATAAAACTTTCATCAACAATATTCAAACATGCATTTATGATAAAGCCAATGACTGCGTTATGATGAAAGAGTTAAAAAAATACAAAGTAAACTAATGAAAGTTGAGCCACGCTGCAGCAGCGGGAAGAATGAACCACGGAATAATCAATTTGAATATGCTTGATTATGCGAAACTGATGCACCTTCACTAGTGCGCGTTGGTTTGGCATCGCCAACAAGCATCAGATCGCATCGCATCACCGCATCGCATTGCAGAGTACACACGCCCCATTGAGAAAAAAAAAAGTACAGTGACGGGCGGTAAATGGGAAACCAGGAGACACAGGGTGGCGCTCTTTCAGAATTTCGAGCCAGCAATGTGAAGAAGGCAGTAGGTAGCTAACTGACAGAAGAGGAGATGCGACGAACGAATGATGCAAATCGGTTGCTCCCGACTAGGTAGGTGAATGCATTGAACCAGACTAGGCCATTGAAGTCCCACGGTGGGGAGGGGCCGCAGAACAGCGGTGTGGGTCAGCGATGGAAACAAGAGAACCATGGAAGCGAACGGTTTGCGCGCGTCAAGCTATTAGAGAAATGTTGGAGCAAATTTGTTATTTTTGCGAGATATGCACTGGAGCGTGTAATGATGGTGATTTGAAGGTAATTTACTCGTAAATGGGTGATAGAGATAAACTATATGAAAGGAAGTGTGATTATTGTTACGGGGTGCACGGGGCAGCAAGGTGTGTAGAGAATTGAATTTTGATGTGCTTTCGGGTTTGATGGCTTTCGATAGGATCGCTAGTTTCTGCTTGGCCAGGGTTAAACAGTATGCCATTTATCGAAACAAAGAGATTAAGTAATTATTCGAGTTTCCATCAGACGAATGAATGAGAATGTCAAAGCACAGCCCGAAGCGACAATAAAATTGATCTGCCTATGAGTTGGCCCAATGTATCAACTCTTATTCTTGCCGGTCGATTAACACCTCGTATAGGAAAAAAGGCGCTATTGTGTCGTGTTGTCAAAGCAAGCCCCGCGGGCTTCCATCAGATGGGTCTGGAATGTAGCACATGATGGCCAAAATGCACAGTTGGAGACTTTTCATTCAATGTCTCGAACTACTGAAGAACGGATTGATACCTAGCGTTCAAGCTCGATTTTATTGCTGCATCATGTTTTGTCGTTTCTGATTGATTCGCAGTCCAGTCATAAAAAATGGCAAATTTATAGCAGCAGGTTTAGAGGCATGATGGTAAAATTTTGAGAAGTGTTGGGTTATAAGGCAAATTCAGATAATATTTTGATTATATTTAGAACGCCGATCAGTTCCTTATACTTGTGCAAAGTTTCCAATGTAATACATTATGTCCGCAAATTTAATAGATCAATCGACAAGCGCATTAAGTCTGCAATTTTGGACGGAATTTTACTCATTGGTCAATCTATTTATTCAACTGTCTTACTGATGTTAAGCCTACAAATAAGTTCTAGAGTACGGCTCTTTCTGCTTTCTCTCGGCAAGAAAAAGTCACCTAATAAAATTGGAACGAATTCAATATCGTTGTCTGCGTATTGCTCTAGGCTGTATGCACTCAACGCATAACATGAGTCTCGAGGTTCTGGCAGGAGTAACACCCCTCCAGAACCGTTTCTGGGAGCTCTCTCTCAGAATACTAATCAAATGCGCAGTGACGAACACACTTATAATTGCTAATTTTGAAGAAATTCTTGGGCTGAACACACAATCTCGATTTATGAGAATCTACCACCACTACATATCGTCAGATATGTGTCTTCCTTGTTATACTCCAGACCGTGTTCACTTCACCAATCGCAGTTCCTCTATTGAATATGATCTGACCATGAAACAAGCAACTCATGGGATTCCCGATCAACTTCGACCTATTATTATTCCGCGTATTTTTACTGAAAAGTACCAACAAGTCAATTGCATGAAAAGATATTTTACAGACGGGTCCCGGCTCAATGGATCCACTGGCTTCGGTGTCTTCAATGAAAACTCTAGCGCCTTCCGCAAACTTCAGGAACCTTGTTCCGTTTTTGTTGCTGAGCTGGCAGCAATCAACTTCGCATTGGGGATGATTTCCAATATGCCCGCAGACCATTACTTCATCTTCTCGGATAGTCTCAGTTTGATTGAGGCTATTCGGTCGATGAAACAAGGTAGGCACTCATCTTATTTCCTTTCAAAGGTAAGGGAGCAGATGAGTGTACTGGTCGAAAGATCATATATGATTACCTTTGTATGGGTCCCCTCACATTGCTCAATCCCAGGCAATGAGAAGGCGGACTCTCTCGCAAAGGTGGGCGCGCAGGAAGGCGAATTGTATGACAGGCAAATTTCACACGATGAATTTTACCATTTAGTGCGTCAGAGTACCTTTTCGAGTTGGCAAACCGATTGGGACACTGGAAATCTTGGACGGTGGTTACATTCAATTATTCCTAATGTTTCTTCGAGAGCGTGGTTTAAAGGCTTGGGCTTAAGTCGTGACTTCATTCGCGTGATGAGTAGACTTATGTCCAACCACTACTCGCTAGATGCTCATCTCAATAGAATAAACCTCGTGGACAGCAACATCTGTCGGTGTGGAAACGGTTACGATGACATCGAACACGCAGTTTGGCAATGTACGGATAATGACGCCGCCAGAGAGCGACTTTTGAATACCCTCGAGGCCCAAGGAAGACAACCCTATGTTCCTATCAGAGACGTGTTGGCAACCCGTGATCTCTGCTATATGCAGTCCGTTTATGTTTTTCTTCAAATGTCTAGTATAAGAATTTAATTCCTTTTGTCTTTTGTCTCTCTTTATTAGTTTTTGTTTGTCTTGTCCCCCCGTCTCGATGAGTCTCATCGTCGCCCACTGGTCACCCACCATAGCCGGTCGAACTCCGGACGAAGCTAGAACAGCACTACCGTTCATACTGGCGACAACGCTCTGATGAGACAACGAAACCCTACCCCAAGCTCCTCCCCTGATCCTATCTTTCGAAAATGTACCCTTCTAACCTCGAGTAAGCCGCGAGTAATCGGCCCAACTCCTACTAGACATAGAATTAAGTGAATTTTGTTACACACAGTGAACAATGAATTATCGGCTCCGTAAAGCTAACGCGATTGAGCCTTCCAAATAAACGAACTAGATAAAAAAAAAGCCTACAAATATTGCTTCATTTATTATAATTTGAACTACATTTTTATTAAGTTCAAGGTTGTTCTCGTTAATAATGCCGAGAAGCAGGGTTGCTTCCACTCACTAGCTTTAAAAATGTTTTTTTTTATTATGATATCATTAGATGGTATAATGATATGCTGTACTTGCAAGTAATAAGAAGCGAGTGTAAAGTGTGTATTTGACTCATAAAACCTATCAGTTTCGCTCTCAGAGCGTCACAATCTGCGATCTTATGAAATCGCTGATTGTGACGTAATGAATGCAATATTGACAGGTTGTATTCGTACAACACATACTCCACGACCTCTTCTTGTAACTTACATGAACTAATTATAATTATAACATCTAATGATTTCATAATTCCGAAAAACAATTTTATGCAGCAAGTTAGTGGAAGCAACCCTGTCGAGAAGTAAAGCTCACAATATTAGCAGGACAAGTGTGAATGAGAATAGTTTGCAATTAAAATTGACAGCAACCCACAAATGCTATTCAGTACACGGGCGCGCTTCCAATGATACTACGGGTACACTATACTGACTATCTGAAAGTTTCAGCTCATTGGAATGTAACACTAGCTGGCGCTTTTGGTTTAAAGTTTGCATGGAGATTTGGTATAGGAAAATGATCAGAGATGTTATGCCTCAGAACATCCCGGCGGCGCCGACTGGGATTGAACCCAGGCCTGCTGGGGTGACAGGTAATCACGCTTACCCCTACACCACCGGCGCCGCTGAAAGTCTTCTTAATAAAGATATAAAAAAAAACCGTAGAATTGGTTCCCTACACACGATTTAGCTCAGAACTTCACAACTTGAAGTTGATACAATAAGAAAAACTTTGCTGAAGACTGCATCACGATACATGTAAGTTTTGCTGAGAAATTCACTATTGAATTAATGTATGTTCTTTTATTTCAACATAAAGGAGGTTAAGAAAAAAATATACACACATTTTAATCATAAAACTCACGCTTGAAAGCGTGTGCGTTTTTTATGTCAACAAATGTCAGAATATATCTGGACTTCTTATCATAGACATTTCAAATCCAGCTGAAAATGTGTTTACTTATCCTTTATTATTAATATATTGGTGGTGTATTGGTTCATAACATCGGAAATGAGAAGATCTGTTACATTCGCATCTTTTATTTGAATTTTCAAGATAGTCTTTATTTTTAAACCAAACCTAACTTAACCTATCTTACACTCACACTCCACACTCATACATTCACACATTCATACACTCAGTCACTCTGGGCTACAAATGGTGAGTTGACAATCTAGCTCCGGTCCTCACAAGTTCCTACATCACACCTCCCGTGGTGTAGCCTGGGCAATGTTGTCCTTCCGACAATATCAAAGTGAAGGGGTGCTACGCGTTACGGACGATTACGGCATACTGGACACGGCATGGAATAATGAACCACATGGCATGGATTGGATACCCCGCTACAGGGCTGACAGTCGTGCTATTCTGCCCCTGAGTAAAGAAGGGTGACACCTTCTTGAAATGGCGAGTGGGTTAATAATGCGGCTGCACCCGTCCCGGTTAAACATTGGAAGGTCTCCGGTAACGTTCAAACCTCGTCACCAATTGGTGGTTGGTGAGTAGTAGACTCAGATGTATCATTCCTGACTTACGCCGATCTGACTTTGACCACGGCCCTCATGAAGGACCGTGTCAACTCTTGCATGACCTTCCTGCTTGCATAGATAACCATGGGATCACGATAGGAGACTCCATACAACGAGTGGAGATAGCGGGCATCAGAATGGAGAAAATCGGTGAAAAAAACAATAATCAAAAAACCAAAAATATATGAAGAACGACGGCAAGTCGCCAGACAGTGAAAACGGAGGAGCGAACGTGTTTGCAAGAAGCGGGATATTGCAGAGATCACCAGTGCCGAACCTGGGGTTCACTGCGAGTTCCAGCAGCAGCAGCAAGGAGAAGCCTAGGCATCGTAGGGAGAGATGCAAGGGTGACGCTCTGGTTGTTGAGGCGAAGGACAAAACGTCCTACGCAGCACTCCTCCGGAAATTGAGAGAAGATCCGGAGTTGAAACAATCAGGCGAGAACGTGGTGAAAACCAAGCGAACTAAGGTTGGGTGGCCTGCTATTCCTTGGGTATCTGACAGATCTGATCTGCGCAGGAAATGCGGAGAGAAGGGACACGTTGCAAAAGACTGTGTAAAGGAACCGAGGTGCATGCTTTGCAAAAAGGAAGACGGAAACGGCCATGTGACGGGAAGTTTCATGCGCTCAGACTTCAAGGAGGCGATGGTGGGCCAGCAATAATGGAGGTAACCCAAATAAATCTCAATCATTGCAACACAGCACAGCAACTGTTGTGGTAGTCGACAATGGAAATAAAGTGCGACGTTGCAATAATGGCAGAGTCATATCGAGTCCCTCTCGATAATGGTAACTGGGTGGCGGATATAGCAGGAATGGCGGCCATACAAGTCATGGGCAGGTATCCCATTCAACAAGTGGTGGCGGGCTCATACGACGGTTTCGTGATCGCCAAAATCAATGGAATCAATGTATGTAGTTGCTACGCACCCCCGAGATGAACATTTGAGCAGTTTCACCAGATGCTAGATGGCCTCACCGGAGAACTCATTGGACGGAGACCAGTCGTCATCGCAGGAGATTTCAATGCTTGAGCAGTGGATTGGGGGAGCAGGTGTACCAACGCAAGAGGGTATAGCCTGCTGGAAGCTCTGGCAAAGTTGAATGTCAGTCTGGCCAACTTAGGAACCATCAGCACCTTCCGCAAAGATGGTAGGGAATCCGCTATCGACGTCACTTTCTGCAGTACGTCGCTAGTGGCAAATATGAACTGGAGAGTGTGCGAAGAGTACACCCATAGTGACCATCAGGCAATCCGGTACAGTTTCGGTGAACGGACACCGATGGAAATGCGGAGGGCGAAAGAAAGCGAGTGGAAGTGGAAGACGAAGGCATTCAATAAGAATCTCTTCATCGAAGCTCTAAGGGTGGACAGCAGCGTCCCGGGTCTAAGCCCGAATCACTAGCAAGGGCATGTGACATAACTATGCCGAGAAAACTGGAACCAACGAACAGGTGGCGTCAAGCTTACTGGAGGAGCGCAGGGTGGTGTTCCAAGAGGTCAGGGCTGCACTAAAACAAAAAAAAGCTGAGCAAGTCAAACAGTTTCAAGGAGCAGTTCCGAGATACCGATGTCAGCCCCTGGGGCAAAGCATATCGTGTCGCGATGGCGAAGATCAGAGGTCCAACGATGCCGGTTGAAATGTGCCCTAACAAGCTGAAAGTCATCGTGGAGGGACTTTTCCCACAGCATGACCCTATACCATATGGCGAGGAAGATGGAGACAACGTTGAACAAGTCTCCAACGAGGAACTCCTAGCAGCAGAAAAAGGGTTGAAGGTGAAGAAAGCTCCCGGCCCGAATGGAATTCCCAACGTGGCGTTGAAGGCGGCGCACAGTGGCACGAATATGAATAAAGACGGTCAAAAATATTTTCTACCCTTTTTCGACGTTTTAGAGACTGGGTGTCTTGGGAGAAGTTGCTCAAAATTATAACTCGCATCTTTTGAAATACACAACTGAATAATCTTTAAGCTAGTATTACACATCCAAATTCTAACTTTTTCCAGTTACGAGATAATGGTTCCATGTCTTGGACAAAGTTGCAGAGCAGTTGATTTTATGAACATTTGCTAAAGACACCAAATTTCTACATCATAACTCTGTAGAGCTATAATAGATTTTCTTTTAGAATACCTTAATATTGGTTTTTTAAGTTAATTAGTGCTTTTTTCAAATTTGATCAATTTATCATGTTCTAAGAAATTGTTGGCATCATTAAAATATACAACTTTGCTGAATACACCAATGCTTTTCATTGACATCCATGTGATATACAGCCCATCAAGCGTTTTTGTGACGTCATATTCAACGGCTCGAAAAGAGGGTGGGCGGGCCCTGGCGGGGTCTAAAACTGGTTGTATTTTGAAGATTACCTTATAAAATAGTACTTCTGAAAATTTCAGCGTTGGGTACTGAGGGGTACCTAGCCAAATCTCGATTCGAAAATGTCAATATTATATACAGCCCATCGGACGGTTTTGTGACGCCATATTGAACGGCCCGAAAAGATGGTAGGTGGCCCCTGGTAGGGTTTAAAACCGATTGAATTTCGAAGATTACATTATAAAATCAATGATATGCTATGATAATAAGCTATGAATCAATGATTTTAACCTACACATGTTTGAACTTGCAAATTATTTAAATTCTTAAGCATAATCTGGAGATGTATTTAATGGGTTTGTTCTTAATGTGTTTGTTCTTCAGTGTACCTACATTGATATGTACATTCATTGCAATATTTATACTCATATTTTGATAGTTGCAAATATTATGATGCAAGCTAATAATATTGGTATATTTTTTGCCCTTTATTATATACAATATGGACTAAAATATCGGTATAACTTTCAAGAAAACTAGAATAAATGATAAAATTCTGACTACGGTTCTAAAGGGTTCCAACTTTGGACCTACCCACCCCACCCTCTTTTCAGAACATGGAACGTGACTTCACAACAGATGTTTGAAACTTCCGCGTGCACATCGCGCTTGACGTTTTGGCGATAGCAAAGAGCGATAGAGTTTATTTAATTATCTAGGTGTGATTTTTTTCACGAACAACTTGTATTGAAGTTGTGGTTCAAAATGAATTCATTCAATCTTTGTCGGATAGAATTGTTCAAAGTGTGGGCGGAGCAGATTCATGGAAATCGTCATGTCAAATATTATCGAAGATAGTCAGGTAAGGAGTAATTAAAACATATTTTTTTCAATATTGGCATACTCAAAATATCAAAGTTCAGAATATGCAGTTGATGAACAAATCCATTGCTTACATTTCAAGAGAATGCGTTTTTATACAGTTGTAAATTTTATCATGAGTAAGTAGCACACTCGTAGCACACATTGGTTTATAACTTGTACTAAATATATATAAACGAGATTTGACTAGGTACCCCTCGGTACCCAAAGCTCAAATTTTTAGGAGTACTATTTTATAAGGTGATCTTCCAAATACAATCAGTTTTCGACTACATCAGGGCCCGCCCACCCTCTTTTCGAGCCGTTGAATATGACGTCACAAAAACGCTTGATGGGCTGTATATCACATGGATGTCAATGAAAAGCATTGGTGTATTCAGCAAAGTTGTATATTTTAATGATGCCAACAATTTCTTAGAACATGATAAATTGATCAAATTTGAAAAAAGCACTAATTAACTTAAAAAACCAATATTAAGGTAGTCTTAAAAGAAAATCTATTATAGCTCTACAGAGTTATGATGTAGAAATTTGGTGTCTTTAGCAAATGTTCATAAAATCAACTGCTCTGCAACTTTGTCCAAGACATGGAACCATTATCTCGTAACTGGAAAAAGTTAGAATTTGGATGTGTAATACTAGCTTAAAGATTATTCAGGTGTGTATTTCAAAAGATGCGAGTTATAATTTTGAGCAACTTCTCCCAAGACACCCAGTCTCTAAAACGTCGAAAAAGGGTAGAAAATATTTTTGACCGTCTTTATTCATATTCGTGCCACTGTGCGGCGATCCAGACGTTCCCGGACATGTTCAGGATGGTGCTGCAGAAATGTTTGGACGAGGGTCAGTTCCCTGATAGGTGGAAGATACAAAAGCTTGTTCGTATAGGCCAATATGCTTGCTGGATACTGTCGGAAAGCTCTTGGAGAGGATCATCGTGAACAGGCTGACGAAATGCATGGAGAGTGAACACGGGTTGTCGGAGAGGCAGTTTGGATTCCGGAAAGGGAGATCGACAGTGGATGCAATTCGGACAGTGATTGATAGAGCCGAGATAGCTTCCAAACAGAAGCGGAGAGGAAATCGATACTGCGCCGTTATTAGGATTGATGTGAAGAATGCATTCAACAGTGCCAGTTAAGAGGCCATCGCCAAGACGCACCATAGAATGAGGGTTTCAGACTACCTCTGCAAGATTCTAAGTAATTACTTCCAGAACCGTTACTTCCTGGTCTACGAGACAGACACGGGGCAGAAATTGTTTAGAGTCACGGCGGGAGTTCCACAAGGCTCCATTCTAGGTCCCACGCTGTGGAACGGAATGTACAATGGCGTGCTGACGCTCAAGCTGCCCAAAGGAGTTGAGATCGTTGGCTTTGCAGACGATGTCGTTTTGACGGTAACCGATGAGACGCTGGATGAAGCGGAAATGCTGGAGGCGATATATACGATTGGTAGCTGGATGCAAGGAGCGAAGCTGCAGATAGCCCACCAGAAAACAGTCTGGTCATGACTGCATCGGTCTCTCTTTGCCTGTATTCAAACGTATTTGGAACATCGAAAGTCGTCCTTACGGTGTCCATTAATGATTTTTTATTTGAATGTCATTGACTCTCAGTAGGTTCAGCCACAGCTATAAAGCAAGACCATGCTCAAGGGTGCTGGGTTCGATTCCCAGTCCTATTTATGAACTGTCCGGGTTGGAAAAGATGTGGCTCTATGATTGTCGTTTTGAGAGCCATTCCCCCCTATTCTGCGAGTCACGTGACTCTCTCTCACCGGTGAGGTGACAACTGTCACCTCACCGGTGAGAGAGAGTCACGTGACTCGCAGAATAAGGGGGATTGGTAATATTTCGTCGAGTAGATGTGATTTCATATGTCGCTTGATACGGTTATGAGAGATATCAAATTTGACCATGAGGAACCATAATCTGGAATATCTAGAACCATATATGGCCATATGGCTCTATGGTTGTCGTTTTGCGTGCCATTGGTCATATTTCATCGAGAAGATGTGATTTGATATGTCATTTGATATGGTTATATGGATATGGATATGACCCTACAGAATCATAATTCAGAATATATGGAACCGGTTCCAAGGTGGCCATATTTCGTCGAGTAGCTGTAATTTATGATATGCCGCTTGATATGGTTATGATGGGAACTAAATTTGACATGGATCCATAATCCGGAACATTGTTGCCGTTTCATCGATATTTGTAAGGAGCAAAGCGAAAAGTTCAGATTATCGAGGCAGTTGTAGAAGAAAATAAATTATGAATACCTAATTCTGATCTGATACCAAAATTCGATGGTAACATACCAAAGAATAGTACCAAAAAATTGCATGCAAAATATTTTGGAAAGGAAAAAATTATTTATTTGGACATAAAAAAAAAACCTGCGCGGTGTTGATTTGGTATTGCATTATCATAATTTGTTATTAGAATGATATTTTGGGAAACAAATTCATACCCATTTAAATTATCGATACATTCGTTCCTACTCGACTTGAGTATCCGTCAGTTTTTATAATAACTAAATTATTTATTTTAATTTAGATATTCGTTCCTGCTCGGGTAGGGTTTGAAAAAGTAGCTGTTTGGTTACATTTTGGAAAGGGAATCAACAATATCGGTGACGGTTCGCCTTAGTTCTTTGACTTCTGTCTCGAATGAACTTTTGGGTTCGACACAAGGTGTTTTTCTGAATTTACAAAACTCCACCATGAGTCATCACAGATCCAGACGATGTTTTTCGAAACTAAACAAAATTCCGCTTCACTCACATAAACACATTCTGTTGGAAACAAACGTGAACATCTTCCTTCGCAACTGGTATACAGATTGTCTGTATTGATGTTCGTAGGTCATTTCTTGCATGACTTGGACATCGTCGGTTAAAGAATGGCTGCTCCAATAAACAATTGTGCGCATTGAATAGGTAACTCCAAATTATCACTTAATACAGCGTCATGCAACCAGGAAATGTTTTATTTATTTATTTGTTTTTCCTTGATTTGTTTCCGTCTATCTTGTTTATTCCGTACTGAGCACAAATGGTACGGACGCCAGGGTGGCAGCTCCCACACCTGGATCATACCTATCGACCCATCAACTCATGAACCGGGGATCAACGGCTTTACTTCCCTTCCGAAGGAAGGCGTGATCAGAGATGTTATGCCTCAGAACATCCCGGCGGCGCTGACTGGGATTGAACCCAGGCCTGCTGGAGTGAGAGGTAATCAAACTTACCACTACAACACCGGAATCTTGAAACAGAGCTATTAAGGGGGGAAATAAAAGTAACACGTCAAAAACGATTTTCGGAATTTTTTGTGAGCAAATGAAACAACGCAAACGTTTGGATTTTTTTCATTGGTGTGTGACCTCTGTGGCTCCTTGGGGTCACATCGGAAGGAGGTTGCCTCCGGTGGGGATTGGTAATTGGCGGGCGTCCTAGAGACCTGAAAAATGGACAAAATTTACTTTTATCAATTGGACCTTATTCAGAAAAGATTTTTGTTTTATGCAAACCCTTAAAACCCAAAAAAAACGATTAAAAAATTAGAAAAAAAAAAATATCTTAAAAAAAACTTGATTTTTCACTGTTTTTTTTCACTTTAGGCAGACCTGAAAATTATTCATTGTTAATTTTTTCATGATATCAGTAGTTAATCAAAATCTATTTCCTTTTATATGTGCCAGGTTTCTAGTCATTTATATGAGAACTTTTTGAGTCATCTTTCCCGCCAATTTGGAAAACACCGTTTCGAGAAAAACGCGTGGGTTGTGTAAAAACATGATTTATGGAACTTACGGTTAATCGGCGATACCCGGGCCATAGATCACTCCTTCCTCGTGCTCGTAGCATTTTTTTAATTTTAAAGTAAGATATAAAAAATCGATAAAAAAAATTTACTTGTATATCCCCCCTTAATTGACTTTGTCCGAATAGAACGCCTTTTATTTGATGTCCACTGCTTTAGGTGGAGATGAAGAGTATAAATCATTTACAAAAACACAACGTAGGACCGCATCCTGGATCATAAAATTCCACTAAGCTTGGGATTACCATATTTTTTTCCGATTCTCAATTTCATGTTTCAACTCCGGAATTTAGTATTACTTATTCAAAAATGGATGAATTCTTCTCAAGTATAGTAAAGGGTGATACGTGAGAGGTGATGAGGAATATTCCAGTTTTTTCACTGTTAATTTAACATGCTGAGGAATAATGCTCGGAAAATAATTCCTAAATCTCACTCAGTGAGCTCTCCTGAGAGAATAAATTCGCGTGCGAATCTCTAAAACCAACATTTACGCAAGTGATTTTCTAACATTTTCAAGCACTCACTTTCTCAAAAAATCATTCGAAGGTTAAACTCATGGAACCACTCACACGTGAATTGATTGCATTCATATGTATGTTTTGTTAGTTTTTCATCGAATAATGCAAAATTAAACGCTTAGAATAATGAAAATGCCAACATATAAGGCACTTAATTTTTAAATCGATAATCTGATCGGTGATTGTTGCGTAGTTGAATTTTGCAAGGCGATAGGCGTATAAACTTATGCATGAGACTTGAGTTTTTGAGTTTTTCCGAACATTGTGGAGGAGTAATCTGAAAATTTCCCGGTGAGCAGACGTTTTCCAGTGTGTATCTGCATACATTTTCAACTTGAGCTGGAGACGACAGAGAACAAGTAACCCATCAGTATCCTTTCGCTTGGAGCTCATGAATTTCCACGAACACCTTGGGGCTCTCTAGTTCTCTGAAGTTAACCTTTTCATACGTAAGGTGTAGCATTTGAACAAAAAGCAACAGTATGTTCTATATTTACTACTAGCGCGATTTTAATACCTGCTTAGCCAATGGACGCCCAGCGAGATCTACAGTAGGTATTTCAGAACTGCTCTCGATCTCAGCTTTTCCATACGTCGCAGGTACACAAGCTGGCTTAGGATTAGGGCTGCGAGTGATGCAGTCCACAGCGTATCAATATCTTCGGTGGAATCCATAAGTATAAACCGGACATAAACCTCGTACGTTCTGGTAGCATGCTTGCAGTCTGTCGCTGGCAGCAACTGGCTGGATTATTTCATACACGTTGCAACCAACACTGCTGTTTTTGTTGTTCCATAACCGATTCTAACTGAACCAAGCTTTGTGACAGTGCAAAAATATTAGAGAAATCAATTTTCATCCCATACCATTGGAATTCTCTAGTCGTCATGTTTCGTTATTGAATACTCTTCGTTTGACCGGCATTTACCTGTTTCGCACTAGTGATTGTTTATTTTGCAATGCTTGCAAGTATAATTGAAATGTCCATAGAGAGGATGAAACGCTATCAAATTGTAAATTCATTGGTATTGATTACTCCATTTTCGACCACTTGGCAGGCATTTAGCTTTCCATTGTAGTACATTTACATGGTTTAAACATTCAAAATGTCATCACCACATATATATTAGCTTTTAATACAACACGTCTCCCTAATGGACCTCTAGGAAAAAAGTGTCAATCTTTTTGGTAGGCACGTTCGAATCTCACTTCGCACAACTGCTAACGTAATGATAGGGATACAAGTTCATTCAACCGTTTGACACGGCTGTTTCAGATCAGTATCCACGGGCAAATCAAGAAAATGTGTAAAAAATCGTTTATGTCGGCACTTTCACACCTCAGCTGTGGAAGGCTTTTCGTTTCAAATCAATAACATTTACATATGACAAATGGCTGATGGCTGTTCTTTTTTCTAACTTTCTGTCGCGACAGGCAAAAGTGAGATACACACGAGAGGTCTCTACGACGATGGATTTCTCGTTTTTGCGCAGCTGGCGATGGAAAACTGCTGACGACGGGTTCGAGAGCTGTGCGGCAAGTGTGAAAAGCTTTTCCCTTTAAGCCAGAAGGCTTTGGCCAGGATCAACGCACTTCGGTTTGGCCTGAATGGTTGTAGCCATAGACGTTGAAACGGGAAATGTAAACGGTGCGTGATGTTTGTTTTAATGTTGATTCAAAGTATCTAGACAAACTCAATTAATTTTTGAAAGTTTCTGGTGCAATGAACGGCAATCACGGTTACATCAAAAGGGTTTTTTTTTTGGACAATAACATTCCATATCCAATAAAGTTTCTTAAATTTTTCTGAATAAATCTTTTCACCGCAGGCCACGTAAAAAAGCTTGTGTAGTAGTCGACTGCGGTATGAAGGTGGCAATCAGAGACGAACGGTGAACGTGCTCCGAAAGTTTAGTGAGCATGGAGCCTTTGCCGTTACTCGTTATCACGCGTCACGCAGCAATGTCACACGCTTACGAAACAGATTTTACCTTCGTCGAGGAAGCGGTAAATTGCAGCTTTAGGTGCCATGCGAACGCAATCGAAAGGATATGTTTGCAGAATTTGAAAAAGGTTTAACGGATCCAGGTCAGTAATTCATGTCCTGGTGGGATATTGTGTTAAAATCCCCGTATGTCATTGAAGTGGTAATCAGGGTGTTCTATTTACAAGCTAGATTTTCATAATTACTTTTTTTCTTTGATTTGTTTTCCGTCGATCTTGCTAACAACGGCTTTACTTCCCTTCCGAAGGAAAGCGTGATCAGAGATTGTATGCCTCATAAAATCCCGGTGCCGCCGACTGGCATTAAACCCAGGCTTTTTGGGGTGAGAGGCAATCACGCTTACCACTACACCACCGGCGCTGCTTTCTTAATAACTGGTTTGTACTAAAATTTCTGACCTATCTCTATATGCAGGGCTGTTACAACAGGCGCGGATTTCGCGAATTTCGCGGATTTCGCGATTTTCGCGGATTTGTTGCGGATTTGAACTTTCAGTCGCGAAAATCGCGGAAACATTAAATGATGCCGCGGAAATCGCGAAGGGACTGATGTGCTGTCATAAAAATTGTGGAATTCATTGTAACCTTTCCGTCCCGGATTATTTTGCTGTCATAAATTTTGTTGTTCATTTGGCTCTCAATTTTTTACCGGTTCAAACCAAACACCCTGCAAATAATCGAGAAATGATCTCAATTCCATAAGTCACACCGGATTTACACGGAAATTCCCTGAGGTATGTCCAATGTGAGACCTTTTCCTTTTTTATACAATATGAACATAGCATTTTTCGTTGTCAAATCATTAACGAATCGTATATATGCGAATAATTTCCATTTATACCGGATATTCTAGGTTCTCCAAATCGCCCTGGAGTTCAGTTGATTTGTTCAACTATATCAACCAAGACTCTAATAATGTCTGTAGTATCAACATATGTCCAAATAGATTCAAAGTGTCTCTGTGAATTGTACCCGACTTATTGCTACGTATACAAGATGTTATAGGTTCTGAAATCATTCTGGAGATCATATTATTTTTCTACTAGATCACTCAAGACTGATTCAATATCTGTAGTATCGAAATATACTGTTTGGGCAGTGTCTATGTGGATCATGCCAACCTATTTCCGTGTATGCCAAATGTTCTAGGATTTCCAAATCGATATTTTGATACTGCAGATATTATCCTAGTCTTTGTTGATCTAGTAAAACAAATCATCTGAACTGCAGGACGATTTGGAGAACCTAGATCATCCGGTATACGTGGAAATAGTTAAACACTATGAATCTGTTGGGACATGTTTCGATACTACAGACATTATCCCAGTTATGTTTGATCTTAGTAGAATAAATCATCTGAACTCCAGCACGATTTGGAGAACTTAAAACATCTGGTATACATGACAATAGTTCATGCATGATCCACATAGACACTGTGCATCTGTCTGGTAATATTTCGATACTAAAGACATTGTCCCAATCTCGGTTGATCTAGTAGATCAAATTATCTGAACTCCAGGACGATTTGAAGAACCTTGAAAATCTGGATTACTCGAAAATAGATCATGCATGATCCACATAGACACTTTGAATCTGATTGGACATTTTTCGATACTACAGACATTATTGCAGTCTTGGTTGATCTAGTAGAACAAATCAACTGATGTCCTGGACGATTTCGAATGCCTATAATTTCCGGTATACATAGTAATAAGTCGTGCATGATCCACAAAGTCACATATATACGATTCGGACAAAAAGTGCTAGGTTCACATTAGAAATAAAAAAAATATGAAAATGTCTCACCATTGGACAAAACCCAAGGAATATCCGTGTAAATACACAACCGCGACGTGACCAACAAGTGTGACAAGTGTGAATCGGTAAAAAATTGAGAAAACCAGAACCAAATTAACTACAATATTTAGGACAGCAAAATACGTCAGAGACGCAAAGGTTAATTTTCCAGAAATTTTGCATTTCAAATGAAAATGCATTATTTTTTAAAAAATAATGTTTCATCAAATCTAGGCCGGTATTATTCAATAGAATCTCATAATGTAAGGGAGTCTTATTATGTTCACTAATTACTTATACTATACATGAATAACTGAAGATAATACAATGTTATTTAAAAAAAAAAATCAAAGGTTACAAACGATACTCCTTTAGCTCAGTCGGTAAAGGCGCAGCTACAAAGCAAGTCACTGCTGGAGGCGACTGAGTTCGATTCCCGTCGGGTCTATTGATTTTTCGGGTTGTAAAATTTCTCTACTTTCTTGGGCATAGGATGGTACAGGCATAGAAAGCTCCCAATTAAAATGTGAAAGTACTTCAAAGAACACTAAGTTGAGGGCAGGCATAAATCTAATATGCTATAAGCAATAAGCTTGAAATGCTATGTAGTAGTATACAAATGCTATTTTTAGGCAATTAAAACAGTTTTTTTTTTGTCGCGGATTAGTATTTGAAGTCGCGGATTTCTTTTGAGAAATCGCGGATTTCGCGGATCAAATTTAGAAAATCTTGTAACAGCCCTGTATATGATACAAGCTGAGTGTGCCCGGCCTTGCTCGGGATTCAATCTTAGCTTGAGTTTGTGCGCCGATTCAAAAACGCATGCTATATTTTTATGATTCATTTGTATGGGAGCCCCACACTTACATTGGGGGGCGGGGTCTCAAACCAGCGTAAGAATCTTTTCCGGCCCCAAAATCCCCTGCATACAAATTTTCACGCCGATCGGTCACAAGTAATTCCCGAAAAACTAATGGCCGGTTATGGGCCATTTTGAGAAAATCATTCGTTAGTATCACCACTGAAAGTATTAAAGTATTAAAGGATGTATTTAATTATCCTGGCGAACATTTTTTTCATTTTTGCAGATAGTTCGATAGATATTTTTATTGTATTGCTGAAATAACTTTCGAATAATTTCTCTATACAACGTCATTTCGAGTTATGAATTATCATTCGAGCTATGAATTATCAATGTACGAGGTTTTCAGTTTTTTAGGGTGGCTCCAAACTTGTGAGGGATGACATAGATAACTATTTAATTATTTAAAATATTTTCAAGAAATTTCAAACAAAATTTCACGAACGGAATATTGGTATAGAATAAGGGTGCTACTACCACTTTCATTTCAAAATTTGGTCAACCCAATTCTGAGAAAATCAGTCATAATTGTTAAATGTGAATTTCGGAAAATGTTGTAACTTTAGGAGAAGCTTTATTTTACAAAACTTGCAAAATATATCGATCCAAATACTTGCGAAGTAAGTTTAATTCAATTTCTTTCAGATTACATTCAGAAAATGGAAATTTCATTTTCATTTTGCAGCGTTTGGTGGGACAATGGGAGCGCAAGTCAATCCAAAGAGGATAAAGGAAGGGTAATGACTGAATAGTCCATGCGGAAGAGATCGAAGAGGTCGGTTATTGGGGGGTTTTGAGGAAATTACACATAGTACTAGATTTGTGCTGCAAAAGGTAAAGAAACCGAAAATCCATCTCCCACTGATCCATCCTTTCACAAATATACCAAATTCGTATTTTAAAGCATCCATCGAGATAAACAGACAATATCTGAAAAGGCTAGTTGCCAGATGCTTTAAAGGCTAGTTGCCTCCCTAAGCGGACCCCCGCATCCTAACTATTTTGTTAATCTACTTAATGTTATTATTTACGTTCGTTCGATGATTATGACATCTCATTAGCCTAATTTAATAAATAATTGAAATCTATAATCTACCAAAATTTGACTTTTAAATCCATGCCTCCAGGTTTCGTCATCGTTTGCTGTCGGCCAATTTTTAATTTTTAATGAGTGACTACATTTAGATTTAAGTGTTTCATTGCGACTATGAAGTCAGATGGACTATAATAATAATAATTTTCTTTAGTAAGTAATACCAATATTTCATAGGTTTACAGTCAAAGTAAATCAATTATAACCCATGATTTATTAAATACATGCATGTACGTGCATGTAATCTAAAATTTAACGTGTTTTAAGTTGTTTTTGATGTTGACCCATATTTATACATAACAAACATTAGTTTGTCCCAGGTCAAAGGTAGTCACCTTCAAGTGACTAAAATGCTTCACATTGAAGTTAGTTTCCTAGCTGAAAAACTCCATATCTTTTCGAAATACATGAATCACAATAATACAATACAATTACAACGAACATGAATCCTTCACGTGTACATTAAATGGGCAGCTACTCACCTTCTCAGGAGTCTGCGTTGAATACGGTGACGAAAGGTTTCCGCTGCACAGTTAAAGTCGAAAAACTCGTAAAACTCGTTGAAACCCATAAGGGCCAGCAGCATTAGAAAATTTCAGCTTCTTGATGGTGGATTCGACGAGGTCTACTGTAACCGAGGTAATCGAAAAATTGAAAGCATCACTCGGAGTGTCCCTCACCGCTTCAGCAACTTGGGACAACGAAGCCGTAGTGTCATTGAAAATGCTTTTGAAATGTTCTGCCAGAAGATTACATTTCTCAAGGGAATTGCTGGCGATTCTATCACCCAGGTGAATTTCGACTGGAAGCCCCTCCTCGTTTCGTTTGGTATTCACGAATGACCAGAACTGCTTTGGATTAAGCCGTAAATTAGCCTGCACACGCCTTGTGTAGCTCTTGTAAAGAATGCGGTTATATGTGCGATATTCGTTGCTCGCTGTTGAAAATAATCGTTTGGTGAATGGGTTACGAGTACGACAGTATTTACGGAGGGCTTTTGATCTCAGGCGCTTCAAATTCCGTAGTCGAGCATTGGACCATGCGGGTTTGGGAGAGAGTCTCCTCAGAATCAGTTATTGCCCGGCCAACGACCTCAGCGAAGTAGTTGACGGCTTCATCAATAGATGAACACGTGTCAAGGAACTGCCAATCTGCCTGGGCAAGCGAGTGACTCAGTGCGACGAAATCTGCTCTACGAAAGTCGAGCTCATGTACATCAACAGGGGGGTAATCGTACCAAACAGGAACAGATAGGTTGATGGAAACTTCCAACGCAGGATGATTGGTGTCGATGCCAATCAAAGGCTCTGGGGCTTCTAGGATAGAACATTCCAGTCCTGCAGCTTCGTTCGCCAGAACGAGATTAAGCAGCCGAGAGTTGCTATTCAGTATCGAGTTGATTTGCTTTAAGCCAAGCAGGTTGAAACCATCAAAGAGAGCACAGCAGAATGCGGGCATGTTCGAGCGAAGAACATCAATGCTAGGAAGATCGTTTGCAGGAACGTTCCATGAGAGCCCAGACTGATTGTAGTCACCAAATACCAGAGCTAGGTCGTTTTGTTCTAGTCGAGAGAACACGGTACCAATCGAACTGATGTGGTTTGCAATGCTGCTCGAATCAGATTTCCGGTCTGGAGGTAGATACATAGCGCCAATACTTATTGATCTACGAGGCGTCGTTATTTTGACTCACAGCTGCTCTAGAGAAGTGCAAACTGGAGCAGGATCGATGCAAGAGCCTCCCCCACGCGATTTGGTACTATTCTGGTGGTTGCGGTCGTTTCGAAATACCGTGAATAGACTGCCAAATAATTGAGATGAATTAATGCGGTCATCGAGTCAGGTTTCCGTAAGAACTATGACATCGTAGTCAGAGCCAACGGCAGTCAGGAAAAAATCATCAATCTTTGTTCGCAGGCCACGAACATTCTGGTAATACACCAACAGGCGGTCGAACGAAGTCGGTTGGAGGTCTGCAGAATGATCGAACAGCCGAAACGAGCATGATGGTACTCTGGAACACAGAGACGGATCAGGAGAAGAACTGTTTTCAACAAACGCATACTTGCCTGATGTAGAAGGTTGGAAGACCCCTTCACCATTCTCAACCACAGGGCCAGAACGACTACGATGAAAGGAATCAGCTAGCGCGACTGGGTTGAGGGGCTTCTTTGAGGCAGCAGGCAGCGCGTTCTGGTCTAGGATGTTCCATAACGTGGCGAGCAAGATCCGGTGCAGTGCTGTATGTCCCATCGGTGATGTGGGATTTGAAGCCATCGGAGTATGACGTATTGCTGCAACTCGGAGAGAAATCAGATGGAGAAGAGTTTGTTAAACTAATATACTTGCCTGAATTAGGTGCTTGGAAGACCCCGTCACCATTATCAACCACAGGGCCACAACGACTACGATGGCAGGAGCCAGAAGGCACGACGATTGTTGCAACCAATCGAGATAAACAGACAATATATGAAAAGGCTAGTTGCCAGATGCTTTAAAGGCTAGTTGCCTCTCTAAGCGGACCCCCGCATCCTAACTCTTTTGTTAATCTACTCAATGTTATAATGCTGCCTAAATTTTCTTATTTTAGTTCGTTTGATGATTATAATATCTCATGAGCCTAATTTATTACATAATTGAATTCTCTAATCTACCTTATCAATTATAAACCCATGCTTTATTAAATACATGACCTTGTGCATGTAATCTAAAATGTAACGTGTTTAAAGTTTATTATGTATTAGTTTGTCCCAGATAACACCTTCAAGGGACTAACATACTTCATTTTGAAGTTAGTTTCCTAGATGATTTTTTTAAATTATATAGGGTGTATGCTCCACCCTACGTTTCCACTATGTCGTCCCACAAAATTACGTTTGAATGTGTAACAATAGAAGCACACCACAGTGCAAATCCCGAGCAATAGTTCAAACACTTATCCCAAACTAAAATGAAGCATATATAAGATTAGTTACAATACCATGTACAAAAGTGGTGTTTAAAATTGTTCCCTGAGTAATACTTCAATGAAAAGAACAATCGAAGCTTGTCACGCAAGTAGAAAAAGCACTGTTGGGCAATTTCTGAAATATTTCAATAGTATAATTCCCGTGCAAACCCAAATAAATCTATCTGTGTAAAAAATGAATAAAATAAGAGTGATTTGCGGAAAAACCCGCCAGTATCGCAACCTACGTCAGTGCCTATACGTAAGCGTACTACGACTCGGCTCTTTACAAAAGGAGTAACAGGTGTGATAATATCACTTCAGACTAGAACTTTGGATCTCTCATGCAATGGTTTCATCAGAGAGGGGAAGCTCAGTAATCCTCATCGCATGCTCATGACGCTATTCTGCCACGGCATGAGACAACGAAGCCTGACATAAACCAACCGTCTCCAACGCTCCAAAATAAAGCATAAGATTAGGCCCGCCCACCGACGTCCAGGTTTAAAACTAGCCAAGAGGAGGGTTTACATTCAGAAAATGGAAATTGTACGATAAATTGCATGTTATTTGGGGGTGTTTGATCGGGAGTGTAAATAATTTCCCATATCGGGAAAATTTGTAAAGTTTCATGGTAATCTGAAAGGGCCGAGTCTGAAATTCTGATTTTAGCTCATTGGTCTGGATTTGCCCAAATGACAATCGGTATCGTTTTTTCTTAATGTTTACCTTTTTCCAGGACGCGTAAGCACTGTATGTGGCACATTAAAAACTTCCACAAACTTACTGGCAGTCAACTCAAGGCACGGCCTCTGAAAATATTGAAGCAGCGATTGGAGGATGTTCTATGTATGGTTGTCCTGATGAGATTTTTTTCTAATTATTCAGACATGGAGTTCCCGGTGACTGATGATTTCAATGTTTCGTTTGAACAACCTTTTGTTGAAGACGTTCTGGAGGGTCACAATTAAAGTATTTTTTTTTCCTTACTTCTTACTTTACTCTTTACTTTTGCTCCTTGTGGTTATATCTACGTATAAAAATAAAATTTGAATTAGTTGTAATTCTATTTTTCGCTTTTCAGTAAATCGAGTATTGAGAAAAAAACACGTATACTGGTAGGGAAGGTTTCCAAATATCAACGGTTGTCAACGGGGTTGGGGGGTTGGTTGAAAATGGACAAAAATCTGTCTACGTAGTTTGTGGACAGCCCCTGACTAGTCCGTTTTTTCAAACGCATCAAGATTTATGGTGAAATGAATATTTGTCAGTTTCCGGTCGAATTTTGACACATTATGTTCAAAATGATTGCACCTCAGGGCAGAGAATCGCTTTTAAAATTGTTTTTTTTTTCAAATTCCGCCAGACAACTTTCATGGCAGGATCGCGTGTCTTTGATATTGCCTCCTACGGACATTTTTCAGACGGATCAAAAGCTGAAGATCGTCGTCTATTATAGTTGAATCGGATTCAACCTTGCCTTTTGGTACTGAGGCAGCTCTTGCTTCAACTATGGAAGTAGTCAGAGATTCAAGAGCATTATTCTTATTATCTGTGGAATATTTCGATTGAAGTTTTATTTTATAAATGTTCGATATCGCTCCCAATGGTAATTTAAAGTAAAGCTGTTGGGATAAGAAATTATTTCTTGGAATATTTCAAAAGTTGCTGGAAGGTGATCATAACCGAAGTAACTAACCAATTGACAACAAAGTTGATATGAATCAGTTAAGACCAAATTAATAATTGAGGGATTTCTTGCAGAAGAAAAGTATGTTGGGCTGTTTGGATATTAAATAGTGTAAAAACCTGTAGAATAATCATCAAACAGAAAATTACCATTGGAATTGCTTTGAGCATTATTCCATGGGCCCTGTTTTGCATTAAAATCACAAATAATGAAGAATTTAGACCTATGACGGGTAAGTTCTGAAGGTCCTCCTTGGGAAAATTCTTTTGCTGGCTTATGCATTGAAATGGTAAATAGGCAGCTATAAACGTAAGTTGTCCAAATTTTGTTTCGACAGAAACTCACAAGGTTAGGTTATCTTTATTAGCGAGACTTTCAGCCAGAGGCTGGTTCATCTCTTCGGAAAACTCACAAAGTTTCAGAAACTTTGGTCTTAAATGAAGATAGAATTTGATGTTTGATACGTCTATGAACATTGATGGCAATTTCACCACGGTCATCAAGACGGTCATTTCGATAAATAAAATAGTTTGCGTCTTTTTTAACCTGTCGCGTTGTATCATTGTTATTCCTGCGCGTAGAAAAGTTCTTGCTTTAAGTCGAGGGACCTGACGCTATCGAAAATTCAGGAAAGATTTTGTTTTGCAGACGTAAGATGCGCTCGCAATAAGTAGATGGGAAGAAGATTGTTGAAGATTCTGTAAATTTTCTGCATATTAAGATTTAGATGTGTCGTCCCCCTAGCTTTAAGTGTCAAAGTGAAAATCAAACATAAAGTATGAAGCGTGCAATTTCGGACGCAGTAGTAAATCGCATCCTGATAATCACTTTTATCGACTCCCGAAGATCCCAATAGCGCTTACAAAATGGATTCGAATTTACGTGAAGCATGCGTTTATTTATTATTTATTATTGTTATCTATCATCTGACATCGTGGTCTTAATGAAATATTCTTAATCCTAGTTTAATTAAATATATGCAGAGATCGTAAACGTTGTTTAAAAGTGTTTGTAGACATATTAAAATCAACAACATGATAGCCTTCTTGAAACCGTCTGCTTATAGAGTTCAAAGGTCATTGGAGCCATATAAAGTATTCCTCGGAGTTGGTTGGATTAGTTTTCGTGACCGCAACACTCGCTCTGGGGCATAAATCCTCATACGATTCAGTAAGGCTGAACTATCAATCTCTGCGCGAAGTATCTTAGCTCCAAATACAGCTTGATCCATCTTACGACGATTTGCCAGCGGTTTTCAGCAAGGCACAACGATGCTCGTAAGACGGTAGGTTTACTGGGTCACACCAATGTAGACTTCTTAGTGCAGCCCGGACAAATTTACGTTGCACAGATTCGATCCTGGAGATCCACACAGCTTTATACGGTGACCAAACAACCGATGCAAATTCTAGTATTGATCTAACTAGAGAGCAATAAAGAGCACGCAAGCAAAGTGGATCATTGAAGTCTTGCGCGATTTTTAGAATGAATCCTAATTGACGGTTGTCTTTGTCAACTACAGCTGAATAATGCATTTTGAATGTGAGTTGGTGATCCAGCAACACTACAAGATCCTTCACTTTATCAACGCGCTCAAGTTCCTGTCCATCGATCGTGTAGTGGTACAAAATAGGCTTTTTGCACCGCCGATACGAGATGATGCAACACTTAGATACACTCACTTTGAGGAAGCTGGAGTTGCACCAATAAACGAATCGATCCAGTAACTCTTAATGTTGCCTGCAATCGGCTTCATTTCGTACTACGAGATAAATTTTCAAATCGTCTGCATAAATCAGCAGTCCCCCATTTGCTAAAAGAATCGTCACGTCATTTAAAAATAATAAGAATAACAATGGACCAAGGTTGCTACCTTGAGGCATACCAGAGCACGGAGTAAACGGAGCAGACACTGTTGATCCAATTTTAACAACGAGTTGCCTGTTGCTTAAGTACGAACGAAGCCAATTACATACTCTGCTGGAAACGCCTAGTCGAAGTAGCTTGGCAAGAAGAATATCGTGGTTCATGGTGTCAAAAGCAGCCTTTATGTCGGTGTATACAGCATCAACCTGAGCTCCATCGTCCATTGTGCCGATGCAAAAAGAGGTAAATTCACATAGATTGCTGTCCACTGATTTTTTGGGGTAGAATCCGTGTTGAGAGGCGCTGATGTAGTTCCTGCAAGAGCTGAACAGTACTTCATTGACGATGATTTCGAGGCACTTAGATCCAGCTGACAACGAAGTTATCCCACGGTAGTTAGAAATATCTGACTTATCACCTTTCTTGTGCACTGGAAGCATATGGGAGGTCTTCCAAGCAGAAGGAAACCACTGTTGCTGCAATGATTGGTTGAAAATTACTTGAAGAGGAGCAACCAAAAGTGCACTACACTTTTTGAATACACACGAAGGAATGCCATCCGGACCAAGTTGATAAGACTGCTTGAGTTTCTGTAGAGCTGATTCAACCGTCGCTGTGTTGATGTTGAATACATCAAGATCCACCGCGTCTCTTGGTACCAGCTCAACAGCCACAACTATCTCCTCCACAGTTGGCATACGATTCTCAAACCCGCTAGCAAATTTTTGAGAGAAAAGCTCGCACTTTGCTTCTGCAGAAAGAGCATGAACATTTCCTAAGTGCATCGTAGTCGGCAATCCGCTCTCCTTACGTTTTGAATTTACAAAGCTCCAAAACCGTTTCGGGTTTCGCCGAAGATCATCTTGTCTCCTTCTAACGTACATTTTGTACAAAAAACGATTGTATCCACGATAGATTCGACTAGCTTCGTCAAACTGGTGCTTTAGATACAAACATCGCAGGGTGCGAAGATGCGCATTGGAGGATGCAGGATTCCTTGGGGGCCTTTTTAGCGGTACAGTTTGAATGATGCAATTATGCAAAATACGATTGAAGGAGCTGACGGTGCTATCGACGTCATGGCTTTGGTATACTTCAGACCAATCAACTTGCGACAGCAGTTCATTCAAGTTATCATAATCCCCTCGACGAAAGTTACGCTCAGAAAGGTCAACATCTTCATGAAATGATACAGGAAGCACACAAACCACAGACGTACCGTTCTAATGGCACCGCTGTTAAAACGCAAAGGCCTAAACGCAATGTGGGCGGAAGCGGAACGGAAACGGACAGTTTGACAGTTGTCACAAATGACATCACGATGCCTAACGGAAGTCGATTTGGTTCTAACTAATTTTCAATCCGACAAGTTGGCTTACTCAGATCAGGCTTTTCCGCTGCCGCTGCCGTTCCGCTTCCGCTGTCATTGCGCTTGGGCCTTAACACACAAAGAGGGAAAATATAAATCACGAAACATAGATTTCGCGAAGAACAACTTAAAGAAGCCAGTTGACTGCCTGTTTAGCTAAAGTCCTCTATGTAAAAATATGGACGTCTGTCAAAAGTTGTTCCAATCGAACCGTCAAAACACACTGCTTTGCTCGATTGGAACAATTTTTTTTTCAGTTTTGTGGTGGTAGTCGTTCATACGTTTATTAGAGTGCTTTATGTTTATCTGGTTCGATTTTAAGTCAATATTTGACATGATGCAAGCAAGTTCCGTTCATACGTGATGCGTTATTCGTCATGAGCGTCGTTAGAGAAGTTTTTGTTGTATTCATGAAATGTTATTGTTTCTTATTCTTGTTAGTGGTGTGTTATGCATTAAAATAAATTCCAATTATTATTCAATTGTAAAATTAGTTGTTGCATTACGATATTCTAACTCAACGTTCCAATGTGGCACAACTTAAGACAAAGTTTTAGCTACTAAAGCCATCACAAACGGATATAGAATGTCATACATTTTCAAAAAGTTAATCGCTTGCAGCTTTCGCAGTCCAACGTCCATAATGCAGGCGTGTCTTGGACACAATCGTTAACTTTTATATTTTTGTAGATTATTAGCCACAACTTAAGGTCACTTTTTCACATGTTTTTTTAGCATAAAGTTATCACCCCAGTTCCACACACCATAGGCACCACATACCTGTATGTATGTGACTTATTTGCGTATTTTTATTAGATCTACAGTTTCTTCACAGAACACACATAAATTTACCACATAGGGTAGACGTACCAGTTATGGCTATACGTTCCCATTATGGTGTGTTCCAATTAAGGCCTATGGAATTCCATAGGCCATAATTGGAACATACCATAATGGGAACGTATAGCCATAACTGGTACGTCTACCCTATTTCTCTTCTCTCCTTTCCATGGTGACGGTAACTTGCTTGATAGAGCTGGAATTAGGGCGTAACAGTTTTTGTAAACAATGACTTCTCTCAATGATTTCTCGAAACTCAATTCACCCCCACGCCAACCAACATAACCAACAGGAAGGAGAAGTCTTCCCCTACCCGATAGTGACGTTGATTTGAGTGGGCGAGCCTTGGATTTCTAGAAATCATCGAGAGAAGTCATTGTTTACAAAAGCTGTTACGCCCTAATTCCAGCTCTATCTAGACCTCTTCGTTGTGTCGTCTTGGGAGCTGCAAAAACGAAGAAAAAAATTCTCCATATGGTCTAATGTGGTGCACGGATGGTAGTTGAGCTGGGCATACAGTGTCATTTCTTCATGTGATAACGTGATGGAAACTCGCCTTACTGCAGAAAGCTCACGGTCGTAAAACACAAAAACACTCGAAGGAAACCGCAAACGGCTAAACCACAGGACACAACATAACCTTCAAGGAACACAGAATGGGATAAGTTTCCATCCTATTTCTCTCTCTCTCTCTCTCTCTCTCTTTCTATCTCTAGTCGGTTACAGCTCCATTGCACAGGGCAAAGCCATCATGAACTCATGGGGATAGTTTATGGCAGAAAAATAAACCTGTTTGGTTGAGAAAGTTGATCTTCTGTAGGTAGTAATTTTCCGAGAATTCCATCTTTCAGCGATGCAATGTATTTTCAGCCAGAAAGTATAGTTCAGCACAATGGTACAACGTATTACAATATACCCATGGCAACATCAAGCGCAACGGCCATATTTGAAAGAATGAGATTTATAGTCTGAAAAATATAAACTATGATGCTCACGAAAATGAGAATAATACGTAATATAGGGTCTACCGGTAGTCTGGCCAGGAAAGGTGTGAAATACCGTTCCGGAGGCGATGGGTTCAGTTTCCGATTCGGTTAAAATATTTTTGATAAATGTCTTGACTATCTTGGGCGTAGAGTGTCATTCCCTAATAATATTGCATGTTTTATCGAGATTTTACAAGCCTAAATCATGGTCTACAGAACCCTCATAGAACCAAAATTGTTACTTGGTACAGTATTAGAGAAGAGATTTGATGTAATGTTCTAGTTAAATTTGTTCTGCAGTTTATCTGAATGTATGATTCTGTAATATATCATACTCTTCTGTTCTTTCGATCGCTTGGATTGATCATCTTATCAGTCATTCTAGCATTTTTGATGATCGGTTGTAACAAAATACAAATAGTTTAATATCTGGTTTGACATGCCGTTTATGAAAGTTGGTGGATATTAATCCAGATCGTAACCACATTCGATCAAATTTGGCACAGTTGTTGGGAACCTCAATACAGATCAAACAAGCAGGGGAATTTTAATGTGGCCCACCCTAATGTTCTCGTTTGGAGATCGGTTACGAAGCTCACTGATCCTATATGTGCATTGCCTTCTCGTTTCTGACATCACGTGTGTTCTGGTTTCGATATTTTCAACTTGAATTGAAGATTTCAAATTTGGAAATGAAAAAATAGTGTTCCGTTTCGATTAATGTTGTTAAACTATTTATTGAAGCTGTCAATTTATTTTAATAATCATCTTCATTGTAAGATGTGATTTGTGCTGACTGATGCCCCCCCCCCTCCTGTTGCTTAGTTGCCTGGTGTGCTCTCGCTTTCCTTTGTTGCCGGTGTGACTCGACCGCGCTGTTTTACAAGGTTTTTGCGATGTGCATTGCTTTAGTGCACAGAGTGACTTGAAAAAGAACAGTGATAGGGAAAATGGCTCTAATGTTGGCCTATGGATCTAAGATTGGGCCCATGGCTAAAAATCTGCTATTTATCAATTTTATCTAGATGACCGCGTCATTGGGACGGTACTAATGGATATTTTTGGTCGCTAATGAAAATTTAGTCGATTTCTGAATTTATGTATGGGCCCAAATTAGGGGCATGTAGACTGAAATTACACGCATTTCCCCTATTTAGTTATTAAGTGGTGGGAATTGCTGGAGGAGGAATTGTTTAAAAATAACTAGAGAAAAATATGCCTGGAAGCATCAAGAATGCGCTCCTGGGTGTAATAATTTGGTGAGTACGTTCCAGTTGAAGATTGTTGAAGAGTGTATTTGTGGTGATGCAAATTATGGTTTTGATGACGCATAGCTTCAAACATATTCAGTATAAAAATAAAACATATTGCATACTAAATACTAACAGTGCATCGTCTGATGACTATTGCCACCGTTATATCATAGGAGTCCCAGGTACCCGGTTCAAGCTTTAGTTGGCGGCTTTCCTTGACCTTCTACCCCCTGAATAGTAAGTGTGAATAAGGGCGCCTATGTGATGTTTTGCCGTACCTGTTTTGGATTTGTAGTGCATCCTGTTCCCTTAACTTGTTGAGGACACCCTGTCTTACCTCACAAGTTACCCTTTTTGAAGTACTAGTCTTCACAACATAAAGGGCACCATTACGGAGCATGAGATTTGATCCAATTATTCGCAGTTCTAGTTGTCCAACGCTCCCGGCTAGGTGAGAGTTAGAGGATGACAAACATACACACAGATATGGCCGGGAATCCATTATCGACGTTACTTTCTGCATTCCGTCGCTGGTGACTAACATGGATTGGAGAGTGTGCGAAGGATATACCCATAGCGACCATCAGGAGATCCGATATTGCATCGGCCATCGGAATACTGTGGCAGTACGGAAAACGAGAACTTGTGACCGGAAGTTGAAGACGAAGGCTTTCGACAAGGATCTTTTTGTTGAGGCACTCCGTGTGGACAGGAACCCCGTGGTTCTGAACATGGACGAGCTGACAGAAACGTTAGTGAGAGCGTTTGACACGACCATGCCGAGGAAACTGGAGCCAAATAATAGACGGTTTCCAGTTTGGAATGAGGCACTTAGCACCTTCCTCGCTAGTTGTCTCAGAGCCAGAAGACGTATTCGGAGAGCAAGAACAGAAGCAGACAGAGATAAATGAAGAGGAGTGTTTCGAGCGGCTAGGGCTGCACGTAAAAGCAGAGCAAGTTAAACTGTTGTGAGCTGTGTCGAGACGCTGATGCCAACCCCTGGGCCGACGCATACCGAGTCGTGATGGCGAAGATCAGAGGTCCAACGATGCCTGCTGAAATGTGCCGAGAGAAGCTGAAAGTCATCGTGGAAGGACTTTTCCCGAAGCACGACCCAACGACTTGGCCACCTACGCCGTACGGAGAAGAAGAGGGAGATAACATGGAAGTCACCAACGAGGAACTCGTAGCAGTGGCGAAAGGATTGAAGGTGAAGAAAGCTCCCGGTCCGGATGGAATCCCTAACGTAGCGTTGAAAGTAACGATCCAGGCGTCCCCGAACGTGTTCAGGATGGTGCTGCAGAAATGCCTGGACGAGGGTCACTTCCCTGACAGATACAGAAGATACAGAAGCTAGTGTTGCTGCCGAAACCAGGAAAACCACCGGGGTATCCAGCATCGTACAGGCCTATCTACCTGCTGGATACACTCGGAAAACTCTTGGAGAGGATCATCCTTAACAGGTTGATGAAATGCACGGAGAGTGAGCACGGATTGTCGGAGAGACAGTTCGGATTCCGGAAGGGGAGATTGACAGTAGATGCAATTCGGACAGTGGTCGAGAGAGCTGAGAAGGCGTTCAAACAGAATCGGAGAGGAGATCGATATTGCGCCGTGATAACGATCGACGTAAAGAATGTGTTCAACAGCGCCAGCTGGGAGGCCATTACTCAAGGGCTGGTCTACGAGACAGACATGGGACAGAGATCGATTAGGATCACAGCGGGAGTTCCACAAGGCTCCATCCTTGGTCCAACGCTCTGGAACGGAGTGTACAACGGCCTGCTAATGGTGAAGCTGCCCAAAGGAGTTGAGATCGTTGGCTTTGCGGACGACGTCATCTTGACGGTAACAGGCGAGACGCTGGAAGAGGTGGAAGTGTTGTCAACCGAGGTGATCGATATGATTGGTAACTGGATGCAAGGAGCGAAGCTGCAGATAGCCCACCACAAAACGGAAGTGTTATTGGTCAGTAACTGTAAAGCGGTACAGCGGGCAAAAAATGAATGGCCACATGTTTTTAATTTTAATTTTAATTTTTTTCAAATTCAAAATAAATTACATTTCATTTT